>NW_016107579.1:1815525-1875031 GCF_001604975.1 Cebus imitator | reverse complement strand
TGTCCCTCCCCTATTTCCCCCCAACAGACCCCAGTGTGTAGTGCTCCCCTCCCTGTGTCCATGTGTTCTCATTGTTCAACACCTGCCTATGAGTGAGAACATGTGGTGTTTGATCTTCTGCTCTTGTGTCAGTTTGCTGAGAATGATGGTTTCCAGGTTCATCCATGTCCCTACAAAGGTTTTTCTTCTAGTTATTTTGAAATATATAATAGATTAAACTATAGTCACACTACTGACCTATCAAACTCTACGTGTGTTAGTGTTCTTTAGAGGGACAGAACTAATAAGATAGATAGATATAAAGCGGGGTTTATTAAGTAGTATTGACTCACACAATCACAAGATCCCACAATAAGCTGTCTGCAAGCTGAGGAGCAAGGAAGCTACTCCAAGTCCCAAAGCCGAAGAACTGGGAGTCTGATATTTGATGGCAGGAAATATCCAGAACGTGAGAAAGATGAAGTGTGGAGATAAGCTGATCTAGCCTTTCTATGTTCTTCTGCCTGCTTGTATTCTGCCTGTACTGGCAGGTGTTTATAGTATGCCCACTCAGATTGAGGGTGGGTCTGCCTTTCCCAGTCAATTGACACTAATGTTAATCTCCTTTGACAACACCCTCACAGACACACCCAAGAACAATGCTTTGCATCTTTTAATTCAATCAAGTTGACACTCAATATTAACCATTACATTATGTTTTATTGATTCTATCAAATTTCCATCAAACTGTATGTTTGTACCCATTAATTAATCTCTCTTCACCCTCCCCTGCTCTTCTACCCTTGCTGCCTCTGGTAACCCCCAATCTACAGTCTATCTTCATGAGACATGGATTTTTAGCTTCTACAAATGAATGAGAACGTGATATTTGTCTTTCTGTGCTTGTGCTTGACTTATTTCACTTAACATAATGAACTCCAGCTCCATCCGTGTTGCTGCAAATAACAAGATTTTATTCTTTTCATGGTTGAATAATATTCCCTTGTGCATGTACACCACATTTTCTTTATGCATGCATCCCTTGATGGGCACTCAGGTTGATTCCATCTTTTGGCTATTGTGACTAGTGCTGCAATAAACATGGGAGTGTAGACGCCTTCTTGATATATTTATTTCCTTTCTTTTGGATATATACCTTCAGTGAAATTTCTAGATCATATGATAATTTCATTTTTGGGTTTTTGAGGAACCTCCAAAGTGTTTTCTATGGTGATTGTACTAATTTATATTCCCATCAACAGTGCATGAATGTTCTCCTTTTTCCACATCTGCACCTACATCTGTTATTCCCTTTCTTTTTGATAAAATCCATTTAAGCTGGGGTGAGATGATATTTCATTGTGATTTTGATTTACATTTATCTTATGATTAATGATATTGAACATTTTTCCATATCCTTGTTGATTATTTGTATGCTTTCTTTTGAGAACTACCTATTCAGGTCTTTTTGTCCACCATTAAATCAAATTATTTGCTTGCTTTTGTGTATTTTGGTTGTTAATCTCTTGTCATAATCTGTCACAGGAGGAGAGAAAAAAATCTCTTGTCAGATGGCTAGTTTGCAAATATTTACTCTTATTTCTGTGAGTTGTGTCTTCAATAGGACGATTGTTTCCTTTGCTATGCAGAAGCTTTTTAACTTGATGTAATCCCATTTGTAGTCCGTTTTATCTAAAAAGTATAGGTATTTCTCTTCTTTTTTTGGTTTTCAGCTGCCTGGAATATCTTTTTTTATCCCTTCATCTTCAGCCTATATATATCTTTGTAGGTGAAGTAAGTTTCTTGTAGGCAGCATAGAGTTAGGTCTCATTTCTTTACTCACTCAGCTACTCTATGCCTTTTAATGGAAAAACTGTATAAATTTTTTTGATTTTTTTAATGAGTAAGGACTTACTACTCTAATGTTGTTGCTTGGTTTCTGGTTGATTTGTAAGTCCTCTCTTCCTTTTTTTCTTTTTTACTGTCTTTTATTGTGATTAAGTGATTTTCTCCGGTAGTATGTTTTAATTTATTGTTTTTTGCTTTTAGTGAATCTGTTACTGGTTTCTGTACCATTGTCACCATGAAGCTTACAAAACACATCTTATAGCTATAACAGATTATTTTAAAGTGATGACAACTTATTTTAGATCACAATGAAAAGAATAGAAACAAAGAAACAATTTTAAAACTTGACACTTTAATTCCACCCCCCTACATTTCGACTTTATGTTGTCTCCATTTGCATATTTTTTATGTTGCCTGTTTCTTAATAGGTTGCTATGTCTATTATTATTTTTGATAGCTTTGAGCAAACTCCTGGGCTCAAGTGATCCTCCTGCCTCAGCCTCCCGAGTAGCTGGGACTATAGATGTGTGCCACTGCAACCAGCTAATTATTTTTTTGTAGAGATGTGGTCTCACTGTGTTGCCCAGGCTGGTTTTGAACTTCTGGCTTCAAGGAATGCTCCCACCTCAGACTCCTAAAGTGCTGATTACAGGCTGATTAATGTCCAGCCTGCTTTTGGTTTTTAACCCTCTCTGACAAGTTTGATGAGATGATTCAGTTTGTTCACATATAGTTTAATAATGTACATGCCTGCCTTTTCTGTTTCCTATTATTTTATATTTGTACTTCATTTTAAATTGCTCCCCCCCCCCTTATTTCATTGGTTTGATCAAATTTTTACTCATCTTGTTAATGTGTAGAGCCTAACAAAACTGTTAAATTTTATTAATGGTTTCTCTTTCCTTATACTTATTTTTCTATTGTTCTTTGAAATAAGATACGAATTATTTCACCAGGTAAGACATTTCCACTGCTTTCTCTTCTTGCTCCCTGCACGAGATAAGACCACTAGAACACCTTCCTCTGTTGTGCTCCCCTTCATTTCTCCTGAGACGAACATTTGGAATGTCTCTAACCTCCTGCTCCCACTGCCCCTGCTGACTTAGTGGTGCTGAAATAGTTACGTGCTATTAGTTTTAGGCTATTGTAAGAATTCCTCTTGAAATGTCTCCCTTCAATTTCCAGATTCTGTATTTAATATTAATAGTTCACATTTCCAGAGAATCCATTCTTCTCCATTCGGAATTTTTCTCCTGTTACTGAATTATTATCTTTTTGCTGTTTTTTTCCTCCTGGAGCCCCAATACTTGAATGTTAGACTCGTGCATTCTTTCCCCAACTCCTTTTTTTTTTCATCATTTTCATCATCTTAGTTTTCCTCTGCATGTTGGCGTATATTGCTTCCATTTGACTCTAATTCAGTCCTCAACAGTAGCCACATTTCCTTTCTTCACTTGTTATGCTGTGTAGTTGGGAAATCCACATTTCAGCTTTTGAAAGTCTTGGGTATGTCCTGCTCTTGATTACCAATAAGTGCTCTGTTTTTCTATTCAGTCTCAGAGATAAGGATTTGAAAGCAGACACAGCTGCAGATACAAGAGAAATTAAAATACTTACAAGAGAAGAGCATATGTAACTTTTGGCAATAATTTTAAAATCTAGAAGAAATGGATGATTTTCTAGCAAACAAAAGTTTCCACAATTGACTTCAGAAGGAGTGAAACACTTCAAAAGACCTATTATGACAGAAGAGAAAGTGAACTACCATTTAATCAATGACCAGGGCCCAATGATATCACAGCTGAATTTTATCAGACATTGAAGGATTAAGAGAGCAGCCTTCTATGGCTGGGTGTGCACTTTGTCTGATAGGGCATCGTCACCCTGGACCCCTTGAGTGTTGTTGCAGGTGGGATCCCCAGGAAGGAGAGCAAGCTGGAGAGTGTCCTGCATAGTTGTCTCAGGGAGTTCTCTTGGGATCATCCCTGGAGGAAAAGGGAAGGAAACAAGGTTGAGAAGAGGGAGATGTTGGAGTAGAAGAGGGAGATGTTGGAGTATGGCAGGTTGCCTCCACAAAGCCACACTCCACGAAGAGGCACCAGGCTATTAGGACTCTTTAGAGTTGTTGTGAACTGAGGCAAGAGGGCTGGGTTTTTATGTCCCTGCATCAACGAGGCATTTGATACTGCCTGCCTTGACTAGACTAAGGCAACCCTCAAAGACGGCTGACAATTGAATGCCATCTGCTGGGAGCCTCTCAGAAGCTGAGGGAGGCATTAGCCCTTCATTCCTGTAGGAGAGGCTACGTGACACATTACAGCATCCACTACTGATGGGCTGTTATTTTTCTTTGTTCTCCCCTGAGTTTTTGGCCTCTTACTAGATATCACATAAGGCAGCAGTTTCAGAACTGGTGGCGAGTGGTGGAGCTGTCTCCTCCCTACAGCGGCTGTGAGGGTGACCATGTCTGGAATCTGGAGGACATTTCCCTGGCCCCTCCTATTCTCCAAGCTGCTGGAGCAGGGAGGACTCAGTCTACTCATTCAGCTCTCTCTTGACCAGGCACATGGGAGCAAGGGGAGAGGAGGCTGGCAGGCCCCTACAGGAGGACCTGTTGCCTTACCATCCTCTCTACGGGGCCTGTAGGAGAAAGTCCTGTGTTGGTTTCCTTGGCCATGACTTTCCTGACACCCATGGCCTCATACAGGCTACACGCTGGCCCCAGAGACCGGTCGACTTGAGAGAGTCAAATTGTCAAGATCTGTTAATGGAGAGGAAGGGAGCTATAAGTAAGTAAAGTTCTCCTGAGAATCCCTTCCTCCTGCAATCCTTTCTTACCGTGTCCATGAGAGTCAGGTAAGGTATTTTGTTAGTTGAGTAGCTGAGATCAGCGTGCTAACTCAGCAGCCCATGCAGCCAGTAAGAACTGGGCTGGAGGCAGAAAAGAGACAAACACACTCCATTTGAGGCAAGGGAAAACCTTAATCAGTTACCACACAGGTTCCTCAGTTGTGAGTTCCCAGCCCTGGGCTAGGACCCATGGGGAACAGAGGGAGGAACAATGAGCAAACTCCTGCCACCATCCCTTCACTTTCCCATCAGCGTTTATGTATTTAAGTAAAGCCTTATGTCTTATATATGAGTGTGTGCAGGGGAAATGTTTACTCAGCCTGAGGCTCTGGTGCAGATTTCTGTGATCCAGGGCCTTTGAAATTTAAACATATTCATGAGGCTGAAATGCAGAGACTCTTTATTAAAGCAAAGAGGCTGTCTAAAAAAATAACTCGCAACACTGTACATAAGCTTGGGAATAGACGTGTTAATTGAAGTACCCCTATGTGGAGGAGCAAGGAGGAGCTGATGACTCCCAGAAGGACTGCTCCATGACTCGAAATGGGGGCTAAGGTTAAATGCCACCAGCTGTCGTGACTGCATATCCTGCCCAAGCCCAGGGGAGGCAGCGGGGAAGGCAGGGCTGCGGGTGCACAGGGAGCTGAGTCTGTGTGGGATGTTGGAAGGAGACACACAAAAGGCAGACACACAGCCAAGGACAAATGCTAAAGCGCGCTCTGGGGCGGTGAGAACAGTATCAGGAAAAGCTACCGTTTTGAATGAGCTGAGGTTTGGGAGAAAAAAGCCAAGGACAAGAGAAAATTAATTCTTTTTCCCCCCCCCCTCCATTTTGTTTGGAGCCAGGAAAATACAAATGTGGCCACAATTTGAGGCCACTGGGTTTCTCTGCCTTAGGTGACCAGGTACTCCCCAAGCCCACAGGGTAGACAGGTGTGTAACAGGGCACAGAGGGAAAGCACAACCGTCCAACCACCTACTCATCTTCCATTGTTTTCCTTCCAAGGGGCTTTCAAGATGGAGAGAATGAACCCAGCTGAAAAGCAGGTAGATTAGGGAGAATAAGTAAGCCCTCTGCCGGCCATCTCTGCTAGAAGCATCACCAGCATTGACTTCATTCAAGTCCTGGGCTCCCACAAATTATACTTCAAATCCAAAAAGAACTCACTGACGTGAGCCCAAGGAATCTACTCTCTGGAATCTCTGAAGACTCAGAAAGGGCAGGAGGGAGGAGAAGTCTCACAACCAACAAATGCCATCTGGATGTTCAAAATCCGAAAAAACAAAGTCAATTTCCAAATTGGAAACTAAAGGCCATTGACCTTGGCATTAGTTCCTGGGAAACAACTCCAAATGCAGTTGTTAAATGGTCCAGTTGTGCGAGTGTGAAGAGGGAGGCAGCTGGCCGGTGAGGGCTCACGAAGAAGAGCTGTACCACATGGACCTGGTTGATGAAGGTGTCTGCCCGCCTGCAGAGCTCTTCCTCGTCTGTCAGTGTTGTCTGGTTCATGAGAGGGAAGCATGTGGGCTACACGGCTGCAGTGGGAGGACTCGGAGTGGGTCTGAAAAGGTGGACCAGAGCACGTTCATGAGGAGACCCGAGCCAGCCTGAAGGGTGTCTAGTAGCTGCCACAAGGCTGGGTTCAGGCAGGCTCTGCTTTACTTAACAGGGAGACAGGGCAATCCAGTGGTTAAAAGCACAATTTTTGAACCTGGACCAACTTTCTTTTATTTTTTTTTTTGAGATGGAGTCTTGCTCTGTCGTCCAGGCTGGAGTGCAATGGCGTGATCTTGGCTCACTGCAACCTCCACCCCTCTGGGTTCAAGCGATTCTCATGCCTCAGCCTTTCAAGTAGCTGGGACTACAGGTGCCTGTCATCACGCTCGGCTAATTTTTGTATTTTTAGTAGGGACTGGGTTTCATCATATTGTTCAGGATGGTCTTGAACTCTTGACTTCAATTGATCGGCCCGCCTCGGCCTCCCAAAGTGCTGGGATTACAGGCATGAGCCACTGTGCCTGATCACTTGGATGAACTTTCTTTACTTAAATCTTAGCTCAGTCACTTATCAAGTGTATGATCAAACAAACAGTTTCTGAGCCTTAGTTTCCCCATCTGCAAAACGGGAGAAAATGTCTACTTCCACTTACAAAATTATACAAACACACATAAATATACACATACACATACATATATGTGTGTGAACATGCATATGTTTGTATACATACATAGATTATACATTATATATGCCATATATGGCACATTTTATATATACATGCATGGCATATTTTATATATGTGTTTATATGTATATATAAATGTGTTTATATATACATATATGTGGATAATAAACTATGTAGTGTATTATATATATGTGTGTGTGCATGTATATATATCTTTGCATGTATCATACTTAGCACAGGTGTGTTGCAGGTATTGAACCAGTGATTGTTGGGTGTGGTTGTTTATCTGAGGGCACTATCACCTCTTCCTTTAGGAAGCAGGGCCAGGAGTTTGTGTATGTGAAGGACAGCATTGGGGTGGTTCCCAGGGCACAAATGTATGAGAACATGAAGAACTTTATGAAAGGGGAAAATTTAAAGTTGAAGTAAGCCTAAAAGAAAATAATAAATCTTGAGCAAATTTGCTAAATGAGACTGGGTTGCAGCTCTCTGGCCAGAGGGAAATTCAGGAGTTAGTGCAGCAATTACAGCCCTCCCAGAGTTATAGGGTGCACCAGAGTCTTTAACCAATGCCCTGTAGCTGGAAGAATAATTCACAAGCCAGGGTTGTATGTCTAAAGAGAAGCCCTGCTCAAGACCAGGCAGTTTTTTTCTTCCAAATTAAAAAGCAATTTACATCTGTAAATCACAAGCTACTGAGTTCTCCCCAGCACCACTATGCAAATCTTATTCTATGGGCAGATAGATTGAGCCCACAGTTTAAAAAAATGACTGCTCTATACAAGCTTCCAGAAGACACACACTCTGTGCCTGCGTGCTGAGCTTCTGCTGAGGGTGAGAGAAAGTTTACAGACCCATCTGAACTGCCAGCTCAAAAAAGAGAGCTCATCAAGTCCCAGAGGTCCAGCTGGATCCCAAGGAAAAAGTAGGTGATATTAAAATGAAACAGAACATATTCATAGCTATTGAGCATCTATTATGCATGAGGAGCTCTCAAATAGGAATTTTCACAAAGGAGAGTCTCATAGGTATTGTCCCTATTTTACCAGTGAAGTTGCTGAGCATCAGTGAGGTGAGGATTCTTCCAGATTCCAGTGACAGAAGCCCAATTCAATGTAGCTTAAGCAAGAAAGGAAATTTAGGAAAAGTGTCCTGGGGGAGCTTTTTTGTTTTTGTTTTTGTCCATATTCATACATTTATAGAGCTCATATGTCAAAAACTTTACACAGTGATACCATTAGCCCCTGGCCCACCCTTCTCCTTCTGGACACTTATGTGTCCCCCCCTGCTTAGACCCTGCCACACAAAGACTTACCAAAGGCAGTGACCACCTCAGACTGGCACAGTGCTCATCCTTCAGTGAAGAGGCCTGGCAAGGTGAGGGTGAGGCACCCACAGCCCAAGACAGGTCCCAGACCTTGACCCACACAGCAAGGACAAAGGGTCCTCAGGTCCCCAAACTTAGCTCACATTAGAGCCACTACCCACCATTGTCTGTACCATGCCAACTTGTATGGGCAGGACCCTGGCCCAGCTGAGGGTGGCAGATGCAGAGTAGTGCTGGTGGCTATGCTTCTCACAGTACAGCTCATCGCCTACCCAGAAGTGCCCGCGCATCTTCAGGTTCACAGAAATGCAGCAAAGTGTTGTGTGAACTCTGGTGCTGTGGGCCCAGGGCCTTTGGCTCCACCGATCTCTCTCCCAGCCTCTCCTGGCTGCCTCATTTCCTGCACGCTCTCATCCTCCACCTGGCAGCTCTGACATTCTTCGCTTTATCCAGGTAGGAGTACATGCCCACTCTCTGGACCCCTCATAGTGGCACCATGGCTGGAAAGCCAGTAGTGTAGCTGGAATCTGAAGAACAGTTTTCCAAGGCAGTTTGTGGGAGGGGGGTGTGGCAGTGGTGGGGAAAAAATAGGAAGGGTATTGTCACAGGAGATGAAAGGAGAGTTAGGCTGATGAAAACTACCATTGTCTCCGGTTTTGTTCAAAGATACCTGACTATGAAGTGGTAGTAATCAGGTTTGCACACAGAGCAGTCTACAGGGAAGACTTCTCTGCTCGTATAGTGAAAAATTTGGAAAAATATCCACTGGACAACTGAGATTTGGGCTGAGCTAATTGTGGTGTTTCTTAATATGTGTTTCAATGCCCAACGATGTTAAACTCTTCTGGGGATGCTTGCTAAAATGCAGATTCACAGGCCCAGCATCAGACGTGGTGAGGTCAGACTCTGTAGGGAGAGCCCCAGGAATCTACGTGTTTAAGAAGTCTCAGAGGGAGCAGAGGAGGACCTTAACAGTTAGGGCAAAAAGTGGCTGAGACACATTTTACCCACATCTTTCTTGTCACCATGATACGGAGCAGAGCTCTGTAGCTTTCAAAGCAGGATGTCTTGAGGGTACCACAGGCCTTTAAGAACATCTGTTCATCCATCCATCTCTCCATTCATTCACACATCCATTCCACACCTACTGACCATCTACTAAACGCCAGGCACTGGGCTCGGTGCCACGAGATAAGTGAGACATTTCAGCTCCCAGCTTCAAGGAGTCTACAGAGGGCAGGAATTACATGTGCTGACTTTTTAATCTTCCCAAAGAGCCTAGTCACATTTATTCACTAAGCAAACTCTCGACAGTAGAGAATGAATGAATGAGTGGCATTTGTAGGACCACTAAGCTTTCATTTACTGCCTGTAAAATACAAGCATATGATAAAGAATTTTTAAAAACTAGAAAATTAGGGAGAAGACTGGCCCACTATAGAAAATATGTGTCGGGTGGCTCATCATGGGTTGAGATGATTATTATCCTGATTGTGAGAGCATTTAGAGCTCATCAGAAGCCAGCCAACCTGCTGGACAAGGGCTGGCCAGATGTGGAATCTATAAAGTGCCTGGGGACACACCCATCACAGGTCTTACCTTGGGTTCTGGTCTATGTCATCAACAAAACCCATCTATTAGGTGCCTAATTGCCTGCTAAGCCCAGCATTTCTCCCCCTCCCCACTTGCTCACTTGCAGCCTACAGCTAATTGTGAGGGAGAACACAGGGCTTTCCCTTTCACATTTCATTACCCTCTTTGTCTAAGAGAAGTGAGGAGCCAGCCGGCTGAGGAGGTGCAGGGCCATTGTGCTTCCGCCAGAGCAGGGTGCGAGCCCTCTTGGGGTGGGTCATAGCGTCTTCATGTTCAGCTCTGCACACCATCCCTGCCCTGTAGCAGACATTCAAAAATGCTGTCTGAACAATGCACCTGGGAGTCTTGATCGCCGACCCTGGAGCAGCCAGCCTGCCCGGCCGCCCAGGCCTCGCAGCCTGGAAACAGGCACCCTCACCATGGGTTCTCTGGCCTGCCTAGCACTGCACCCACTATCCCATCTGTCTGCCTGTCTCCCAGTCCTCCCTGTGTCTGCCAAGTCCTGGATATGAAGGTTAAAGAACCTGCAGCTGTGGGCTCTCCAGGGTTGCTCCTCTTGAGTGCCCTGGTTTCCTGCCTGCCATGGAGCCTTTGGCTTTGCATTCCAGCCTTTAGGTCCTCCCTGGAGGAGCTGGTTCTCATTAAACATCCACTAGCTGGTGCCTCACTCTGGCCAGTTCCCTCCTACATACAGATGCAGCCCCCCAGCCAGTCTGGACGGGGCTGACTGGCTACACTCGCTTGCCGAGTCTTCTGTCTGTGGCCTGCTGAGCAGCCCACACAACTGCCGCTTGCCAGATGTTGTCCATCCATCTGAGTTCTGCCCTGTGCTGGGGCTGCAGAGTTTCCAGAGAATGAGAAGACAGAGGATCTTCTTCGAGGAGCTTGAGCCCCTTTCAAGAGACAAAGTCTGGGAACAACTAAAGCCATGGGAGAACTTCATGGAGCAGCTGGGACTGCAGGTACAGGGAGATCCTGGGGAATGAGGGCCTCATGGGGAGGATGAGGCTAATGGAAGGGAAGGAATAATTCCATAGGCAGCTGCAGGTGGGGCTGGAACTTGGAGGAGTGGCCTCAGGTTCCTCTGAGTCAGTTGATCATCATAAGATCTTCCAACAGGTGTGATGCTTACATGACCCAGTGCCTGGCACCTTGGAGATCTCCAGTAAACATCCATTTCTCTCTCCAATGCTTGACACCTTTCACTGCCTCCCATCCTTCAATGTCATTCTCGGACCCTTGGAGGCAAGCAGACTTTGTGTGTCCATGTGTATTGGTTCTCACTGGGCATGTTTCCACCACAATGATCTCTCAAGTCTATGGCCCCTCCCAGCCTGTCTTCCCATCCTTCAATATCAGTCTCTATCCCTAACACCTCTCCTTGGCCCAGATGAGCCTTCCAGGGCCTCGTGAGTCTTGCCCAGACTGGCAGAGCTTCCCTACAGTATCCTTTGTCTTGTGTGGGTAAGGTGGGAGAGAGCAATAATGGCAGGGGGAAGGCTGGAGAGTGCAAAGCTGGGAGTGGGCCCAGGGAGATGGGCACTCAGAGAGGAAAATAGAAGCTTAGCAAGCACCTCGCCTCTGCAGCTCTAAGGGATGTTTGCTGTGGCTAGAGGAGGCGGGTCTGCCCAGTTGTAGGCACCCCAGCCCTGTTGAAATGTTACAGGGACCAAGGGCAGGGGAATGTGACAGCAGCCACACAGGCACTGGGTCGAATCCTGCTTCAGTCACCTATTCTGCTGTATGACTTCAGGCAAGCTGCTTTAGCTCTCTGAGCCTCAGATCCCCCAGAAAGAAAATGAAGATGGTGCTAGAATAGGCCTCCTTGAGGGTGATGTGAAGCTGAAACAATGCTAACACCATGCTTAACATGGTTCAGGGAGCACAAGCAGCATTGAATGAATTATATACATTAGTAAATATGTGCATTTTTGCAGCTTCAACAAGCCCAAAGAACAGAATGGTCCTTAGGGTACATGGAGCCCCAGGAAAACATTTGATTAAAACTGTGTTATGAAATCCACATGGAGTATAATAATTTACTGATGAAGATTTAGAATAATGAGCATAGAAAACGAACGTGTTTGCTTATTGTCCAATCAGTGCTGGTGAAGATCGTTTGGAGTGAGTAGGCGCTGTGTCTTCCTGGTCAGGTCCAGGAGCCATCTGCCTGTCAAATGCACATACCTGGCTTATTACACATTTCCTACTGTGAGAAAGAGGTGGCAGCATCACCTTGTAATGCCACAGCTTCTTGTAACCTGTATGGCCTGAAACCATATTAGTCTTTTTACCTCTGCAGTTCCTTCATGCTGTTTACATCCTTCCTCGCCCATTGTGGTGCCACGAGTGCTGACTCTGGTGACTCTTTGAGTTGTTATTGTGCTTTGTTGCTGATGACCCCATGTGCAAGCCTTTCCCTAATAATGCAAGAACAATAATTCGTCTTCCAGTCGTGTGGAATTTACCATTTGGAATTTTGTAGCATAAACATCAAAGAGCATATCCTCCACCCACATCTTCTCTTGAACTTGTCAGGTTGCGATCACTGCATCTGCGGAATGTGACCACCGTCATCATGGCCCACGCCCCTGCCTTCCACACACCATCACAAGGGCAGAGGATAGGCAAGGGGACGAGGGGAGCAAGAAGATTGATCCATCCTCACTTTGGTGTGTCTTAAGATGAGCCGAGGGAACATGATGTCACCACACCTGTCATTGCAAGAGCATGCATCCATTGGACAGGTCTATTGACATTCTCTCCAAAGCCCTCAGAAATGGGCGTGGCCGCCCCTGAAGACTGCCAGACTTGGAATCTGTGGGGGAGGTTAGGGGCACTGTCCTGGGTCCAGTGACAGACGGCACATGGGATAAAAGATGCCTGCCACCATCCTCACCGCTCATAGGTGCCATAGACTTGAGAGAGCATGTGGTGGAAACATGCCCAGTGAGAATCAATACATGGACAAACAAAGGTGGCTTGTACCCAAGGGTCGAAGGGAGATAGTGTGTAGCTCAGAGCCTTAAATTCCTCCTCTGTCCATCTTGAGTGAGGTTTACCCCCAGTCAGCAAGTCAGCCCCATTCTAGAGGCCCATGCTCTTGCCATCCAGTGAAAGAAATATTATCCTGGCCAGCAGTCACAATCTGCAGAGCAGACTGCCCTTCTGGAACCATGGGCTAGCCTGGGACAACCCTCCAGGCCTGAGTCCTGGAGCTCCTTCAGTTGTCTCACAGACCTTATGTTCAGGGAAGAGGGCCTGCGAGCATGTGGAAGGGGAGAAATGCGAACAGAGGCCTTGCTGGTCCGGGTCTGGGTGGCTAGGGGTGTCCTGCATAGACAGCTCTGCCAGCCCTGGAGATTTGCAGGTACTAGAAGGACCTTAAGGAAATGTTAGTGGGGTTGCTTCTAGAATCTCCGATGTACACAGGACTTGGCCTGGGCCTGGGATGCCCTGCCTGAACAGAATTCCTAGCCCTGGCTGGGACTAGGTATCCAAGGGGAGCTCAGAGAATGTCAAGGAAATTGGGGACATCAGAGGCACAAGGTCAGGGCATGGCCTCCTTGCCTGGGCCTTAAGGAGTGCTTCCAAAGAAAGTGCTGAATGAGATTTTGAATCTAAGGTTAATAAAAAACTGAATTGCTTAAAAATTTCTCTGCCTTGTCCAGCATTCAGTCTCATTGCTGTGGGCCTGCTGGGCTGCAGCTGGGCAGATGGGCTTAGTTTGGGTGGTGATGCCCCAGCTCCCCCAGGGAGGCCACTACTTGCAGAGAATAACTCAACAGGTTGGTGTTTCTCCCTGGGCCTTGCCTTCCTGTGCCAGGGAAGGGGTTCCCCACCTGGTGAGACATTGGCATTAATTGCAGATGTTCCCAAAGTCACACCAGATCAGTTAAATCCGACTCTTTGGTGGCTTCTGTGCTCAGAGAATGGATAAAGGGAGGAAATGAGAACAGCAAGGGCTTTGGCGTCAGCAGGTCTGAGTCCAAATCTAATTCCTCCCCCTACAAGCTGTGTGATCTTGAACAAATTAACTAACTGCTCTAAGACTGTTTCCTCCTCTGTAAATGGCATACTTATGCCTCATAGGACTGTCATGAGTGCAGTGATGGAAACTTGACTGGTAAGTCAAGCAGAGATGCTTCTGTTTTTCACTGGCTGGATGACTCTAGGCATGTTACCTAACCTCTCTGAACCTTCATTTCTTCAGTTTTTAAATGGATATAATGATACTACCTCCCAGGACTGTGAAGACAGAATAGGTAAAGTGTTTTATTTTATTTTTAAATTTATATCATTTTATTATTTTTTAGTTTTTAGTTTTTGAGATGGAGCCTTGCTCTGTCACCCTGGCTGGAGTACAATGGCATGATCTCGGCTCTCTGCAACCTCTACCTCCCCAGGTTCAAGCAATTCTCCTGCCTCAGCCTCCCGAGTAACTGGGATTACAGGAGCACACAGCCATGCCAGGCTAATTTTTGTATGCTTAGTAAGGATGGGGTTTCACCATGTTGGCCAGGCTGGTCTCAAACTCCTGACCTCAAGCCATGCATCTGCCTTGGCCTCCCAAAGTGCTGGATTTATAGGCATGAGGCACCGTACCCATCCAGTATAAAGTAATTTAAATACCTAACACAGTACCTGCACTTTATAAGGAATTTTTACAATGTTTAAAAATAAAGACTATTCACTTGCCTGTATGGAATGGAGGATCCAAATCCCCCATCCAGCTTTTAGCTGTCTCCACTGTCGCTGTCTGGCTCCCCCGGCCTGACAACACACACCTCATCAATCCTTCTCTCCCCTAACTGCTCCAGTCATATTAATCTTCCTTGTTCTGTCTTATCTCGGAGTCTTTGCTCCTGTCAGGTGCGACTGAATGATCTCCCCTCTCCTCTCTGCCAAACTAGAATGAGCATCTCATTCATGCCTTTGTCAAATTAAAATTTTCTCCGTGGTGAAAAAATACCACGAATGAGGCAAAAGGACAAACCAAGGGAATATATTTACATATTCATATCCATGCCACACGAAGGGCTCTTACAAATTAGTGAAAAAGAACAATAACTCCATTTTTTAAAAAGAGGGAACGAACACGTTTGGGCAGTTCACAAATGGGGAAGTACAAATGATCAGTAAGCACATGAAAAGCAGCTCAGACTCGCTTGTCATTAAAAACACACATCAACACAATGAGATGCCATTTTTCACAATGATGTTGGCAAAATAATGATGACGATATACAGTGCAGGCCAGAGCATGGGGAGGAAGGCACAGTCATGTACTGCTAATGGGAATGTAAATCAGTGCAGCCTCTTTGGATGAGAATCTGGCAATATTTACCAACATTTAAATGTGTCACCCCTTTCAGAGGACAGTGCCACTGGCAGGAGCTATTTTACAGTTGTAATACACAGTCACCTCTAGGCACTCAACAAATGAGTAGTAAGCTCCTACTACAAGCCAGGCACTGGTCTTACACTGGGATTGCAATGTGCAGGCAGCAAAACACACCTTTGTATTAGTTCCCTGTTGCTGCGGTAACAAATTGCCACAAACAGAGTGACTTAACACACATGTGTTATTTACACTATTGGAGGTCAGCAGTCTACTGTGAAGGTGTCAGCAGGGCTGCGTTCCCTCTGGAGGCTCTTGGGAAGAATGGTTCCTTCTGTTTCCAGCTTTAGAGGCTGCCAGCACTCCTGGGCTCATGGCCCCCTCACCCTTGCTCTGATTTGACTCTCCTGCATTCCTCTTCCTGGGATCCTGGGATTTTTTATTGGACCCATTCAGATAACCCAGGATCATCTTCCCTCCTTGAAATCTTTAATTAAATCACATTTCCAAACGTATGTGGCCTTTGCCACATAAGGTAACACGTTCACAAGTCTTGGGACTAGGATGTGGACATCTTGGGAGTTCATTACTCTGCCTGCCACACTGCCTCATGGAGTCAATATTCTAGGGATAGTGATACACAAAGATATCCATGGCAGCACCTCAAAGAACTTGAAAAGTCTAACTGTCCTTTAATAGTCACCTAGTTAAATTGGTTCCAATACAGCCTTTTGGTGGAATACCAGGCTGCCAAGGATCTGAACATGATATCCAGGCTGTGGTCACAGGGCTTCATCTCCTCGATACTTTGCTAAGTGAAAAATGCTGTGCAGAGCAGGATGAGCACTAAGCCGACACTTGTGGTAAGGCAAGCATAACTGCTTTTAAATGTATAGAATATATTTGGAATGATACACAAGAAACTGTTAACAGAGACCAGGAATGGGAATGAGGGGTTTCAGTCAGGGTGAGACTTGCTTTTTATAATACATCCTGTTGTATGGGTTGAAGGCATTTGTGGGGCATCTGGAGGGTGGCAGAGGTGTGGCAGAGCTATGGCAGTGCTGTGGCAGTGGGCAAGGTGGCCCAGGCAGCAAGGTGACACCCAAGAGAGACAGAGCAGCAGCAGTACTGCTGGAGGGGTGCTTGGCTGAAGGCTGCATGGGCACATATATCTCCCTGCTCTTGCTTAGATGATGCCGATAGAAATAGCAAAGTCTTTGAAATGTGTATTCATTCAAGTTTTACTTAAGAATGACAAAACACATACTTTGCTTCTTTTTTTCTCCTCTTCTCTCTCCTCTTTCTTCCTCATCTGCTTTGGAGGGCTCTTAGGGAGGAAGCAGATGAAGTTGGGTGGTAACCACGCCCAGCCACCCCTTGGTGTCATTCCTGCTAGGGAACATGTGGACGAGAAGAAAGATGAAGGTGGTGTCAGGTTTTAAGGGGCAAGCCGTGAGAAAGGAGCCAGGGAGGAAGGCTCAGGGAGAGGCAGGGAGACAAGTGGGATGAGACTCCAAGAGGTGTTGAGAAAATCAAGGGCAGAGAATGTTTCAAAAAAATGCACAATGCATTTGGTATTTTAAAAACAGTTTTTTAAATGAGCAAAGCAAGGGTTAACACTGTCAAATATTTCCTGTATCCATCTATTCATCTCTCTCTCTCTCTCTCTCTCTCTGTCTCTGCGTGTGTGTGTCTATCACCTGTCTATGTATCTATGTATGTATGTATGTATGTATGTATGTATCTATCTATCTATCTATCTATCTATCTATCTATCTATCTATTTATCTATCTAATCTATTAATCTGTCATCTATCTATCTTATCAGTAAATACTTTAAGGCATACCTGCCAAGCACAAGGCATTGTGTTAGAATCTGCAGGCAATGTTATAAGGAGCTTACAATTTATTTGGGTGAAAAGTGAAATGAGCTATAAAATATTTAAATAACAGCTTAACCCCAAAGCCACAAAGGAAAAGACTGATGAATTTGACTACAAGAAAATTTAAAAGCTTTAGTACAGAGAAGGGAAAAAAAGCTTCAGGATAAACTATAAAGGTATTTAAAATGCAAACGACAAACAAAATACTAATTTCCTTGATTTATGTTGAGAGAACCATTGAGAAAAAGACTCTAAATGAGCAGATGTGAACAGGAAATTCTTAAAAATGAAAGCTTGGAGGAAAATATTCTCATCCTAACTCATAATTAAAGAAATGTAATTCAAAACAACAATGAACCTTCGTCAGTCACATCTCAGATTGGCAAATATTAAAATGCAAATTAGCACCCAGCACTGTCAAAGGTGTGGGGAAGTAGGCACCCTCTTATTGCTGGTGGGAGTCAACGGGCACAACCTTTTTGGAAGACAATTTAGGAATGTGTCAGCATTTCAATTGCATATACTATTTAATCCAGCAATTTCGCTACAGCTGCCTCTGCAGAGGTTCCCCAAGAGGCACTGGGAAGGGGCTCCCGGCACCACTGCTTGTGATAGCCCTGACTATAAACAAGCTAAGGACTGAGGACCAGGTGAGTGAGTTATGCGGCATCTGTACTGTGGAATATGCCGTAGAGATAAGGAAGGATAAACTCCACTCGGCAGAGAACAGTGTGTTCAGCACCATGCCATGTATGTTAATAAAAACCCTACATGCTGTATATGGATTACAGTAAATTATTTTGGGGGGAGAATACATGTAAAACCAGTAACCATTTCTGGCTTGACACACTATGGTTGTTCCATCAAGTGAGATAAGAAATGTAGGAGCAGCTGGGCACGGTGGCTCAAGCCTGTAATCCCAGCACTTTAGGAGGCCGAGGAGGGTGGATCACGAGGTCAAGAGATCGAGACCATCCTGGTCAACATGGTGAAACCCCGTCTCTACTAAAAATACAAAAATTAGCTGGGCATGGTGGCGCGTGCCTATAATCCCAGCCACTCAGGAGGCTGGGGCAGGAGAATTGCCTGAACCCAGGAGGTAGAGTTTGCGGTGAGCCGAGATCACGCCATTGCACTCCAGCCTGGGTAACAAGAGTGAAACTCTGTCAAAAAAAAAAAAAAAAAAAAAAAAAAAAAAAAAAAAAAAAAAAAAGAAATGTAGGAGCAGATTCCTAAAAAAAATGTGTTAAAAACAAAAAAAAGACGTGCCCCTTTGGTGTAAACCATGAGTCTGACTTTTGACTGTGGAGTTTAAAGTACATCTGGGAGGAGAAATGAGTGGGGGTTGGTGTAGAAAGGAAGGCTAAGGCTGGTACTATGCATTTTATGTTTCCAAGAACTGTTTTGAGAGGGGAACAGCAGACACTGGGGCCTGTTAGGAGATGGGGTGAGGGGGGAGAGCACTGGGAGAAATAGCTAATGCATTCTGGGCTGAACACCTAAGTGATGGGTTGATAGGTGCAGCAAACTACCATGGTACACATTTACCTGTGCAGCAGACCTGTACCTCCTGCACGTGTACCCTGGAACTTAAAATAAAAATAAAAATTAATTAAAAAAAATAAAGTGAAACCAAAAAAAATTTAAAAAACAGTTTGAACTTTATCAGCTAAATATATTACTATTTTATCATGCATTTTAAATAAAATTACATACTAAGACAAAAATTGAGCAGCTGGCCCACATGGGAGAAACGTCAATGAATTGCTCAGCGAACACGGGCCAGGACAGGGACTCTCTCTGACGGCCCCTCTGACCTCATCGTTTCTCTATGTTGTGAAGTCGTTCTGTCACTGCATCTTGTTCACTGGGGCCCATAGGAAGATCTCCTACAAAGGGTCTGAGATGTTCCCTGACTACCCCCAGCCCCTATCATCTCGCCCAGGACACTCCCGTAGCAGAAATTCGCTCTGAGTAATTTCCATTTCACTGTGATCTTAGAACATCAAAGTATTGTTCTGCCCAAAGACAGAATCATCCACTGATTTGGGCAATTCTATGTGTAGGTGTGTGTGTGTCTGTTTGTGTGTGTTCCAAAGAGAGTGGCACAGCTCCTTGAGCAAAAGAAGACCTGAATTGGGAGCCAAGAAGGAGATCTGACTTCTAATCTAGATCAGCAGCCAACCAGCTGTGTCCTGGGGCCAATCTTATTGCCACTGTAGGCCTCCATTGTCTCTAAATGAAGGACTCCAACTCAAGTCATGATATTATTTATGTATTTTGAGACCGAGTCTCACTCTGTTGCCCAGGCCAGAGTGCAGTGGTGTAACCTCAGCTCACTGCAACCTCCGCCTCTTAAATTCAAGTGTTTCTCCTGACTCAGCGTCTCAAGTAGCTGGGATTACAGGTGCATGCCACCACGTCTGGCTAATCTTTGTATTTTTAGTAGAGACAGGGTTTCACCATGTTGGCCAAGCTGGCCTCGAACTCCTGACCTCAGGTGATCCACCCACCTTGACCTCCCAAACTGCTGGAATTATAGGCGTGAGCCACTGTGCCCAGCGTCATGATGTTTAAAAATCCTCCCACGCTAACATTCTGATTTTCTACATTTCCTAGGCCTTGGCTCAAGCCTTGGTAATGTATTCTTCCATTTCTCTACTTTAGCATAGAGGATCCTGTAGAGCAGAGCCTACAGAGGGCTGGAGTGCATGACGCTGTGGGGTGAAGAGTTTGAGCCTTGGAGTCAGATACCCCTGGATTTGAACCCCTTTTCTCTCCTCACAAGTGTGGCCTAGAACAAGCCAATTATTCTTTCAGAGGGTGGTTTCTCTCTTTATAAAGTGCCGTCTAAGTGGTGGCACAGATTAGAGATGCTTCATCTCAGGGACCCGGTAGATAGTAGATGCTCAATAAAAAGAAAAATTCCTATGATTTCACCAGAAAGTATGGTAAAAGAGCACAGCGTGCCCTTCTCCCTCCCCTTCTTCAAGTCTTCTCAAATACCCTTCCTCTAGGCATTTATGTCACCATCCTGTGATTCTATATGTCATGCCTTGCTGGAATTGCCTGATGTCCACTAGACTGTGAAGTCCTGAGGGGCCTGGATCTGGACTTTCATCCCTGGATCCCCAGTACCTGGCACAATGACTGGCACAAAGAAGCTGCTCAATACACTTTTGTTAAGTGCACCTGTGTGGCTTCTTGCCACAGGAAGGCCTGAGAGGTCTGCAGGCTTTGCAGGGTAATTTTGCCTCTGATCTGCCGTATGCCTCTGCTCTGTAAGCTAACCCTCTATGGATGGGAGTGAAGAGGGCTCTCTGGGAACATTGGTGTAAGCAGTGACACCTTGGTCTCTTTGCCTGATGGGGATTTGGCCCTGGGCTGTCAGCTTCTCCAAAAGTCAAGTCCATTCATCCAGGAGATAAAGCACCATTGGGTGCAAAGCTAGGAGCATCTGTAAATGCAACTTACCTGGTGCGGGACGGGGGGTGGGGCTTATTTTTAATCTCAGCCTCTTTTATCAATGACAGCAAGGGCCACAATCAGCACCACAGTCACCTTTGTTGTCTCTGAGAACTTTCTACACCCACACCCACATGGCTGGGGTGCCATGGAAAGGCCCCCTCAGCAGGCCCAGGTAGCCACAAAGGGTCCCTGCTGTCCACGCCAATTGACAGCTCTTCTCAGGTCCCACAGGGAAATCCAAGCTTATCTCTCCCCTGACCTGCCTGTCTCCCACATTCTCTGTTTTGGTGACTAGCACAACTACACACACTCCTGGGAACCCTGCCTGGGAATCTGGAATCAGCTAGAACTCTGCCCTCTGCTCTGTGCATTGCAGGCCCTCCCATCCCATGCCCCTTGGCCTGTGCCTGCCCCATGCTGTCTTGGCTGGGCTCCTGGGCTGACCTCCTAACAGCCGTGTCCCCTGAATGTCCAGCCCCACACTGGCTCGTGCAGCTCCCTCCTCCTGCAGCGTCTGCTTCTCCCCTTGTTGCCTTGTACTCATTTTTCAACCCAGGCGGGGATCCCAGGGGAAGGCTCCCTGTCCTTCACCAATGCAGGCGGGTTCCCATCCTCCTCTGTGTCCCTGCATCCCATATTAGATCATCGAGCTGTCTGTTGATGGTTCTGCCCCTCCGCTGGGCTGAGCACCTTGAGGGTCTGGCAGGCCCAGGTCGCATGCCCAGCATCTGCTGCAGGCCTGGCACTTAGAGTGAGCCCAGGTAAGTTTGTTAAAACAAAATTAAACCAGAAACACTCCTTGGGAAAACAGCTGGAGGAGAGAGGCAGCTTCCAGCAGAGGGAAGGGGGTCTATCAAATGCCAGAGGGCATGAGGCAGCAGGTGGCCCCCGAGACCATGGGTGAGTGCCTGCTGGTGTGGGCCTGTGCTGCCCTGCCCTCCAGGCAGGCCTGCGGCGAGGGGCACTCTTCAGGGGCTCTGGGCCTTGGTATCCAGCCACCTTATTTCACAGATGGCACAGCCCCAAGATGGGTTGTGTGAAGGCCTCCTCACTCACCGGCCCTTAGTAGGAGCCCCACATCCAGGAGTCTTCCATGCACAAACTGTAGGAGATGGTAGTGGTGTTTAAACGACCCAGTCCCACTCTTCCTAGTCCAAAGGAAGAAACGGGACCTGGAGGAGAAAGACTTAGCTCGATGTCCTAACCCACTATTTGCCAGACTAGGGACTAGAACTCGAGCCCCTTGACTACTTTGATGTTTTCCCGCTACAGAACTCCTCGTCTCCCCAAGCTCTTCCGAAGTCCCTCCAGCAAACCTGTGGGAGTAGCCACCTCCCCCTGCCCAAACTCTTTACCCTGGGGAGTTGGCATTGGAAGAGGGTGGCAGGTTAGGGGCAGACATGGCCTTCTGGGTCAGCCTTGGGTTTGGACTCCCCGTTCCGCTGCTTACCGCCGCTCCGCTGTGTGGCCCTGGGCAAACCCAACCTCTCTGAGCTTGTTTTCTTCTTAATAAAATGAGCACTACGGCCTGTCATGGGATTGTTCTGGGGAATTAATGTCTGTAAAGAACCTACAGAGTACCAGTTCACGGTCGGTGCTTAATATGTGGGAGTGTCCCCGCGTCCTAAGGGCGCTGGCCCCCTGCACATAGCTTTCTGAATGCCGCCTGTCCAGAGTCAGCCGTGGATTTGTTATCACGCGGGGGTCGGGAAGGAGCGAGCGAGGAGGGAGTTTGGCGGACCCTGGGTCCCGTGCATCTGAAGAGGGGCATGCTTCTTCAGAGGCGGGTGGGCCGGGGCCGGGAGGCCGCAGGAGCCTTAGCGGGGAGCCGCAGCCTCTCCGGGTCCAGCGCCGCCCGCGAGCGCGGAGGAGACGGGCCGGCTCCTGGAGGGCTGAGAGCGGCCTGCAGCGCCCCCGCGTGCCGGGAGAGAGAAGGCGACCTCCCGCCGCGCGCCCGGCCGCCGCTGGACGAAGCCCCCCGAGCCGTCTACTCGGAAGGGACAGAGGGGCGGGGGAGCCCAGGTTATGTTTGCGGAGCCCAGCGACCTGAAACTCACCTTTCCCCAGGCTGTTCCTCAGTCTCCAGCCCTGCCACTACCTGCAACAGCCAGTCATCCGCCCAGGGTTCGCTAAGTTCCTCGGGGACCAAGCACCTGTGTGTACCAAGCACCTTCTGTGTGCCACGGGGCACCTGCTACGTTCTTCCCAAGCCTCACCAAGAGGTGTGGAGATGCAGAGAAAAACTCTCATCAGCTGACCCGAGCACTGCAGTCAGAAAATCCAGTAAAATGCTGCTTTGACATGCATTTGAATAAACCTGCTCATTTCGTGTTTTATCTTTACTGTTATTTTGAGGGGACAAAATAAAGCAGCTTTGTCCGTGTTCATTAAAGTTGTACTATATAGAGCTAGGGAGCGCGGTGCAGGAAGGAGTTTCAATCTGGCCCTGGGCCTGCTGGGAGTTCACATCAGAGGCCTCACCTTCCTGGGCCACCCCAGCCCATCGCTGTGCTGAAATCACACTTCCTCTTGATTTTCTGTGGCCCCCGACCTTGGTGCAGGAACTGGGTCTCTGCTTTTCCTATTAGCAGTGTTCAACACAGTACCTCGCGGATAGCAAGCACGTGGTGTCAGTATCTCCTAAGTTGCAGTGGGGAAGATGCAAGGTGAGATGGTGAGGTTTGGGGACACGGTTGTGACAGGTACAAAGGAAAACAGGTGAGGCACGGGATTAAGCAGTGACGAACTCTTGGGTTAGGACATTAAACTATCAGCAGCCATCGATGTATTAGAGCTTCCAAATGTTCCATTCTCGGGAAATGAGACTTAACCAGGAGGCTGGCCATGGCAAGAGCTGGTGCCTAGCTGGGTGGAAAGGAGAGGGGGCAAATGAAGGTGCTGCACAGGTGTCTTTTGTAGGATGAGTGAAGGATCACTCACCTCTGTCGTTGAACACACACCTGGGTTCAAATCCTGCCTCAGCCTCCTAACAGCTGTATAACTGTGAACACAGTTCCTCATCTGTAAAGGGTCCTTGTAAGTGTCTACCTTGCAGATCGCTCTGCAGATTACATGAGAGAACATGTGCCTGGCACAGGGTGAGCCCTCAAAGAATGGCCTCCTGACAGTCTCTTGACACTTCCAGGAAAGGCAGCAGCATCCCCTCCTCACTCCAGAGTTGGATCCTTCTCCCCTGACAACCCACCAGCACCTGTTCCTCCCCATCCGCTCAGCTGCTAACCTTGGCTCATGCCCTCTGAGAAAATAGAAGCAATTTTCAGATGAGAACTCCCTCATCCCTCATCTTCCCACCACCAGATCCACTGGTGACTGCATCTTTATTCATAGTTTTGCCTTCCTACTGCTGTACTGGAAAAACTATTCCTGTTCCCACCGATTGCTCTGGATCCTTTGCCCTCTTGTCCTCATAACGACTCTGCACCTGAAATTATGCCCTGTCTCCTGAATTATTGATTTCTTCCTCTCTACTGGGTCATTCCCATCAGCATACAAACAGGATGTATTATATTTTGCTCTAAAATGCCAAGTTCTCCCCTGTACCCCTTCTCTTTCCCCTCATCTTCGGCTCCATTTCTTTTCTCAGCCTGTCCAGCATCAGTGTTCTCTGGACCCTGTACCTCCTGTCCTGGAATGGGCCCGCCCACCAGTGACACACAGCAGACCCAGGGCATCCAAGACTTAAAGTCCAAGCTCAGGAGGAGGAGGTTTCTGGGTTCTTTGATGATGCATATATATTGCAATTCATTGCTTGCTTTAACTGGCAACATTTTTTTTCTGTTTATAAACTAACACTCATGGTAGACAACCCCCAAGCCATGGAAAAGTACAAAAAACAAAATTAAAATCAATCATATCCTATTACCAAAGAGAAACATTTTGGTGTGTTTTCTTCCATTTCTTTGTAGTTTTCCCCTCAGCTTGTACATTTTTTAAAAACAATTCATTTGTTTTATATATATATATATATATATATATACACACACACACACACACACACACTGCATGCCACGTACCATCCTCAACAATGGGGATGTAGCAAGGTAGAAAAGGCCCCTGCTTCAGAGCAGAGAGAGGCAGTGAGCAGTTCCAGACCTTGCTGAGCACCATCATGCAAGCAGAACCCAGGTGTTTGAGAAACAATTCATTTGTTATATATATATATACACACACACACACACACACACACTGCATGCCACGTACCATCCTCAACAATGGGGATGTAGCAAGGTAGAAAAGGCCCCTGCTTCAGAGCATAGAGAGGCAGTGAGCAGTTCCAGACCTTGCTGAGCACCATCATGCAAGCAGAACCCAGGTGTTTGAGACTCAGGACAAAAAGCATGGAGGGAGAGATGAATGACCACAGGTGCTCCGAGTATGGAGTTCCTCAGGCTGGAGAGTAGATTTTGGGTAGGAGGAAAGTGATGATCTGAAAGCTGAGAGGTCATCAAGGCCAGATGACCGAGGACCTCTTACACTGTGGCTGGGAGTGGGGACTTCCTTGTAATGACAGCAAGTGGTCTTGGAAGGGTTTTAAACAAGGGAAGTGACTAGATCGGAGGTCCCTCTGGCTGTTTCTGTCTAATGGATAGAAGGAAGCACAGTTGAAGGGAGAGAGAACAGTTTGGATGCTATTTCAATTGGGCCACAAATGGTGTGGCTTGGGCATAGGAGGGTGAGGATGGAGCGGTTGGGGTGGGGAATAAGAGGACAGACCCAAGAAACATTGAGGGTGACTCAGGTCTTTGGTGCTGGATTGAATCTGGAGTGGAGTTGGTGAGGGAGGAGGCAATTGTTCTTGTTTCATTGTAGTCTTTCTGCACATATTGTTTTACAACATTTTTCCTTAAATATATCATGAATACTTCCCCATGTTTCTAAGCATCCTCTGTAATATGGCTTATAATAGTTAAGAGTCTGTAATTACATTTAATGTACTATCATTTAGTTAACCAAATCTCTACTGTTGGCTGCTCGCTATTTCTCATTCTTCTCTAGAATAGAAGCAAATCTCAGCTCATACATCTAGTCAAATATAGTGAAGTACCTTGGAAAACCTCCTAAGTCATCCATAAAGTACAGTATTCATTGTTTTGTATGCACACCATGCATACTAATGTATATGTGTAAAGATAAAACGTGCAGCCTATGATAAAGGAGATACATACGAAATAGCACTTTAGACTACTGTTTAAATGGCCGCTTTCTTTACATGTTTCTGAACACAGGTAGCAGAATTTACGTAAGTTAAAGGCACATTTGTGTGACTCCACAGTGTTCTTCACAATACTGCAGAGAGCTCGCATGTACTTCTGTGGGTTGGCAGATCGTCTCATTAGCCTGGTTCTGCACCCCTTCTGTCCACACCCCTTGCCATGTGGCACTCCCCAGTCAAGGCTGTGCATTTGGGGCAGCCCCCGGACAGGGACTGAGCAGGACAGGGAAAGGCACTAGGGCCTGTTACTCCTGCCCCCCAGGACCCCTCTGAGAGGCCATCCTTGCTCTGGGTCTCCCTGTAAATTTGGCCAATTCAGGGGTGTGTCAGCATAGCAGTCCTGCTCATCCTGCTTCCTCCACCTTTTCCCTTTCACAGGTGCTACCCCCAGTAAGTCTCCTGCACGCCTAATTCTACTTCTATTGGCTTCTGGATGAGCCACAAACTCACCATCCTACACCTCCCAAGCCTGGTGCTGATGGGAGGGCCTGAGAAGATCCAGTGTGCAGAGGGCGTAGTGGGGCCAGTGTTGGGGGATGGTGAACTGGGAAGAGTCTTGAAGGGTGACTGCAACGAAGGCTGAGTGCCTACTGTGTGCCAGACACTACTTTAAATGCTGTCTTTTTGCTTATTATTTCAATGAATCCTCACAAGAACTCTATGAGGAAGGAACTGTTACTATTTGTTTTACAGGGAAGGAAACTGGGCCCGGAGAGGATGGACGGTTTTCTTGTGCAAGTGCTGGAGCCATTGCACAGCAGCACCAGGACCCTAACCTGGGCCTTCGGACTCCAGAACTTTTGTTCTCAGCCACACCTCTATGATTTGCTGCTGGGAAGTGCCCTGTGGGGTTCCCTGCTGGGCAGGGAGCAGCAGGAGGGCTTGTGCACAGGGTTTTTTTTTTGAGAGTCCCGCCATCTCTGTCCTGCCCAGCCAGTCTGCCCAGAGCTGCAGGCCGCAGCCAAGAATGGAGAATAGCGGGGAGGAGACATTTCAAGTGGACAGTGCAGCCAAGCCTCCTGCCACAGAATCATGTGGAGGCCATGCCCCACATTCAGCAGCCCCAGATGGCACCGTAGTGCTGATCTTACCCAGTCCCTCTTCTGCCCCATCATCAGCCACAGAACCAGTGTCCTGACACACAGCAGGCATGTGCGTACGGCAGCCCCTGTGGATCTGAAAGAGAAGTTTCTTCAGCTTAGCACAGCCTGAGAGTTATGGGAGGAGTCACCTGGCAGAGAAGCCAGCAGCAGCAACCCTCCTTTCTGTCAATCTTATTGGTGCCGGACAGACCTGGGTTCGATTCCCAGTTCTGCCGTTCTTAGGTATCCGTCCTCTGTAAACTAATTTTATCAGTTGCTGCATAACAAGCCACTCCCAAATCTAGTGGTGGGAAGCCGCAGCCATTTGTGATTTCTCAAGAGTTTGTGGGTTAGTTGGGCAGATAGTTCTTCTGCTGTGGGCTGGACTTGACCAGCTCAGCTAGGCTCACTAATGCAGCTGTGGTTAGCTGTGAGCCGGCTGATGAACAATGGCCTCAGCTGGGGCAACTGGGTCCCCTCCCCGTGCTCAGCGCCCCTGCCCCGTAACTGTCGGTCTTGTTTTCATAACACAGCCCAAGGCAGAGCAAGTGAGTGCAAGGTCCCTTGAGGCCCAGGCTTGAAACTGCTTCCCAGCACTTCTGCCACTTTGTTGGCCAAAGCAAGTATCGAGGCCAGCCCAGAGTCAAGGTGTGGGAAGCAGACCTTGCTTCTGGGGAAAGGAGCTGCAGTCACATTGCTAGTGCTATAAATATGAGGGGGAGCAGAGTGCAGCCAGCATACCACATTGCTCTCCCACTCTGAGGTTGAGTTTGCTCATTTATAAAATGGGAATAATATTATTTATATTATGTGATGCCCTAATGTAAAGGAAATTGGCTACAATTTAGTCAGGAATAGGCTGAGGCAGCCTGTCAGTGCAGCATGACTCAGTGGGTTTGGAGTGCAGGTGCACAACTCCAAACGTTATGGAACCACAACATGTGAGGCCTATGATGTAACCACTCATGTGCTCGTGCTTGGCTGGGAGCCACTGTTGCCGGTAAAAGGTATAACTACCTTGCTGAGGTTGTATATACGGCTTGTGCCCACAGCTTACCTGTGCCCAGAGAGAGAATAAAGCCATGTTGAAACTCCCTACAATTTCTGGAGTGTTCTTCCAGCTTCCTGCCCCTCACCCACTAATTCCCTCGGACCTCAGTTAAAACCTGACACCAAGCGTTCTGTGTTCTTGAGATGGTTGGTCAGTTGTTGCCACAAGAAGGGACACAGGAGAGGCTCAGGAAAACAAAGTCTTCTATGCTAACAGATCCTGAAGCCACAGAGTCACTGCATGCCAAGAGGGGGGTCATGTCTTCCCCACCCTTTAAGGTCCAGTTCAAATTGTGCTTTCTTCGAAATACCTTTTCGAATACTCTCACTCCAGATAAATATTTCCATTCTCTTAATCTGTAAATCCCACTCACGTATGGAAGGAAGGATCAGTGAGACTCTAAGATTGATTTCAGGCTTACAATGTGGTTTGCAACATGGAGAGTGGGCTTATCCCAGCAGACAGGGAGTTGAGAGAGGGCAATGACCTGTGGGGCAGGCGGAGTCAGGGTGGAGCACACAGTATAGGGCATGAAGAGAGTTCACGTGTGTGCTAGAATGTTACCAGGTCACAGTCAGGGGAGGACAAAAAGGGGGAGGGAGAGCTCACCATGAGAGATGTTATGTCTGAATGACTGAAGAGATGGTCAAGACTAAGGTTGACCTTAGGTGACCTTCACCTTTTGCATCACCACCTCCACCTCCACTTTCCCTTGGCTCTGGACCTGAGAGAATTCAATGAAATGTGTGTGTTGAGTGGGTACATCAATGGGGATGGGAGGTATGAACACAGTGACACTCAGCCACAGCCAGAAATGCTGAGCTTTATTGATGGCCCTTCTCCAGAGGCTGCTCAGTTTCCCCAGGGAGCTCCTCAGAGATCCTCTGCTTTCCCATGTGTGAGCCCAAAGACACCTCGGGAGCAGAGCAGTGAAAGGGCTTCCTGGTCAGGTGCTGCACTCCACGCCTGCGTCCTCGCTGTGGTCGCAGTTGTGAGAGCCCCAGCTACTCTTGTTGCAGTTCCACAAGGTCGTCTCTGTGCCCCGACACTGGACATCATCCAGCCAGATCTGCCCAATGCCTTGATAGAGAGAAAGCAAGAGAGAGCAAGAAGGGTAGGATTAGAGTCAAAGCAAAGCAGCCATGTGTGTGCCTGGGAGCTTCCGTCTGGGGTAGACTGCCGAATCCTCCCGCAGTCATTCAGGCCCATTCAGGCCCAGTGTGCTTGGTGGCTAGCTTAGCCTGGGCTTTTATAATGACTCTGCCTCCATTCTATTCTCTACCTTTCCACAAAGCCTCATGCCAGTATTTAATACTTAACCCCCACACTGTTTGAAATCTCTTCCTAGGGAGCTGTCCCAGCCTTTAGTCTCTTCTCTGCTAATTCACTCCTGTAGCGTCCACCTTCCTCACATGCTTCTGTAATCATGCCATCGCCCTGCTGCAAAGCAGGGATTTGGGTTGGGGTGAGGAAAAGGAGCATTTGGGGTTGGGAGCAAGGGAAACCAGTCTTGTGTCCTGCTGGGCCAGCTCCCATGGACAGAGAGAAGGGCTCTGCCTGGGGACTTAGCTCCTTCGCTCAAGGTTCAGACTTTTGACTGAAAGACATAGGCTGAGTCGCCAGCATCTGAAGACAATTCCCCCAAATTTTAGTAAGTCCCTGCTCTGATTTGTTTTCTCTTCCCTTTCCATCTTCTCTTTAAAGATGATCATAACCAAGACTGCTGGTCAATCCAGGTTGCCGGTTTGCAGACAGTTGGAGTGAATGTCTGTGTTTGCCCGCCCTGCATCTTCTCTCTGTTCTTCCAGTCCCAGCAACTTAGCTGTCCTTTGGAGAGCCACCCCTGGCAAACACCCTCAGCTGTGTGGCATTCGGACTCCAGGGCTAGATGGACATTGACCAAAGCCAGGCCAGCCTTCACTGTCAGCTCTGGTAAAGACAGCTTATCTTTCTGGTGGGGTTGCCAAACTGGAAGGACTCACACCTGGAGCTCTGTGCTGTAGAGGTTTTTGGTTGCTTGGACTAATACTTTTCTTTTAAGGCAAACCACATTGAGTCACTTGTCAACACCCCACCAGCGAGAGAAAGCCACATCCACACCTCTGGGAAGAGACCCTGACTAGGGAATCACTTACCAGCTCCCACATTATACGCGGCCCTTCCTCTGGGGAAACCCAACGTGCGGCAGAAGACAATGGCGTCATAATCGTCCCAGTCATCATCACAAATGGTCCCCCAGCTGCCTTTATAGTAAACTTCAGCCCGGCCTCGGTTATCACCGCCAACAATCCTGACGGGCAGTGAGTTGTAACCTGGGTGAAGAAACACACATGGGAGAGGAAGGGAAGGCCCCTTGGGGCTCGGGTAAATGCAGGCTCTTTGTTTTCATGTTAAAGGTTCTACAGTTAAGGAAAAGAAATGCCCCTGCTTGGATATCACCAGAGCCTGGAACATCCCACTTTATAGCACCAACCCAACCTGGCATACAGCCTCCATGCACCTGGGGCCTGCCGGCACAAGGCCAGGGTGCAGGTGCTCCTGTGGCTGGTTTGTAAATCGCATATACCATGTCTTGTCATGTGTTGTGGAGAGAAAAAAGAAAAGTTAAGAAAAGAGAAGGAAGGAAGGTAAGAATGGAGGGAGAGAGGAAGGGAGAGAGGGAGTGGAAAGGAAGGAGGGAGGGAGAGGAAGGAAAGGAAAAAAGGAGGAAGGGAGGGAGGGAGAGAGAAAAGGAAAGGAAGAATGAGAGGGAGGGAGGGAGTGGCGGGGGAGGGACGTTGCTGCTCTGTGCCTGTGTGCCCTGGGCAGGTTCATTCAAGGGACCAGACCCATTCAAGGGACTTTTCCCCAAAATGAGAAATTTCTTTGAGAACCAAGGTCTCTTACCCCAACAACACAACACACAGAATTGACTTGAAAGCACGCATTCATGAGAATATAAATAGTGATTACCTGTTTCACCTTTTGCTCCCTTTACTCCTTGCTCCCCAGGAGATCCTGTCATGAGGAGAAAACCCACACGGTGTGAAGGAAACCCAGGCAGGACCCCTTTGCCTGCACTTGCAGGAGTGGGGAGCAGGTAGAGGGGTGGGGGTGGTCAGACTCTCCCTGGGTCTAGCCTGTGGCCTGGCATTATGGAGACGGGACATCCTGATGGTGTCAATGATTGAGCAGGAAGAAACGGGCCTGAGCCACAGCAAGAGGGGTTGAAGTTAGATTGGGTAGGGATGCTTGGTCCGGTCAGAGACATGAAGCGGCATGCGTGCATCTCCTTCATGGAAACCGCCTAGGGGAATTGGGTTGTGGGGCCAACGTTCACATTCCTGCCTCAGATGCTAGAGCCGCGCCTTACTCACTGCTGTGTGCTCCATGCTGAGGGAAACCCCCAGAGCAAGACTTGTCAAAGTAATAAACCTCTACCCTCCTGGGTTCTGTAAACCCCCAAAACTCTGAAAACAGGGCCTTTCCTACTTTAAGGTACAGAATTGACTGTAAAGCATAGCCGTAAGAACCAAGGAATCAGATGCAGAGGCCTTACCTTTCTCTCCCTTGTGTCCCTTCTGGCCAGCTAGTCCAGGGGCTCCCTTGGGGCCTGCCAGCCCTGGGCTTCCCCGTTCTCCCTTCACACCTGCAGGGCCTGGGAGGAGAGACACTGGTCAGCTCTGCCTTCCCAAGAGAGACCCAATGGCCTTGCTGTTTAATAAATGAGTTGTCCTCAGCTGCCAGGCCTCCCCCATGGCTGGGCTGTCTGGGTGTCCAGTCTGTCTTTGGTCCCTCTGGGGGCTGCACTGATCTCTCAACTCTTAGGTGAATGCTGTCGAGAACAGGCAGATTGAAATAGCTGTGGTGGTATTCCACAGGTTGTTGGTCCTTCTGGGATTACACAGTTATGTGGAAGTTCCAGCCATGCTGGGAGAATTTGCTAGAATGTTTCTAAGCCTCCATGACTCCTTCAGTGAATTAAAACAGTAATAGAGGCCAGGTGCAGTGGCTCACTCCTGTAATCCCAGTGCTTTGGGAGGCCGACGTGGGAGGATCACTTGAGCCTGCCAAGGCTGCAGTGAGCTATCAAGGCACCACTGCACTCCAGCCTCGGCAACACAGACACTTTGTCTCTAAAAATTAAAAAAAAAAAAAAAGTAATAGAATATCTAGCTTATGAGGAAGAAAAGGTGCTCAAGCAACGTGTCTGAAAAATCTCGCTTTTGCACTCACACAGACAGGGCTGTTGAGAGGCCTAGAAATGCCCTGCAGCTGGGCCAGCTCAGTACCCAGCAAGAGGCAGTGGGAGGCAGGGAGGAGAGGCTTGGGGGCCACAGCTGAGGTGGGGAAGCAGCAGCCGTGGACTGGAGTGGAAGGGGCACAGCTCCATGGCGGCTACACAGCCTGGAGCCTCTGCCTGCACCCCCAGCTCTCCTGATATTTTTACCTTTTGCCTCCTCAGCCCTTGCCCCACACCCTACACCCCTCAGGATGCTGAGTTCCTGTTGTTCCCCAGGTTTTGCGGCAGAGAAATCTGAGGCTTCACTGACAGAGCCCTGGAGTCTTAACCTCCACTTTGGGGGAAGGTCACAGATGTACATTCAAAGTCAACAAGACCTGCCCTCTGAGTAAGCAGACCTTCTTCCCCGTCATCACTCTGAGAGGTAAAAATGCAGCCAGCCCTTTACCTGGAGCTCCTGATTCTCCTTTACTTCCTTGCTGTCCTTGAAGTCCTAAGATCAAAACAAAAAAAGGAGGGAGGAGATAATAAAACTTAGATATTAGACATTTTTAATCTTGGACAACTTCTACCTTTTGTCTGATTAATGCAGATGGAAAGATACATTGGTTCTCCACGATTGTTTAAAGCCTCTTCAGCAGATCATAAAAAGAGACAGTCTGCAGATGAATGAGAACAGGTGTGCTGGGGGTGAAACAGCAAGGTACTGATGAAAGCCTGGGTTAGACAGACCCCAGAGGCAGCACTGGCGTTCCCTGTCCACCAGTAACCTGACCTGGTGTCTAAATCCAATCTCATTTCCTGCTGTTGCATTTATATTGGAAGAGAATTGGGAGATATTTGAAAAATAAAGTTATCTTCATGGCCAAAAAGACTGTGGAGGGGACTCAGTGGCCACCAGGAGCTGTGGGGGTCCTTACCCATAGTAGATGCTCTATAAGCATTTGATGGTTTAGTTCATTGTGGCCCCATTGACTAAAGACTTGTGGCTAAAGGGTCTAATATACAGAAAATGGAAAAATCATAACCACAATCATTGATGATTGTCCTATTGTAGTTAATGTTAAAGGTCCCCTTTCCCTCCCTCCCTTTCTTCCTTCTTTCCATCCATTCATCTTTTTTTTTCAGTAAACTTTCATGGAAGACCCACTGTCCCCAGCACCCTGCTGGGTCATTGTGAGATAATAATTTGTTCATTTAGCAAGATCATGGCCTCTTGATTATAAGTGCCAATATTCACTCTATTTCAGAGGAATAGGACTCCTCAAGGCTGCTGCACAAACTTGGGGAAATGCAAGCTCATTACTGACTATCAAGTAACAGTTACTAGAGGGTAATGAGGGGAACACAAACAGTGAGTCATAAATATCTGTGCCCCCGGCCAAGCAGGGAGCTCGGTTAACGACCTTGCAGTTGCCTAGGGGAAGTTCCTGCCTGCGCTGCCCTGCCTTTCACTTCAATCCCTGGATTTCCCAAGCACCTGCAGTGGAGGGCAAGGCGAGGGGCTGGCAGGCCTTTTCAGGGCCCCTTCTTGGAATAATGAGCAAGATAAACTGTGACTTCCGGAACATTTCAGATCCCACCCGAGGCTTGGCGCTGCCTGGGGAGGAGGGTTGGAGAGCCAAGGAGCTGGGAGCTGCTGCTGCAGACCAGGGCAACAGGAGAAGTGGGAAGCACTAGAAGATTCTGAAAGGGCAGCTACTTCTGTTCCTCGTTTTAGGGAAGGGGACAGAACTGAAGCTGGAATAGGTTCTTGTAAGAGCCAGAGGTGCCTTAGAGGTCAGCCCGTGGCAGAGAGGCCCCAGCTTACCCATTTGTGCACACACTTGTCTCTCTGAAGAGAATGCCTCACCCCTTTGGTTCACCTGGAGAACTCGTATTTAGCTTGTAAATTCTGCAAAGATGTCAGATGTCATCACCTGTGAAGCCTTCCCTGCCTCGCCCAAGGCGTGATATCCTTTCTCCCAAGGCAGTAAAGCAAAGTGGTTCCACAGTCTGACAGCCTGGGCTTGAGTCCGCTTCTGTCTTATACTGACGTTGTGACCTTGAGCCAGGTGTCCCTGCTCTGAGCCTCCGTCTCTTTCTCTGAGGCTCCTTGCTGCCTCCTAAAGCACTAGCGAGGCTGAAATGAAATCATGTGCTTCAAGTGCTGAGCCCCGTGCCTGGCCAGCGCTGAATAAATGATGTCACAGGACCCTGTGGATCCTGTGTCCCTTCCAGGTGGGGAGCACCTGAGGCACTGGGGTTGAGCCCACACACGAGCCGCAGGATTGCTGCACAGCAAGCACCCGGTAAATGTCTGCTATTGACCTGAAAGGCTTAGCCGAGGTTGCCCAGCAGAAGTGACATATGTTTCCCTTCTGCTTACCTGCATTTGAACAGCATATGTTAAGATTGGTGGGGAGAAAGATCACAGTCTATATGTCTACGGTGATGATGAAGTAGGAAACAGTCCATATCCAGGGAAGTCAGTGTTTTGGGGTCCCTGAACCTTGCTTCTAAGGACACGCTCTTAAGGTAGAGATTTCTGCAACATGGCACCCTCTGGGATGCAGACAGAAGGGGCCGAGTCTGGATGTGGGCTGTTTCCTTCTTCATCACCATCATAGATATATAGAATGCGATTTTTCTCTCTACCCATCTTGACATATGCTGTTCAGATACAGGTAATCAGAAGGGACCTCAAGATACTGTGACCCCTGTTTATCATGGCCACCCAAAGAGATGCACTTCTCCAACTGCCCTCTAAAGCACTAACAGTGAACACCCTCTAAAGACAGGAATCATAGAAAAGCCCCTGTTCACCAGGTCCATGGCCCCAAGCCTGACGCTCCCTCTTCATTTCCCACACTCTCCCTTCCTAGCTCCTCACCTCCAGGGGACTCAGCATTTCCTGCTGCTTGTACTGTGCCAGGCACTGTGCCAGGGACTTTATGTACATTGCATTGTTTGATCTTTCAGCCACCCTCTAAGGCAGTGTGATTTCCCTCCTTTACAGGGGAGGATATACACACTCAGAGATGCTAGATGAGTTATCCAAGGTCACACAGGAGTGAATGGGGAAGTCAGGGGTGTCATCCAGGCCCAGCCTCCCACAGTTCCCTGAAAGTACCTTTGTTCCACCAGTACTAGGCTCACACCTCTCTGGAGTTTCACTTCGTCCATCCATTTGGTTCCCAAGACATCTCCAGCCTCCCTGGGGCCATTTCTTCCCCCCAAAAGAGGAGTAGTCAAACTAGATCATACATCAGAATTATCTGGGTGGGTCTTGTTAGTTAACAACTTGTTAGGTCCCACCCAGAGTCATTGGTTCAGAGATCTGGGGTGGGAATTCAAGAATCCACATAACTAACAAGTTCCCAGGAGATGCTGATGCTGCAAGTCCAGGGACCACATTTTGAGTAGCACAGCCCTAAACAACTCTCACTTATTCTTGAAGGACCAGTTCACACCCCACCTCCTTTGAGCAGCCTTCCTTGTCTCTGTAGGAACTCATAGCCCCCTTTCGTGTCTGAACCCACAGTTCATATGGCAGAGTCTGGACCTTGATGAAATGCTTTCTGATATGTGTTTAATGGACATTGGAAATTAGAATTGAGGTTTGTGTGATTTCTCTCCAAACCTCACTGGACTCTGAGAGGATGCTGGCAGAGCAGCTGTTCATAGACTAATCAATGGAGGAGCTAGTCATTACTTCACTATAAATCAAGGCAGCATCCTGATAGGATCAGCTCCTGCATGGTAGAGGGAGAAATGGCTGAAAAATAGGTTCTAGAGCTGCATGTTGTAAAACTATACCAGAGAGCAAATGAATACTGGATTTTCCTTCTTAACCATAAGCAAACGGGCCTTCCCTGAGTATCACAAGCTTATCAAGCTGACAGGGCTCCAAATATTTACTTGCAAAGTGTTTTTACAGAAATAATTTTCCCCCAAGAAAAGCATGTTAAGTTAGAAAACACATGCCTTTCAGTTGTTTAATGTTGAGCTGGTGTTCTGACTAAAGTCTTCCATTGTTCCTGTTCCCAGGAAGGCTGCCTGTTTCAAACCCAGGGTGCTGTGAAACTGTCAGGGACCTGGTGTTCTTCTACACTGCTTGCACGTCACAGAGAAGGAAACTGAGGTTCAACAAAATCAAGTAGCTGAGGCTGTGGTCACCCGGTTTGTTAGTAGTAAGTTCAAGTTGAGGCTCAGAGCTCTGATTCTGAGTTAAATGTAGAAATTTCCAACACATTAAGAAAATGTTTCCTTTCCTTTCCTTTCCTTTCCTTTCCTTTCCTTTCCCTTTCCTTTCCTTTCCTTTCCTTTCCTTTCCTTTCCTTTCCTTTCCCTTCTTCCTTCCCTCCCTTATTTCTTTCTTTCTTTCTTTCTTTTTTCTCTTTCTTTCTCTGTTTCTGTTTATTTCCCTCCCTCCCTCCTTCCTTCCTTCTTTCCTTCCTTCTTTCCCTCCCTCCCTCCTCTCTCTCTCTCTCTCTCTCTCTCTCTCTCTCTCTCTCGACAGGTTCTCACTCTGTTGCTCAGGCTGGAGTGCAGTAATGCAATCATAGTTCATTGCAGCCTCAAATTCTTGGGCTCAGGTTATTCTTCTCCTCCTCCTCCTCCTTCAGCCTTCTGAGTAGCTGAGACTACAGGTACATGCCACCATATTCAGCTAATATTTTAATGTTTTCTAGGGAGGGAGCCATTGCTGTCTTGCCCAGGCTGGGGAAACTTTCTTTTTCTTTTCTTTTCTTTCCTTCTTTCTTCTTCTTTCTTTTCTTTTTTTCTTTTCTTTTTTNTTTTTTTTGAGACGGAGTCTCACTCTGTTCCCAGGCTGGAGTGCAGTGGCTTGATCTTGGCTCACTGCAACCACCACCTCCTTGATTCAAGCAATTCTTCTGCCTCAGCCTCCCAAGTAGCTAGGATTACAGGCATGCACCAACACACCCAGATAATTTTTGTGTTTTTAGTAGAGAAGGAATTTCATCACGTTGGCCAGGATGGTCTTGATCTCTTGACCTTGTGATTCACCCTCCTTGGCCTCCCAAAGTGCTGGGATTATAGGCATGCACCACTGCACCCAGCTGGGAAACTTTCCTAAATGCCATGCCAACTTGGAGGCTAGATGCAACCTGGCAAATTTAGGATTGAGCTAATAACTGACAAATCGACCTTGTGGTAAGAAGTGAGACGGAGGATAAGGGATTCAAAACTGGGGTATGTATAGACTTCTGCAGAGCTCTCTAAGAAACTTAGAGAAAAATGGGGAAGAGCTTTGTAAGTGACAATTTAGTGATTTGACTTAGTAGAATTTAATAAATTATTGGACTACCTCAGTACTTAGATATGAGGAATGGAATTAACTGAGAAATTATATTCATGCTATAGGGCTTAATTGCTATTATGGATGATCCTTTGGTCTATCTTTAAAGTAAAACATCTTCAAATACAGATGAGAAAATGAATTTTGAGTGATTTGCACTTTGGTTTTGCCCCAAGAGGAAAATCAAAGGGCATGAAAAATTCACATTGTTATAGTTTAGACATAAAGGTCATTGAGATAAAGAATTTTCAATCAGATTGGTGTTTTGGAGTTTAAATGTTTTAGCTACTTCTAACGTCATTTCATGAGGTGGAAATGGTAAAAAGAGAAATGTCATGATTACAAGCTTAAGTGGAGTCCTTCCTTATTTATAAACAAATAGTATTTAAAATAGCTAAGAGATGTAGAGCTAAGATTGGGTTATTCTTCTGCAATCTTTGAAACTGAAAATGTTAGAAAAACTAAGTGACAGAGGCAGGACAGGGTCTGTTTCTAGCAGGTAAGAAAAGTGACCCTGAGAGAAGGTTCTGCAGGGTTTGATGCCTTGCTTAATAAAATATGGAGGTTATCTTCCCAGCAGAAAGGAAGGCATTTTCTCTTGGACTTCTTCAATATGAGCTGGCTCCTCTCCCTCAAGAGATGCAAACAAGAGGAAGCATTTCACCTGAATGAGGTAGTGTGTGGTCAGTGGCTGTGGGGGAGGTAGAAAGGCTTGGCGACCAAGCCAGGATTTACTCATTTATGGAGGAGTGGGAGGTGTGGCTGGGGTGGAGATTGGGTGAAGGTAACTGATTTCTCTCAAGTCATACATTCTATGTTCTTCTGTAAAACCAAATATGGGAAAGCCAACTCTGGAATCAGACTTTGGGATTCACTTCTGAATTCAGTTCATGTTCCTTGTGATACTATGAGCAAAGGGTTTACTCTCTCTGAGCCTTTCCTTCCTTGGTCGTAAAGTAGGAATGGTAAGTTCAGTGCGATCATAGGAGTTAAGACCCAAGCACAATGCCTGGCCCAGAGGCACTGATAATAACAAATGGACCACTCATCTTTTTTAAATAATTAATGCACAGTAATGAAACCTAGCTGTCACCTAGGTCAGGCCAAAGCACTGTAATTTTTCTGTTTTCCTCTAAAGTGGCTAGATATTCCCTTGAGAGATTAATGATTTTACTTACAAAATAGGAAATACGTCTGTTTGGAACTGGCTTGATATATCAAAATTGGCCAAGTACCATAGTGGCTTTAATTTGGGGATTACTGACATCCTGACATTGACAAGTATAGGCTGTCTTCCATGATGGGGAGATTGGGCTCCCATTCTCCACCTGCCCTCCCTTCTCCCACTTCAGAAGTTGTCAAATCTAATCTCTCCAGAAGCTTATTAGCCTATGACTCCTGGATGATCTACAGACCCAGCTAGAATAGCCAGATTATGGCCCTAGTGGAATTCCCCTCTGAGATGTCCATTTGGGCTGTCAGCTACTTAGTCAAGGCAAACATTTGGACTTGGGTGGGCAACCTGCACAGTTTTAAATAAATGGTAATTATCACAAGCCCAAATTGAAATGTAACTCCTCATGTTTACTTGGTCAGCCAGAATTAAGGGGTAACCCCTAGAATTTGCTGGCTGGTACTCACCACTAGGTCTAATTATTGGAGAACTCCATAAAGGTGCTCAACAGATATACGAAGTCTCAATGATGATAAAATTAAAATGATCCCCGAGCTATGGGCCAAAAGTCTTTTGCTAAAATGCATGTGGGGTCCTAGGCAAATAACTAAGAACCATGATAGGGCATGAGAGCTTCACATTTCCTCCTGAGAGTGGAACAAGCTGCTACCTTCTGCTCCTATGTGTCCTGAAATGGGTTGAAGAGAGGAGGTATCACTCATCCTCATGCCCTGATGGTGGGGCTGGGGAGAAAGCCCTCATGATAGACTGTACTAATAGGACCCCAAGTTTTGGCTTGTCCAGGCCTAGATTTGAATCTGGCTACATCTCTTACTGACTGTTTGACTGTAAAGTTGCACTATGGAGAGTGCTTGTCCCACTGGATGTCAAGAAGGTCTTATTAGCAGGAGCTGCTCTTGTTCTGCAAATTCTCTCAGGATGCAAAGGGCAGGACAGGGTTCCCTACCCTCAGACTGTGGAAGGCACAGACTTGGGGCTTGGGGAGTGAGCACAGTGCTCCTGTGGGTAAAATCATGTTTTACCTCCAGTGTTCTTGGTTAGTCGAGAACAATTAGTCTGGCAGTGGGGGTGGGGGCAGAGGGGGACTACCATTTACAACTGAGAGATGAAAGTAATCATCTCCATGAAGTCACACAGAAGGCTCAGGGGCAAGAAAGCATCAGGTCTCATAGTCAGGTGGACTCTGAGACTCAGAACCAGAGAAGACGAAATTATAAGATCAAAATGGACAGTCAACAAATCAAGGATGCCTGACGATGGAGCCTTTCCCATGGTGAGGCTTTGCTGATGGCCTTTAGGTGGCATCCACATGGGATCAGGTAGCAAGGATCCTCCCATACCAACACACTATCCATGGAAACCACAATTGCTGTGGGGCTGGACAGATTACAAGGACAGAGAGGTTGTAGAAGCTGCCCTTGCCATGGCTCCCGACAACCTTCAAAAAAACAAAACTTAAAGGCTCAGGCCCAGAGTCCAGAGTTTGCCAGAAGGTGGTGATAAATGAATCAATCAATCGATTAGAACTGTGGAGGACCAGGTCCCAGTGTGGGTCTCTAGCACAGCACGCGGGTGAGGGCATCCAGGTTGTCTGACACAGCAGGACCTTCTCAGGCAGAGGAGGGGGGTGGAGGGAGACTGTCTACAGATGTCCTTGGCATACGTGCAGCTTTATATCACAACCCTGCCTTCCCCATAGCCCCTCCTGCCTGCTCCTGGCTTTCCAATGTATGCCACAGTTCTCCATACAAATACCCAATCAGTGTGTGCCCACACCATCTGGCAACGGTCTCTGTTGATTGCACTACCCTGCATGTCTGAGGGCAGGAAGGCAGGACCTGGTCTTACACACTGTGACAGTGGTCTGGACTTTCTAGACCAAGTGAGCACACTGCAGGTGCCTGAATTTACTCAACCACTAGACCAAACTGGCTTATAAAGTAGGCTATGTTGGTATAAGGGTTACAACCTAGACTAAATAGACATGACGGCACATAACCTAGACTTAGCTGGCTTTATGGTATAGTCTTTGTGAGTTTGATTAGTGTGGGTCAGTGCTCCCAGCCTGCCCTGCCTAGGAAAATGCACAAGAAGTTTTCTAGATTCTCCAGCTTGAACCCAGACTCCTGGACCCCCTCCTGAGTGTCCCAGTGAAGGGTCAGCAGGAGAGAGCAGAAACATACAGCTGGGAGGCAGACCAGGGCGATGGTATGGAGAAGGTGCTTTGCTCTCCTCCCTGATGATGGAGGTTTGCTCATGGCATTCAAGGCCTATCATGAACCTGAGCAAAGAAATGACAGCCCTAGGCCCTTGGGCTCAAGGGGTCCTGGTAGGGACAACTGCCCTCTGTAACCAGGAACCTCAGAGGCCAAGGCACGAAGACCCTCTGCCTCCTCCGTGAGCCCACAAGGAGCCAGTTTTTCTCCCCATCCATCCTGCCATCCAGCAAGCCCACCCACTCACTTACCCACACCCTCCGTTACCTGTGTCCCCTTTGCTGCCTTTCAGGCCTGCAGCTCCTGGACTCCCGGGGCTCCCTGGAAGTCCTGGACAACAGACACCACAGATGGCATAAGGGCTGGACTAGACAGGTCTTCACACATCACTCCCACGCCACCACAGGACCCAGGACCTCACCTGTTAGCCCAGGGGAGCCAACACTGCCAGGCTCACCCTTGGCACCTGGGCGTCCCACTGTACCAGGAGGGCCTGGAACACCCTGCACTCCAGGTTGTCCTGCAAGGTAAGTAGTGACTGCCAGACTGTGGTGGTTGGCAGAGAGCCTGGCTGCCCAACTCCCAGTGCTTCTGTCCTCAGCAGTGAGACGTGTACCTCTTAACACCATACGGTCCCCTTGGCAGCTTTAACACTTCTCTTTAGAAGCCATGAGCTAGCCCTCTTAGTAGGAGGAAAATTGTTCTCAGCAACTTACTAATCTTTTCCATCTGCAGGGTCTGGGACTTGTGGACTTACTAGGAGCTCTGGGTGTGACTGTCCAATCCCCTGGGTGGCAAAGTGGGGTGAAGTCTAGAGAGAAACATCAGTGAGGCCTGCCCCCCGCTGGCTGCCCTGTTCCTCTTAGCTGGGGCCAGGTTTTTAAGAAACCCACGTGCTCTGGGTGAATACTACAATGAAGCAAAAGATGGTGGAGTCAGGTCCCCAACTTCACTCTGCCAAGGTCAGTGGTAGCTGGGATGAGGCCCAGATTCCTGTAGTTCTTACCTTGATCTCCTTTAGCTCCAGGAAAACCAGCCAAACCTAAGATGAAAAAGAACTTTTAGGAATTTTTTTTCCATTTGACTCAGCCTGCCAGAAAAAAATGAAAATGCCTAGAGGTCAGTGGATGTGACCATGTGCCCTCTTACCTGGTGGGCCTGGCTTCCCAGAGTCACCTTTACTCCCCTGGGCTCCAGGAGGCCCCACGACCCCTGCGTCTCCTTTCATGCCCCTGTCCCCTTTGCCTCCTGAAAAACCAAAAAGTCTCGGTCAGGTGTGAAAGGAGCTCCAATCAGGCCACCCTCTCCCCATCTGACACTTTCCTCCATTCCACTGAAATTCCAAACCCTAAACATCTTGTCCTCCTGCTTGGTGCCCACGAGTGGAAGATATGACTGCTGCCCTCAAGGAGTTCGCCACTTTGCCTCAGAGACAAGACAGAAACTCATGAAAAGTTGGTGAGGTGACCTGATATGGCTGACAGTCAACAGAAGGCCCTGGTCCGCTTGGGAGGGACGGTAGCCCAGGCTCAGCCGGCACTGTCTGGCTTCTTTTAGTATCTGCATTTTGGCAATTGTTTGAATTCACTTCAAAAATGGAAGCCTGAGTATTCCAAAAAGCAGATTCCAAATGCTGAGAATAGCAACTTTAAGGCATCAATAGGGAGAAAAACATTGCAACAGCTCATGTTCCTGCCAGCGCTGCAGACATGGGCTTTCCTGGTACCCAAGATTTCAAACTTTCCACTTATCATCAGAATTCAGGGCTCATACTAGCCTGTCCCCTTCTGAGTCCTCTGTCTCTCGCTCCTCTCTTGCTGGTGCCTGGTGCATATCAATTGACAGAGGCTCCTCACTGTGGTAGGGCTCTGTGACTTCTTTGGTTGTGGGGTGGACTGCCTGGACCTTGCCAGCCATGCAATGTAGGGTACCAATAGGCTGCCAAAGTCCCACCATCATCTGAGTGTCTGTGCTTAACTCCATTCCGCTGGGGGTGGGGAGAGTGGGGAGAAGGTCTAAAGAGGAATAAATATCTCACCACAATGCAACCTTTCAGGCTTTCAAAAAGGCTTATTGGGATGCAATTTTGTTAAAAGGCATTTATTGCTGTATCTATGATTTTGATAATTCTGAACCTGGAGAGGACTCAGGCATGACACCAGCCTTCTCCAGTGACTTAGAAAAGGGGACAGAGAGATCTGAAGAGGATAGGAAGAAGGGAGAGTCCTGGGTCTTGGCATTGCGTGATGTGAATTCACAAGGTGTCAGGCTCATGAATCAGACCTCTTGAGATGGCTGAATACTTGAAGAGTAGTTGGTCCATGAGGAAGACAAAGCAATCTTAAGGAACTTGGTTATGGCTAAGTTGTCCTATAACAGCTAGAGGTGCAAAAAAGCAGAGAAGGCTGTTCTTGGCTGTTCCAAGGGTCCACTCTGGAGAAGGGGCCAACAGCACCTGCTAGAAGGCACTGAGAACTGTTTTCCTGGAGGAATCTGTCGGTGCCTTCTTTGCTGTGGGCCATGACCATCAAGTGACAGCGTTACTGGGCTATAGAAGGTTTCTTCAGAATGGTCTGGACCTACATCTGCATTGCTATAACTTCCAGTCCCCAGCAAAGGGAATGGCTTTGGGAAGAGGGCAGTGTCACATCAGTCAGAGGACCATACTCTGGCTCTGGCCAAGGAAGCACAGCTGACTTCAGAACTTTCCAACTGTAGCTAAGTAACAGAGTGAGGAAAATAGGCTTGTCCCCTCGGACTTCACATTGGTGGCTTATCTATCTACTAGTGGGAAGAGAATAGGTAAAATCTCAGCACTGCTGGGGTCAGGTCTTCCTCGGTTTGCACAGCCCAGACACCAGCAGTGGATTGAGCAAGCCGTGGGTAAGAGAGATCTCATGATCTTGGGAGAGGAAATTTGGGAAGAGGAGGGGTGGGCTGGAGCCCTGATTTCTGAAGAACTGAAACTGCTGCCTTTTCCCTCGCTGATCACAGCGTTTCCAGGCCTGAGTCTGGGTGTGGATTCTATGTTCGCCTTTGTGACCTTATGGGTGGGAAGCAGCATGACTCAGACTCAGTGGGCCAAGACCTGGCTGTGGCCCCTTCTCTGGGGCTGGTGGGACCACCTGGAGAAAGTCTGGGTCTCCCTTTGCCATCAATGGAGAGAACTGTGTTGTTTCAGCTTTGGAAGTATCCTCAGAGGTCGACCACCAACCATCTGCCTGGTGCCAGTATCCCCCATCAGCCCAGGTAGGAGAATTCTGCAGCCCCTCATCCCCTCACAGCAGTCGGCTTTCCGCTGAGACCCACACCCACCCATTTCATCGTGGGTCAGCCCCAAGTTCGGAATCATTCTTCCTCCCTTGCCTTAGCACAATTGGTTCTCCTAAAACCTTAGTCCATTGGTCCTTATTCTTCTTCTGGGCACCACTCTGGGAAAGACCATTTTCTTTCCCACAAATGCCCTTTGAATATTTGAGGATGGATGACACATCCCTGCTAAGGGCTGTCTTCTTGCGAGCAAGCCTTCCCAGTTTTTGGCAAGGAATTCCCATGTGCCAGGTACAGTGGCACACATCTTATAAGTCTTATATTCCTGCAGTAATTCATCCTCATGAAAGGTTGGTATTATTGTTAGCCCCCTTTCCTAGGTAAGTAAATTGAGGCTAAGAGAGGTTAAGTCATTTGCCCAAGGTGACACAGTCAGCGAGCCATATCAGAACCCAGGTCTGCCTGATCTTGAAACTGAAGTCCTTCCCTTTCTACCTTACAGGATAACTACTGCTACTACTGCTAGTTATCATGTACTTGGTGACTATCATGTGGCAGACAGCTTGAAAAATGGTCTCTCCTTTATTACAGTCTTATAAGATATGTCTACTTTAATTATCATTTTCATTTAATTACCATTCTTTTCTAAAATGAGAAAATTAAAGCTCAAAAGGGTGAAGTATTATGCTAGTCACATGGGGAACAGGTCCAGAGCAGGGATGGGAACCAAGCCCGCCTGGCTCTAGAATCCTCATTCTCTGCCATTCACCGCAGAGCCTCTCCGATGGCTGCAGGAGGCTGAGAGGCAGAGAGCATGGCATGCCCAGTCAGGTCCAGAGCACCTAGGCCAGTGTTTCTCCCCATGTAGTGCCTAGACCTTTGAGGTTAGAACCATCCAGGGCATTTGAAACGGACCCTAGAGCCCTCCCTGCATTTTCAGCAAGCACCCAAATAGCTCTTATACATGGACCATGGCTTGAGGAACAGTGTTCTAGAGATAGCACCCACGATCAATGGGGGATTCTGGCTGCCTGGGGTCTCACTCCCGGAATCAACCCCCTTGCACTTGACACCAGTCAGTCTGCCCTACTTTCCTAAGGCTCAGTGTAGACCCCTCTTCATCCCTTCAGCTTCCTCTCTGAGCTCCTAGCACTGCCTGTGCCCCAGCTTGCCATAGTTATGCCTGGAATGACATTGTTCTCCCTCTCACATTGCATCTCTTTGCTCACCTGGAAAGAAGAGACCATGTGTGATGCACCAGAGATTCCCATTGACAGAGCCTAGCCCTGCCTGCAATGGGCGCTGAATAGACCCAGTGGCACAGAGGTCAGGCCCCAGCTCCTTCAGTCCTCCTGACGAGCACTGACACCCCCAGTTCGGCCCTCACCTGGGAGGCCCAGGTCTCCTTTGTCTCCCTTGGCTCCAGTTTCCCCTTTCAGGCCAATGGGACCCCCATCGCCTTTGCTGCCCTTCTCTCCTTGGGGTCCTGGGGCGCCTGCAAAGAGAATGGCTGGTGAGGTGGGCTTTCACCATCCTTTTGGGGACAGGCTACGAGAGGCAAAGTGGCAGGAAGCATCTAGGGGAGAAGGGAATGGGACTCCCAGAGGAAATCTGGGGATGTGCTAGCTCATTTCTTGAGTGGTCTTGATGAGGTGACAGGAATCAAGAGAAGAGGACTGTGGGGAGGGCAGTAACTGTCTGGGATGGGGTGGGGCTGTGGAGAGAGGATACGGGGGGCAACTGCCTTGGTGCCTCAGGCAGTGCATCATGGGTCCCTGGCAGAGCAAGCACAAGTTACCAATGGCTCCTTGCTTCCCTGGAGCACCCTGGGGTCCTTGGAGGCCTGTGAAGAAGGAAAAAAGAGCTCAGTTGCTGTGGCCTGAGAATGTCTAGAATGTCTTCAATTAGCTGACATTCCAGACCCCCTCAGTTGGGTAAGGTGTCCAGGAGGAGATCTCAGTACACACACACACACACACACACACACACACACACACACACACACACACAGGATTGCACAAACACAAACAGCAGAGTCCCTGGCAGTTCCAATCAGTGTTTGCTTTTGCTGTGGTTTGAAAGTTCATGTGCTGGAAGCCTGGTCCTCAATGCAGCAGGTCCCAGTAAGGAGGTGTTTGGGTCACAGAGGCAGATCGCTTATGAAAAGATTAATCCCATCTGGCAAGAGGCAGTGAGTTCTTGGTCTTGTGGGACTAGATTAGTTACCAAGAGAGCTAGTTCCATTTGTCCACTGTGTTTTGACTCAGCACAAGGCCCTCACCAGAAGCTGTCAGAGGGAACAGCCCAATCTCCAACTTCCCAGCCTGCAGAATCATGAACTAAGTAAACCTCTATTCTGTGTAAATTACCCACGCTCAGGTATTTTGTAATAGCGACACAAAACAGGATAAGACAGCTCTCTTCCCAAAGGTCCAGAACAGCACCTAGGAATGTATCTTGCATGGCAGTGCGGGAAAGGCTTTAGAGTCAGGCAAATGTGTTTGAATTGTAGCTCTCTCACTCCAAAGGCTGGATGACTTTGGAAAAGCCACTGAAATATTCTGCACCTCAATTTTCTCATAGATAAAATGGGGCTGGTAATGACTACCTGGTCCTCAGCAGATGCATAATTAGTGCTCTAAGACAAAAATGGAATTGAGAAGTGGTGATTTCCACCCACATGGCCCAGGTATCCAAGGCCACCATGTGGAGTACAGACTGGAGGTCCTGGGTGTTCCTGGGGTGGGGGGGGAAGGGCGGGGCAGGGAGAGATCTGCTGGGGAGAGGAACAGTAAAAGTATGAGGGGAAACTGAGGAATCCAGGACGCAAAGTATAAAAGGATGGGAAGGAGAGGAACGAGAGGGGGGGTGTATACGGAGAGGCTCTAAGTGAGCTGCTGAATTACACAAGCTTTTCCCGAGGATGCCAGTGGGGCCCAAGCAGAAGGCACAGATGGGCTCTGGGCTCCACACTCTTATGGAGCCACTGTAGCCTGCTTTGTGGATCTGTTTCATGTTTGTGGGTTCGAGAGGATTTGGGTGGAAGAAGGGGTTGCCTGCTTTTAGTGCTACTGATTGCACAGTCCCGCTCTGAGCCCTTTGTCAGGGCTGTGTGGTGTGCCTGCCTGTCAGAGTCCCAAAGAGAAGGGGAGGCTCCACTCTATTCCTACTTGAAGGAAATGACTGAGCTCTCCAGGCTTCAGACTTGTCCCTTCAAGCCAGCCAGTGGCTCCACTCTGGTGAGTTCCAGGCACCCAGCCCAAGTCTCTCTCTCTTGGAGGAAAGAGGAGGGAGGAAGACCCACTTCCCTCTGAGTGAGCCTGCTCTGCTTAAGCCCCCACAGGCTGGGTGTGAGTGTCTATGTGCATGGGGGTGTGAATGTATTCGAATGTGTGTGGGCATATGCATATGTGCACAAGTGTGCTTGTACTTGTGCAAGTGTGAGCGAAAATGCAAATATGTGCATAGATGTGTGCTCAGACATGGGCGTGCATGAGTATATGTGTGTATGTGAGTGCTTGTGTGTGTATGAGCGTGATTATGTTTGTGCGTGAGTGTGAGAATGTGAGTATGTGCACAGATGTGGCCTCAGACATGAGTGTGAGTGTGAGGTATGAATGTATGTGTGCACCCCTGACTGCACCATAAACTTTCCCTCCTTCTTACAGCCCGCCTATCCTCCCTGCTTAAACCCTCCTCAGAAAACCCCCTGCTGGACACAGATCAATAGGCTCTTTGGGATCCCTTCTATTAAATTACTTCCCAAAATCAGTTTCGGGAAGATTCTCCCTCCTAACAAGTTTCTTGTAACTGGTGGTGTTTTCTTTCTGCCTCAGTGGCCTGGAGGCTCAGAGACTGGGTTTGTTTACTCCCACTCCCTCATAAATCCTGTCATCTGCGCTTTGTCTAGTAAAGGTCTTAATGTCTTTGCATCTTCACGTCCCAGCAGCCTCAACCCCTCTGGGAATTTGCAAGTCGGAGGGATTAAATGAAGGGTGGATGGGAGCAGAGTGAAATGGAAGACCAATGTTTGGGTTTGTCCCTGGGGAGGAACAGCTCTGGGTCCCTCACTCTTTGACTGGGCCCTGTGAGTCCATTTATATTAATATATCCATGAAGTTACCACATGGGAACCATCATGGAAAACACAAAAGGCATTAATAAGACGGTTGGGCAGAATTAGGCAACAGTCTAAAAGAAACGGAAACTAATACTTTTAGTATTAGCAACAATCACAGGCTCTGGGTCATTGTCTCTAATACCCCCAGCAGCCCTCTGCAGCCCTCTCATCCTGAATCACAGAAAAAGAAACTGAGGCTTAGTTTCTTTGGGAACACCAGGGAATGTTCCCAATGGGCGCAGAGCTAGTCCGACGTGGAGGCGCAAGTGCCTGACATCAGAGTCGCTGCTGGACCAAGGAGCCCGACTTTCCCCAGTGGCACTGGCAGACTTACATTCTCACACAGAAGAACAGGTAGGAGTCATACCTGCCAGCCCCACCCAGGCTGAAGGCCATCTAGCTGGACCTGCCCCTGAGGGCTGCTGCCCAACTCTACCCTCGCCACCAGAAAGGTTGCTTCCCAGCCTCTCAGCCCCTCTGGGGTCTCCCACCAGGCAGGCCCCCATTCCCGCACAGACTCCTCAGGGGTCCACACTCTGGAGGGAGGCTGCGTCTGCAGCCTGCAGCAGTCACTCTGAGAAACCTGCTGTATATTCCTGGGCACACACGCAGTGCCTACTCACCGGCCTCTCCCTTGACTCCTGGTGGCCCTTGGGGTCCCGGGGGGCCTGAAAGGGAAAGGGAATTCAGAGTGAAGCCAACGAAGGAGGAGGAAAACAATTAAGGGTCAGGAGCCAAAGCCTAGTACCCGTTGCTCCATTGTGTCCTGCAGCCCCCTTGGCTCCCTTCTCAGCAGGTGGCCCCGGCAGGCCGGGGGTACCAGGCATGCCCATGTCCCCCTTGAGACCTTGAAGACCTGAGGAAGAGAAACAGAGACACCAGTGAATCAGCCAACAGGGTGAGGCAACAATGCAATGCAATCACTCACATGGTGATTCATTCAACAAACGTTCACTGAGCATGGGGATGAGCCACGTGTGTGGAAAGAAGGAAAGAAGATGGAGCTCCTCTTCCAGGAAGCCCATGGCCTTCAAAGCAAAAGAGAGACACTGAGTCAGACAGACCTGGGTGCAGTGTTAGCACTGCCCCTGTAGCTGGGTGACCTTGTGCAAGTTACATCATCATTTTGAGCCTCAGCTCCCTCATCAGTAAGATGGGGTTAGTGCACTAGTTACACAGGGATGTCCCGAGGTTACCACGTGGGAACCATCATGGAAAACACACAAGGCAAGCTCTGGATAAATGGAGCCTATAATTTCTACGACTCACATGATTCTCTACCATTTCCAAGGACCACTTTGGAGACGGAGTTTCACTGGAATCTCACAACTAGAGTGGGGATACAGGGCTCCTCATCCCCATCACTGAGGAGGGCAGTGATGTTCTGAGATGCCTAGGCCTTGCCTGAGGTCTCACATTTAGAGTGTGGCCACAGGTTCCAGGTCTCCCAAGGGCAAAGCCTGTACCCTTGCCAAGGCACTGTGGCGGTGAAGCCTGTGATGTGCTTTCTATTTCATAGTAGAATCCCAGTCCAACGTGTGGGATCCACATGTCCCATCATTTTACATATGCAAGACTGGAAGGATGAAGTTCCAGCTGGGGACTAGAATCTCTCACTTAGGCATGGAGTCCCTTTCAGATGAGTCTCTGGAAAGAGAATGTTTCAGGGTTTGACATCAGCTTCCACTGATAAATGGTGTGACCTGGATAGGGATCTTCACTTTACCTAGCCCTGGTTTCCTGTGCTGCACATGAGAAGAGCACATCCACCCCACAGGGTCTTAGGGAGGACTACAGAGGCCATGGTGCACAGAAGAAACCCAGTGAAAGGGGCTCTTACTATACTGTTGGCCAAAGGGAAGGGACAACAACCTCAGAGACCCCATGATGCTGGAGAGAAGCCCCCTCCCCTGCAGAGCTATCCCTCCTCCTGGACGATCAAAGCTGGAGATTTCTGTACCTGGCACTTCTAGGGGAAAGTGCCCCACTACTCCCAGGCTAGAAGGGGCTTTTCAGGGTAAGCCCCTAGGATCCTGTGCCCATTAGTGCCAGAATCGCTGCCACCCCTTCTCAGGCAGAGCAGTGCAACTGTTCTGACTCCACTGTCTTGGCCTGGTCCACTGGGGCAGGGATAGGGATAGGGTTCAGGCTCAGGACCCTAATTCAGCTTCTCCAAACCTGCCTGCATCATCTTGAGCAAGTCGATGTGCCTCCGAGCCTGTTTCCTCATCTGTGAAATGAGGTTAATAGCAACAGCTGCTTGGGGTTAGTCTGAGGAGTCGCCATAGCATAAAGCAGAGTGCCTTGCGCTTAACCAGGGGTGCCCTCAGGGCCTGCCTCATCCTCGCCCCTCCGCAGCCTCATCTCCCCGTACCACTCCCTTGTTCTTGTGCTTCAAACACGCGGACCTTCTTTCTCTGTGGTCTTTGACTCACCAAGCTCCCTCCTGACCCAAGGGCTTTTGCACACATGGCTCCCTCTGTCTTGCCAGCAGGCAGCTCAGGCCAGCTCTCTGCCTTCTTACCCAGGGAACCGCCCCATCGTTTCAGAGCAGTGGCCAGGGATGTGACCACATCAGGCTCCAAATTGGTTGCCTCCTAAACAGGAAGGCCATGAGGGCATGGCCTTGTCTGTCTTCTTCATGTCTGGATCCCCAGTGCCTATGGAGGTTTCTCATCCTTACGGAACATTCAATAAATGCTTCTTGGGAGGAAGGAAAGAAGTCCAGGGTGGATAGGGGAGGGAAACAGAGATGCAGATGGGTTTTGCAATCCCCTTCCCTGAAGCTTGGCTAAGGAGCGGTTCCCCTGACTGTGTTCCAAGCAGCCTGCGTGGGAGATCAGTTCCACAGGCGGGCTGCCTCCAACAAGACCATGACTTCTGGGTTCCACACCCAGCTCTCCTCCCCTGCCCACCTATTTGTCTCCGGGGGCTTTTCAGCAAAGGGGCCTCTGGGGAGCCCTGATCAGGCAAAGTAAGCCATGGGGAAGGGGAGAGAACACAGCCTTCCTGGGTGGGAAAGGGTGATGGGCAGGGAATCTGGAGACGCAGGTGGTCCCTGAGGGGGAGCCGAGACTTCTGTAGCTCCAGGCACTGGAAGAAGTTTCCAGCCTCTGGTTTCTGGGCACAAGAAGAAAGAGCGGGAAGAGAGAGAGAGAGACAGACAGAAGTCAGAGGCAGAGAGAGACTGAGAGGGACATGGAGAGACAGTTGGGGATTTTTTTTATGTACATACATCTATACTCATACAGAGAGAGAAAGAGACATGGAGAGAAAGAGACATGGAGAGAAAGAGTTGGAGATTTTCTGTATGTACATACGTCTATATTCAGAGAGAGACATGGTGAGAGAGAGAGTAGGAGATTTCCTCTATGTACATACAACTATATTCATACAGAGAGAGAGAGACATGGGGAGAGAGAGATCTTCTCTATGTACATACAACTATATTCATACAGAGAGAGCCCAGAGGGAGACCGTGTTCTGTGCTCTGGAATGAAGTGGACAGCACTGTGCCTAGGGTGGATGAGAAGAGGCTTAGCATTGATTCTGTCAGCAAAAGCAATTAAAATTGTTGAAACTGCCCCTCCTTGAAGGAGAGGAGCCACATTCATCAGGCTGAAGGCTCTCCTAGCGTTAGCATTTAGTCTTCTCAAGAACAAACAGAATAACAACTATAATAACAGCAGATAATTGTCATAACAATAATGAAAAGAACAGCATCAAGTACCTGCTCGACACTGGACTAAGAGGTTTGCATTTATTGTTTTATCCTGACACCAATCCTAGGAGGTCCCACCAGTATCCCCATCTTATAGGGGAGGACACAGAACTCAGAAACGTGATTTGCTCAGTGCCACCCAGTTTGCAGGGGCAGATCCAGGGTTTCCGTAGGTCCACAAGTCTCCCAAGTCCCTGATTCCATCACTTTGCAAGGCTGCCTCAAAACCCTCCCTGGCCAATGGTGTGATCTGGGCCATCCTTGAAATATGACGAGACCAAAGGATTCTGTCCCAAGGATGGCGTATATATTTATCCTCAGGAGGAAATTTCAACCACTCGGCTGAAGAGATGGAACAGGGGTGTGAGTGAAGCATGTGTGCAACACAACACACATGTGGGTTGAGGAGGGAAGAAAAGGCAAACAAGCCACAACCTTGTCCTCAGGGAGCACATGCCATTGTCAGACATTTTTTGCATAGCATCCCACTTGAGTGCTACAGCAACTCCATGAGGCAAGTCAGATTATCTCCACTGCTTTCTAGACAGGTGAATGGTTGAGGTTCCAGAAAACTTAAGCAACTGACCCAGAGTCACACAGCCAGTGAGCCCCAGACCCAGGATTAGAACTCAGGCTGGCCTGACCGCACAGCCCGTGCCTCTGTGACACCTGCCTCCCATCATTACTGCCCTGCAGGAGAGAGGATTCAGATGCCGTGGAAATGAGCCCAGCACCTCTGGTGGGAAGTGCTGTGTATGTGGCAGGTAAGAGTCACCTGGAGGGAGTGCTTATGGGAGACCAGGGCAGAAGGCTGCCCTGGCAGCTGGGATGCCACCTGGCCTGGCTTGGGAAGGTGGCTAGATTTGGGTGGGAGGGGTGGGGAGAGGAAGCCACTTCAAATAAGGAGGGGGATGAGAGCCCAGGGGCTGGTAGTCCAATCAAGTTCAGGGAACAGAGAGGAGACCCAGCTCAAGACAAAGGAAGGCTGTGGGGATAGGGGAAGGTACGCTGGGGTCAGATGTCCAGACACAGACTGACACTGGCCAAGGGGCCCTTTTGGGGAGGTTTTGGGGAAAGAGCAGGGTGGGTGTGAGTGGCAATGAACCTACCTGGGGCACCTTGTTCACCTTTGATTCCGAACATCCCTGCAAGGGAAGGAGAGTGAGCTGCAGCTGAGCTGTGTGGCACTCTTGGCTCTAGCCCCAGCAGAGAGTGCCCAGGCTCTGCAGTGGGAGGCTGAGTCCTCCCATGTGAGGCTCCCATCAGACTGCAGGGGTTTGGACAACAGGGGCCAAACACCTGGCTGCTTTTCGGGAAAGAGTCCTTGGAAAGAGCCAGATGCTTTGCTATAACTAGTGGACTGCACTCTGAGACCTGTAGATCCCTGGGAGCCTTGGAGGTGGGGAAAGCAGGTTGCTTCAAACCAGCCTGAGGAGGTAGAACCCCCTGGTGTTGGTCAAAATGAGCTTCTTCGCATTTCAAGGAAGGAAGTGAAACTCCCATGGTGTCTGAGTATCTGAGCCTGGACTCCACCCATCTGCCCACAGCTACTGACCCTCCTCACACCCCTACTCAGCCTTCATCTTTGCTCCCAGGATTTGCCTCCTGGGTCCCGTGCTGGGCGTATCCCTTGGTCACATGACTCAGTCATGGGACCACCCTCCCAAGCCTTAGCTCACACAAGGCCCAGAGCAAGGAACCCCGCTGGGTACGGAGCTGTGTGTCACAGGGTAAACCCTACAACAGTGGGACCACACCTAGCAGCCGCTTTTGCCCAAACTGTCTGAGGGCGAAGCTCTTTCCATTTTGGGGCAGCCTGAGAGAGGAGAGGGTGCAGCTGCAAGGCCCTAAGAGCACCGAGGGAAAGAGCACCCTGGGGTGTTCACCTTTGGCTCAGTTTTCTCCTGCCTGCAACCGTGTGTCCCCCAGCAGGTCTGGCTATTCTCCCTCCAAAGTCCCCACATTGTCTGGACTAGTTTGGTGCCTTCAGTTGCTCTCCTCCCAGCCTCACATCAGGGTAAGTCAGCTGTGGGGGAGTCATCCAGGGAACCGCCCCAGGCTCTGTGTCTTACCTCCCTCTTAGACATTCTGGATCTATCTGGGGACTTTGGGTTCAGACTTGGCATTAAGGTGGTTGCTCTAAGTCCCTGGCTCTTGGAGGTCACACTTTGCTTAGACAGGGCCCTCAGTTTCCTGGTTCCTGATCCCACTGTCTCCCAGACCTCTGTTGAGAAGTCCCAACCCAGAGGGGAGGAGGCCAAACCTGGGTTCTGAGTGAAGTTGTCTACCCGCTGTAGCAAGTGCTTGTGGCTGACACGGACCCAGGTGAGCTGGGCCTGCAGGACTTCCAGCCTTGATGCACGCTGAGCCAGGTGTTCTCCAGGGCGTGTTGACTTCAGCAAGGAGAAGGATGGACTGTCCTCAACAGCCAGAGTGTCATTGGAAAAATACATCTCTAGGACCCAGAGCCGCTCCTGCAGATTCAGAACTAGACCCCACCCCACAGCCTTCTTTTAGGGATTGAGGCATTTAAGCATATCCCTGACATCCTTGTGTCATATGTGCATAACTTCTAGGGGGCCCTGAATTCGTACACACAAAGTCCGTGCGCTGTCAGGACCTAGTGTGAGCCCAGAGCCTTTTCTGCATCTTGACCATGTGTGCTCCACACTCAGGCATGACATGGCACATCTACAAAACACTTCTGCATGGCCTAAAGCTGTGTGTACTGCATCCACTATCAATCTCCAACCTTCAAGCAGTTAAGACCTTCCTGCATGCTCCGGGTGTGGATGCGTGACAACTAACATGCTGGTCTGACCTAAATGTGTGCAAGCTGCATTGGTGTGTGATCTTAATACATACATGACGTGTTTATGACAACTGTGCATTCAGTGTTCTTGAGTAACTTCAGTGTCTGCTCACGGAATTACTTCATGACTTTAACCTTAAGACTGGGAATACTTCAAAAGTCAAATCATGATCAAATGGACACTTGGATCAGCAAAGCCCTTCCCACTCAGAGACTGGGACTCTTTGATGTCAGATGCGTGTGGCATACCCTGTGTGAAATCATTGCGTCTTTCACTGCTTGGACACACACTGGCTCACTAGTGCATTCTCAGGGTCTCTCTCTCCCTCTCTCATGGACACATACACACAACATACACTGCCTCTTCGCTCCTCCCACCACTGTGGCTGCCAGGGGCTGAGACTCTCTCCCAGCAGATGGGAGCAGTGGCCTAAGGCTCTCCACTCACCCTGAGCCCTTCATAAGAGGGGCCCTGCTGGGTCACCCCCTCCCCCACAGGAGGGACAACACATGACCAAGCCTGCCTTACCTTGGACCACCAGCAGCCCGGCACCCACGGTGAGCAGGATGAGGTAGATGACCACCACAGCCAGATAGAAGTTCACCCCATTTCTCCTCTTGGGCTTTGGATCTGAAACACAAGCCAGGCAGAAGGCTGCAGCTGCAGAGAGCACAGCACAGGGAGTCCCCGCCTCCTCCAGGCCCTACTTTATGTGAGCAGGGGGCATCCTGTGAGGTCAGCTGGGAAAGACACCAAAAGCTCCTACCCCCAAATCAGCCCCCTGATCCTCCTTCTTGCCACAAAGCAAAAATTCCCACTGTTGGTCACTCATCTGTGTGGCTGGGCAAAAAAAAATCTGTGCCATATATCATTTGCTGGAAGAGGTGTTAGATCAACTTCGTTCACCATTGAAGCCCCAGCATGGTGCCTGGCCCTGCTGGGTTCTCAATCTGTGTTTGTGGAATGAATTATGAATTGATGTGTTCAAATTCCAAAACTCTGGGAAAAGGAAGGTTGTTCGCATTTAGCAAACAAGTAGTGAGGCTTGGAGAAATTGAATAACTTAGTAGGTTATAAGAAGCAGATCTGGAATTCATGTCTAGGTCTTATTTTTTTTTCTTTAGATTTTTAAATTATAAAAGTAAAACATGGTTGATATATTTTATCAAATAATGTACAGGGCATGACAAGGGTAATAATCATCCCTCAACCCCCAAATGTCCTAACCCAATGAGATACGCTCTATTAGCATTCCAGGGTGTGGTCTTCCTCCATCCCTCCTGCCCAGAAATTCTATAAACCCATATAGTCTGAGACAGACTTTTTTCTTTTAATCTTATCAATGATATCATAGTACACAAAATACCACATATTGCTTTTCACAGTGAAAGATTTTCATGGATATTTTCCTAGTTTTCTTTGCAGAGAAAGATTAGCTGCCCAATATTCCTTAGAGACAAAAGCCACAGTTCAGGCTACCATTTCCCTTTTGATGAGCTATTTTCAGTTTGCGACATTACAAAAGAGGATGTAGTAATTCTTGCCTGGAAGTCCTGACTCTAGTCTCTCATCAGCTGCTACTCTGGCTTGTTTATGGGTATTAAAGGGAGGACCACAGACTGCAGAAGGCCCTGCAGTTTCCTATGCTCACGTTAAATGAGCACCTATTCCATACCAGGTATTTACCAACATCATCTCCAGCCATTGCAGCAATTCTGCAAGGTAGGCATGGTCACACTCCTTTACAGAGGAGAGAGCTGGGGTTAAAAAGTTAAGGCGACAGGTGACACGGTAGGCATGTGAACACAGGTTGGTCTAACTCCAAGGCCTGAGCTTGCCTCACTAGCCTGCACTGACCACTGCCCCTAGGAAAGATCCAGCTGAAATGGACCCTAAGTGCACATCTGAAAGGGAAAGAGATTATAATTAAGCAGCCCTAGGGGATGTGTGCCCAACCATGTTTGCTTTTGTGATAGGGGCAGGTGGGTTTTCAGTTGACTAATGTGACAGATCCACTTAAACCCCAGATCCTCTCCTATCCCCTGCAGCTCCTGTGTTTACCCTGCTGATGCTCCTTTCAATCCCTGCACAGCAGGGACCCCTGCTTGAGAATTACCCAGATGAACAGAGAGAAATGGTTTTGTTGGTAGGTTGCTTGTTTAGCTAGTGGTACTTGATTATACTCAGTTTAGCATGGAGTGCCCCTTCTCCTCCATACCCCACCCCACAAAATTCAGGCTCACATAGCAGCTTGAGTGAGCCTCACAACCCACAACCTGGCCAAGTCACTTCCTGCTGTCAGCCCTTCAGTGATGGCTCACTGCTCCCAACCTGGCACCTGAAGCCCCTCTGGCCAGCTCTCCTGTGGCTGAGTTTCCATGTCACACCTCCACAAGGATCCTGACCAATGGCTAGGCCAGATGACAAATGGTTGCATCCTTCTGACTTGGAGCGATGCATGTTCTCTGAATATTGGCTCTCTTCCTTCCCTTTCATAAGACTAATTTCTGCTCACCCTTGGAAGTTCAGTAGAGCCCTTCCTGCTTCAGGATACCTTCTCTGGCTCCTCTGGGCTGGGTGGAACCTGCCCTCCCCTGGCTCTCCCACATCACTCTGTTTCTCTCTGCCAGAGCACTGATCACCCTGGATTGTGTCTGTTTATGTCTCTGTCTCTCTAAAATGGCCTGGAACCTTTTTGAGCTGTATTCCAGCACCAACATGGTATCTGGCACACAGTATGCTGTGAAGACGATGACTGAATACACGAATGAATGAGTGGCTGCAGAAGTTTCGGTGCTGAGCATGTGCAGAGTTTGGAGTGTTGAAAGGACCTCAAGAATCCAACTCAGGGCTTCAGGTATTCATGCAACCATCATGATGAAGATGGGTGTCACACAAGGGGAGCCTCACATTTAACACAAAGTGGTGGATGGCAAATTGGTAAATACAGTGTCATGGACAGCACTGTTTTGGGACAGCACTACATTTTATAAAACATAACATCATGGGAATGGAAAGGCGAACTGTGCTTCAGAGACACAGGTATTACAGAGGTCGGAGGTGGGAGCAAGCATGGAAAATACAGATATTTTAAAACCATGTGGTCAGAGCATGGTGGAAGGCATGAGAGTAAGGATACAATGAGAAAAAAATGAGTTACGGTAATACCGTGAGAATAGTTCATGGATAGCCATCCAGGCCCAGAATGCTGTTTAAATTCAGAGCTACCACCTGGCATAGAGGCAAAGTATCTTAGAAACTGGGAACATGAAGCCTGTAGGCCTATCTAACCCACTCTGCACAAATGGAGGGTCTGATGAAGTCTTTAGCCTCTACACTGTTCATTTCATATCTTAGACAGTAGAAGAAACTATAAAGAAAACATCTATTCTGGGTCAGGTTTGACCAAAGAGGAAGAACTGCTTGACATGAGAGGGTAAAAACAGCCTCTAGTAAATAAGAATGGGCTTCCCTGGAGTAAACCATGGTGAATAGTGGCAAGGATTTTAGGAAAGCAGGTTTCAAAAATTTGACAGCTCTATTGTCTGGCTCACAATGAAAACATGGTTCCAGAGGGAAATAAAAATAATGTTTCAAGTCTGTAAAAGATCCCAATGAAGAAAAACAACCTGCACACAAATTCTAGTCTTTCCAGGTCTGCCACCTCCTGGGGTAGCAGAAAGTGCTGGTAGGGTGTCCTCCCATGCTATAACACTAGTGGACATCGAGCAGGAGTCCCCACCTTACCCTAGCACTGGGCTGCCTGGTGAGCAGACCCAGAGAAGTGATGTCTTCCCTGTGGGCCTGATGTATCTCACTTCCTACCTGGTAGCACCAGGCAGTACTGGAAAGTGCCTTTTCCCCCTGCAGGCGGGACCAGCAGGGGACCAGCAAGAACATTAATGGCACCAGGTAAACAAAATGGACCAGAAAAACATTGACAAGGCTCTGAAAACTAAATAGTCATTGTACTACAGCCCACAAAAGTAGACCAGTATTTACATAATAAACCTCAACTGTATGACTTTGTGACTGTCTACTAAAACATAAGTTTTAAATAGGACCCAGAATCTCCTACCATACTATACAAAACATGCATTATACAATGGAAAATTACCTGTCATACCGAGAACAGAGAAAATCACTACTCAGATGAGAGGTGACAATCAAGAGATGCCAGCATTGGGATGACACCGATGTTTAAACTATTCCACAAGAATTTTAAAGCCACTGTAATAAAAATGCCTTTATAAGCAATTACAAATACTCTTCAAACAGATGTTTTAAAAGCTCACCAGAAAGTATAACATATAAAAAATAACCAAATGGAAACTATAGAACTAAAAATGACCAATTAAAGAAGAAAGACTCAGGAGATGGGCTGAATAGTGTAATGCATGTGACAGAGGAAAGAATCAGGTAACTCAATAATATAACAATAGAAATTACTCATCTGAAAAACAGAGAAAATCAGCCGAGGAAAAAACAAAACGAAAACAAACATGAACAGAGCCTCAGAGACCTGTGGGCCAGCAACGAAACACCTAGCATTCATATCATTGAAGTACTAGAAAAAGTGTGAGGCTTAAAAAATATGAAAAGAAATAATGGCTAAAAATTTCCCAAATTTTGTGGAAGATATAAACCTACAGATCAAAGGAACTGTAAAAATCCCAAACACGGTAAACTCAAATAAATTCATATCAAGACACATCATAATTTAAAAATTGAAAACATAAAAAGGCATAGAAAATTAAACATCTAAAGAAAAAGAAAAAAATCGCACATTACTTACAAAGGAATAGCA
>NW_016107579.1:1786835-1815255 GCF_001604975.1 Cebus imitator | reverse complement strand
AGTGAGCCACTGCACCTGGTCAGGAATACCATTTGAATGACAGAAAATTTCTCACTGGAAACTATGGAGACCAGATGTAAGTGGCGCAGCTTATTTTGTGGCTGAAAGAAAAGAATTGTCAACCAGGAATTCAACTGCCAATAAAAATACACTTCAGGATTGGACAAGAAATAAAGACACTCTCAGAGGAAGAGAAATGAAAAGAATATTTTCCTGGCAGAACTAACTTTAAAGAATGAGTGGAGGAAGTCCCCCAAATAGAAAGGAAATGATATAGTAGACTAGAATTTCAAAAAAGACAGAGACTGATAAAACAAGTAAAAATAGGGATATATACTACACCATCCTTCTCATGAGTTTTAAAAATCACGTTTGATTTTAACACAAAAATTATACTGCCTGATGTGGTGTTCAGTGAATGGAATGAAAATAGCAACAATTATATTTAAAAAGTGGAGAAGGCTAAAAGACATAAATGAAAGTAAGATTTCTACATTTGAGTCAAATTGGTAAAACGTTGATATGATCTGTATACATATTGCAATACTCAGGTTGTGATAAGTTCTGCATATATATTGCAAAACATAGAGAAACCATTAAGAAAACTATTCAATCAAAAACACTATAAATAAATCAAAATGCAATTCTAAAAATTGTTCAGATAATCCACAGGAAGGCAAGAAAAGAGAAATACATGAATGGAAAACAAAGAAAAAGCAAAAACGATAAGATGGCCAATTTAGGCCTTGACATATCAATAATTACTTTCAGTATAAATGGTCTAAATAGAGGACAGGTATTGTCAAACTATATTAAAAACTTAATCCAACTATGTGCTATAAATAAGAAATCAAAACAACAGAACTTCAAAATACATGAAGCAAAAACTAATTTAACTGAAAATGAAAATAGACAATAATAATTATAATTGGGACTTTAACACCCACTTTCAGAAATTGATGGTAACTCTGCAAAGTTACAGAAGAACTAAACACTACCATGACTGATTGATAGTATCTAATGAACACATAGAATACTCCAGGTAGCAACAGCAGAATGTACATCATTTTCAAAGACACATGGAATATTCACCAAAATCGACCATATCTAAGTCATAAAACAAATTTCAACAAAATGAAACAATTAAATTATACAGAATATGCTATTTACCAATAATACAATGAAAGTAAAAATCAACAACGGATAGGCAACAGAAAAATCTCCACACATTTGGAACATTTAAAAAAGTACTTCTATATGGTGCATGGATCATTAAGAAAGTCTCAAAAAATTTAAAAATAAATATGAATGGAAATGAAAATACAACATTTTAAAATTTATGGGATAGAAACAAAAGCAGCTCTGAACAGAAAAATTATAGCACAAACTGCTTATAAATAAAAAAGGCCTCCAATCAACACACTAAGTTTCTTCCTTAAGAAAATAGAAAAGAGCAAAATAAATCCTAATCACCTAGTAAAAGGAAATAATAAAAATAAGAATATAAATAAATAAAATTTAAAATAAGAAGACAGAGAAAAATCAATGAAACAAGTGCTAGCTCTTTGAACAAAATCAATAAAATTGACAAACCTCCAGCAAGACTGACAAAAACAAAAATGAAAGAAGACGCAGATAGCCAATATCAGAAATGTAACAGGTGCTATTACTGCAGATCTTGGAGCCATTAAAAGAAAATAAGAAAATACTATTATTAACTTTATGCTCAATTTAAAGGAAATGGGCCAGTTTCTGAAAAGCCACAAACTACCAAAACTCAGTCAGGGTGAAATAGATAATCTGAATATCTATAATCATTAAATAAATCTAAATTTTAATTTAAAACCTCCAAGAAACGAAATATTCAGGCCCAGATAGTTTAACCAGCACATCCTAATAAACATTTAAAGAAGAATTAGCACCAATTTTATACAACCTCTTATAGAAGAGAAATAAACACTTTCTAACTCATTTTATGAGGTCAGAATGACCCTAATATAAAAACCAAAGATAGTCCATTCTGCAGTTCTGTATCTTTTAAGTGGAACATTTAGGCCATTTACATTCAATGTTAGTATTGAAATGTGAGGTATCATTGCATTCATCATGCTCTTTGTTGTCTGCATACTTTGTGTTTTTTTGTTTAGTTTTTTTTTGGCTTTTTAACTTGTATTTTTGTTTTATAGGTCCTGTGTGATTTATGCTTTAAAGAGGTTCTATTTTGATGTGTTTCCAGGATTTGTTTCAAGATTTAGAGCTCCTTTTAGCAGTTCTTATAATGGTGGCTTGGTAATGGTGAATTGTCTCAGCATTTGTTTGAAAATGACTGTGTCTTTCCTTAATATATAATGCTTAGTTTTGCTGGATAAAAAATTCTTGGCTGACAATTGTTTTGTTTGAAGAGGCAGAAGATAGGGCCCCAATCCCTTCTAGTTGTAGGGTTTCTGCTGAGACATCTGCTGTTAATCTGATAGCTTTTACTTCATAGGTTACCTGGTGCTTCTGTCTCACAGTTCTTATGACTCTTTCCTTCATCTTAACTTTGGATAACCTAATGACAAGGTGTCTAGGAGAAGATCTTTTTGTGATTAATTTCCCAGGCATTCTTTGTGCTTCTTATACTTCCGTGTCTATGTCTCTAGCAAGGCTGGGGAAGTTTTCCTTGATTATTCCCCCAAGTATGTCTTCTAAGCTTTTAGAATTGTCTTCTTCCTCAGGAACACTGATTATTCTTCAGTTTGGTTGTTTAACATAATCTCAGACTTCTTGGAGAGCTTGTTCATATTTTCTTATTATTTTTTCTTTGTTGGATTAATTCAAAGACCTTGTCTTTGAGCTCTGAGCTTCTTTCTTCTACTTGTTCAATTCTATTGCTGAGACTTTCCAGAGCATTTCACATTTCTAAAAGTGTGTCCAAAGTTTCCTGAATTTTTTGTTGTTTTTTCTTTGAGCTATCTATTTCCTTGAATATTTCTCTTTTCACTCGTGTATTATTTTTTGGTTTTCCTTGCATTGGGCTTCACCTTTCTCTGGTCCCTCCCTGATTAGCTTACTACCTAACCTCCCGAATTCTTTTTTGGGGAAATTGGGGATTTATTCTTGGCTTGGATCCATAGTGTGATTTCGGGGGGCGGGGTGTTGCTGAACCTTGTTTTGTCATATTACCAGGGTTGGTTTTCTGATTTCTTCTCATTTGGGTAGGTTCTGTCAGAGGGAAGCCTAGGGCTGAAGGTTGTTGTTTAGAATGTTTATCCCATGGGTCTTCCCTTGATGTAATATTCTCTCCCTTTTCCTGTGGATGTGGCTTCCCGTGAGTTGAACTGCAGTAATTTTTGTCTCTCTTCTGGGTCTAGCCACTCAGTGAGTCTGCCCAGCTCTGGGCTGGTATTGGGGGTTGTCTGCACAAACACCTGTGATGTGAACTGTTTATGGGTCTCTCAGCCCTGGATACTGTTCCAGTGAAGGTGGTGGATGTGCTGTGGACTCCATGAGGGTCCTTAGATTTGGTGGTTTAGTGCTCTATTTTTGTGCTGGCTGGCCTGCTAGGAGGTGGCGCTTTCTAGAAAACATCAGCTGTAGTAGTGTGGTGGGAAACTGGTGGTGGGCGGGGTCCTAGAACTCCCAAGATCTTGTGTCCTTTGTCTTCTGCTACCAGGGTAGTAGGGAAGGACCATCAGCTCCCACACAAACCAAAGGGTCTGTCTCCCATCGTGCCCCCCACTCCCAACAGCTCCAAGTCTGTTTCCAGGCAGAGGGTGAGATAGGCCTGAAAAGTTTCCTGAGGCTTTCTACCTCCCAGCTGCAAAAGAAAAGAGTTTTCATTCTTCCTCTGCCTGTGAAGCCTGCAAGCTGAATTCACACCTTCCCCTGAATTGTTGCCAGGATGCTAGAGAACTCCTTCTCCCTGTGGAGTTTTATCCCCTGCTCCTCTGGCCATCCACCTGTGGATCCCTGTGGTGTTAGGCAGGAAGGGGCTGCTTGGGGATCCAGCAAGCTTCCGGGGATTTTCTGTTGCTGCTCCTACCCCTGTATTTCACTTAGCTCATCTCTCTAACTTTATTCAGCTTCAGGTAAAGTCGGAAACTTCTCCTGCAAACACACCTTCAGCTTCTCCAGTGTGGGTGTGTGTTCGGGAGACAAGGGTCTCCCTTTCCCACTTCCATGGCTAGGGCACTCACAGTATTCGGGTTGTCTACTGGGTCCTACTGGAGTGGTTCGCTTCCTTCAGAGGATCTGTGGATCCTCTCAGGATTGCTGGTTTGTTCTTGAAGTCAATATGGAGCTAAAATTCACAATGTAAGCCTCTGCATGCTGCTCTGTCCAGAGCTGAAAACTAGTCATGCTTCCCATCCATCATGATTCCCCACTGCCTCCAAAACACTTTTACAATGAATAAATAAATTCACAAAGTTGTAAGACACAATGTCAACACATAAAAATCAACAACATTTCTATATACTAACAATAAATAGAAACTAAATTAAAAGCATAATAGAATTGACAATTACACCAAAGAAAATGAAATATTTAGATATAAATCTAATGACATATGTACAAGATCTGTATGCTAAATTAAAAAAAAATTTAGTTAAACGAATCAAAGACCTAAGTAAATGGAGAGACATGCATAGTTTGTAAGTCTGCATATAATAAAGATGTCAGTTCTCTCTACATTTATGTATAGCTGTAACACAATTTCTATTAAAATTTCAGCAAGTTTTTTTTGTAAGTATAGGCAAGCTGACACTTAAATTTATATGGAAAGGCAAAATCCCTAGAATAGCTAAAGGAATTTTGAAAAGAAGACTAAAATTTGAGGAATAAGTCTACCTGATATTAAGGCTTGCAATATAACTATAGTAATCAAAATACTGTGGTATTGGTGGAGGGATAGTCATACAGATCAATGGAGTAGAATAAAGAAGGCAGAATGAGATGCACACAAATTTGCCCGAGTTGTTTTTGACAAAGATGTCAAAACAATTCAATAGGGAAAGGACAGCCTTTCAACAAATGGTGCTGGAATGGCTATATATTCATGGTCAACAAAATGAAACAAATGAAAACCGTGGCCTAAACCTTATATCATATACAAAAATCAATTCAAAATGGATCACAGGCTGGGCATGGTAGTGTGAGCCTGTAATCTCAGCTACTTGGGAGGCTGAAGTAGGAGGATCACATGAGCCCATGAGTTTGAAGCTGTAATGCACTATGACCACACTGTGAATAGCCACTGCACACTCCAACCTGGGCAACATAGGGGGACCCTGTCTCTAAAATATAAAAATAAAAATGAAATAGAGCATGAACTTAACCGTAACAGGTAAAACTATAAACATTTTAGAATAAGACATAGGAGAAAATCTTTAGCACCAAGGGCTACTAGGTAAAGAGTTCTTAGACGACACCAAAAGCACAATCCATAGATGGAAAAATTGTTAGGTTAGACCTTATCAGAACTAAAATATTTGGGGCTGTAAAAGACATTGATATGAACATAACACAAGCTACAGACTGGGAGAAGATATTTGCAAATTGCATATCTGCCAAAGGACTTATATATAGAATATATAAAGAATTCTTAAAACCGAACAGTAAAAAAAAAAAGATCCAATTAAACATGGGCAAAAGACACAAAGAGACATTTTACTGAAGAGGTTATACAAATGGTAACTAAGCACATCAGAAGATAGCACCATCATCAGGCATTAGGAAAATGTAAATTAAATCTACAATGAAATATCACTATATACCTATGAGGATGTCTACATTAAAAAAATAGTGATAATGTCAAATGCTGGCAAGGTTAGAGAATACTGGATCAGTTGTACACTGCTGCTGGCAATGTAAAATGGTATAGTCACATTGGAAAATATAGTGACTGCTTCTTGTAAAACCAAGCATACACTTAGAATCCAGCAATTGCACTCTAGGGCATTTACTCTGGAGAAATGAGAACTTAAACTCACACAAAAGCATTTACAGAAATGGTCATGGCAACTTTATTCGTAATAGCCCCCCAAACTGGAAACAGCCTAAATGTCCTTCTTTGACTGAATGTTTAAACAATCTGTGATACATTCATATTATGGAATGCTATTCAGCAAGAAGAGCCAGCTATGGACAGATGAGTTTCAAAGGAATTACACTATGTGAAAAAAAAAAAATCAATCTTAAAGCAGTCACATATTGTGTAATTTCTTTATGTAACATTCCAACAATGGAAAAATTATAGAGATGGGAAACTGATTAGTGGTTGCCAGGGGTTGATGATTGCTGGTGGGGGAGGGAGAAATATGTGGGTTATTTAGCATAGAATTGGTAGAACTATATTCATACACACAGATGAGTGCATGGAAAACTAATGAATAAGCTCTGTGGGCTGCACCAATATCAATTTTCTGGTTGTGCTATTGTACTGATGCAATGTAAGATATTACCACTGAGGGAGAGTGAGTCAGGGGTTAGAAAGGCTTCTCTGAACGTTTTTTGCAACTTTCTCTGAGTCTATAACTATTTCACAACAAAAAGTTAAGACAAAACTCTATGGTAAAGCCAGATGTTTAAAAGATGTTGAGAAATATGAGGATGATGAAGAGCAAAGTCATGACAACGACATGCAATAATAGCAGTCATGTCAGCAAGACTGAGCCTGAACAGACTTGAGGGTTTCAGTTTGTTAAAGGTCACTCTGGAGTATCTTCAGGGAAGGAAGAAAGGGAGGATTAGACTCACTACTGAGAGACAATGGTTAGCGTTAATTAAAACAAACAACCTTAACTTTTCTATGTGTATTTTGTTTCAATATTCTGTCTCAAGAAGAGAAGAATGAAGTTAGTGGAAAGACTATCATGAAGGAAGACAGGAAGCCTGAAGTAGTTGAGAAGTTGGGGTAAGAGGTCCTGACAGGTGCTGTGACTCATGCTTGTAATTTCAACACTTTGAGAGGCTGAGGTGGGTGGATCATTTGAGGTCAGGAGTTGAACACTAGCTTGGCCAACATGGTGAAACCCCATCTCTACTAAAAATATAAAAATTAGCTGGGCATGGTGGCAGACATCTGTAATCCCAGCTACTAGGGAGACTGAGGCAGGAGAATCACTTGAACCTGGGAGATGGAGGTTGCAGTGAGCTGAGATTGTGCCACTGCACTCCAGCCTGGGTGATAGAGTAAGATTCAATCTCAAAAAAGAAAAAGGAAAAAAAAGAGGTCCCAACAGATCACATTGCATGGCCTAACATGTGCTTGGCTGTGTGGTAACAGAAGTCCTTCTTGAGAAACCAGACAGGCCAAAAGTGTGACAGGAAGCCTAAAGCCACACACAGGTTGGTAATGTTCAAAAAGGTAGAAACAGACACAACCCAGAAAGATATTCTCAACAGGTAAATTCTCTTGTTTAAGCCCAAATGTTCCATTGTTGAGGTGGATGATGGTGCAAAACAGCAGTTGTATGGCTCTGAGGGGAGACCTGGGATTCTGCGGGACCCCGAGGGTCACAGAAGCCAACCCTTTGTTAAATCCCTTCAGGAAACTGAAGCAGTCTTTGTGGTGGTCATTTGTCAGTGGATACATACATCAAATCATCACGTGTGCATAATAAATATATACAGTTTGTATTATTAATTACACTTCTGAAAAGCTAGAATAAGAAAGAAAAGAAAGAGTACCTTAATTCTAATGCAGATAATGGAATGAAAGAGGCTTGCTCTAATGAGGGAGGCTGGAGGTGATGGTGGGAAAGAGGGAGGCAAAGTGCACTGTGCTTGTAGAGGGTGTACTGTGAAATTTACACTCCTCATCATTTTTTTAGATTGATTTTAGAAAAAATAAAGTTTATATTCCAAAAGTTTCTCAAACTCACTTATAAAATTTTCTTCAGTGTGTGGTTAAAACTTTCCTAGTCCAGTATCCTTGGGTAATAAAAAAAAATAGTTTAATATTTTATCATCAGGGAAAAACAGCATTTTATATTTCAATACTAACAACAATAGAGAAATATAAATGAGGAAAATGACATTGCAAATGTTTTCCAGTGCTGTTTTTGGTGAACGATATGTGGGAAGTTTAAGATAATGTATTTTCAAAGAAAATAGATATATATTGCCTAAATAAATAAAACTTCAGCAGACAAAAAATAAGTAAGATGCCGGGAGCCAGCCCTGAGGGGTCACTGCTACAAAGCCTAACAGTGATTATCCTGCATAATGGCACTCTTCTAGAAAATTTTATGTTTTTCACGGTCTTTGTATTAAAAGGCAGAATGTTGTAAATGCATTTAAGAAAATGTTTCATCCAAATTAAAGTAGTTTTTTTTTTTGGTAAGATACTTTTAAATTTTTTATTATTTGTTGGTGGAGATAGGGTCTCACTAAGTTTCCCAGGTCGGTCTCAAACGCCTGGGCTCAAGCAGTCCTGCACTGGCTTGGTTACATTTTTAGTTGATGACACATACAACTCAGGTCAGAAATCTGGGGTTCACCCTTAACTCTTGTGTCTTCCTCCCCAGCCCTGTCCTGCCATTGCAGTTAAATTGATTTGATTTCTAGCGTTTCTCCAGAGCATTCCCTCTTTTCCTGCCTTCCATCCACTGCTCCTCATCACCTCCTGTTGCCAAGCTCCTCTCTGCCTTCAGCTTCTCTCTCCAGCCATCCCCATGTAGGACCAAGAGCAACCTTACATGCACATTAGTGCCGTTCAGCCCCACATCAGCCCCTTCCTGCTTCCCCACTGACCTCAGGATGAAGTCAAATTTTTTGGTTCCAGCCTCAGTACCCACTGGTCTTTCCCACCCAGTTTCGGGCGAACCAGCATGGAGTTATTTATATTCCTCTGAATATTTCTTGTGAATACAATACAAACATGTGGCATCCACCCCTGTCTTAGGCACTAACTTCTTTCTCTAATGGACCCTCTTTATTGTTTAAACTTTAAAGAGGTGTCAGCTTTTCCCTCCAGGGCCCCACACCAAGTTAGATCCATCCCTCGAAATCTCAGTCACAACATGGAAATGGTCAGTTAATGGGCGGCTCACACTGTTCCCTCCTGCCAGAGGCCACGTTTATTCAAGCCTGTTTCCTCAGTGCTGAGTGCAGTGATCTGCTGGAAATAGGTGCTCAGTATGTTTGATCAGCTGACTTTGCTTGAACATCTTCAGTCTCTTAAACAGTTACGTATCCAGAATACTGCATTCTGAGAACTTCCAAACAGCCAATGATTATTATAGCAATTAGCACTCATGCCTTTCTCTGTTATTACACTGCAAATGCCTAGAGGCAGAGCCCCAGATGCTTCATCTTTGTATCCCTAAAAATTCCACACAGGGACCTGGACAGACGGGTGTGGGATGAGAAAGACACTCTGGCCAGGAGACAGAGCCACCACTGTTCCTGCATAGACAACTTCCAGGAAAGCCTGGGAGTGGGAATGACTGATCACCTTGGAAGATGAGCCCAAGAGAATATCATAGACTAGGAAATCAGAGATCCTTTGTAGAATGCAAGCCCACCCATGATTTCAAATACTACAAATTCTAGAAGATTGTAAAAATACATCACCTGTGGAATGCCAAGTGAGAAAATAAAGACAACAGAATTGACGGAATATTACAGACCTGAATTTAATCCAAGACAAACTAATTATGAAACTATGAGCATATTTCAGCCAACACAAAATACAGAATATGTTTCTTGACCAGCACATCAGCTAAAACAGAAATCCCCTTAATGAATTTTAAAGAAGCTGTGTTTTGAAAGCTGTGGTGCTTCAGTTTTGTGGTCTCCTTTCAGTGCCCCCGTTTTGAGTTTTCATTTTATCACCCAATCTGTGTGTCAGAATAAGACACTCACAAAAAAGGAGACATTTAATAAGCATTGACATTTATCTAAGGAAAAATATTTAAGTATAACTAAATCAACAGTGAAGCTAAGAAAAATCTGACTATATGCTAAAGATACAGCATCTATTATTAGCATTACAGGAATTCCAAATTGAAGCACTCCAGACACGTACTAGTGAGGGTTAGGTGCAAAATGCATCAATAGGGCAAACCTAGACTCTCTATTGACTTGTCTATTTTTGTATCTCGCTAGCAGAAAGACTACGTTTCTGGTCAATTCCATTATTGGGGAATAGTACTTTACCATTGATTTCAAAGGACTCCATTGCCATTTGGTCAAAAGCTGCTTGTTGGATCCCACTCAAGAATTTGTCCTCCTTGAGAATTTCCTTATTTCTCATTGCCAAGCTTTATAGATGGCCAAAGTCCTGGAGCCAGCAGAAATGCACCCTCAAGAGGAACCACTCGGAGAAAGATCCTTCCCATCGAACCACTATAGCTTGTTGTAAACCTCGCAGCACTTCCGTTTGGTTTTGATTTCTGAATTTTCAGAGTGTTTCCTGACATGGTCAGGATTGGGCATTTCTCAAAAATGTGTTAATCACATGTGGATCTCCTGTATAGTGCCGCTGCTTATTAAGGGGGATTGAGGAAGCTTTGGGGCACAAGTTACAGGCCTCTGAAAGCACCCCCTCACTCCCAGGTTCCTGGGACCCAAAAGCTGGGTGGCTTCAGAGAGTGCCAACCAATCCCTGCCACGGGCGCAGACTCAGCTCACTGTCCCAGGACCTCTCCAGCCCACAGTGAAATCTCCCTCCTCTCACCTACCTCAGCCTTTAGAGTTCATCCTTGCTGCTCAAAGTGTGGTCCATGGACCAGCAGTACCAGTGTCATCTGAGAACTTGTTAGAAATGCAAGTTCACTCGTTCTAGCAATAAGTCTCTGGTGTCACCCCATCAGATCGACTCCAAATCTACAGCTTAACTAGATCCCCAGGCAATTTATATATACATTAAAGTTTGAGAAGCACTGCTCTGAACCACACAATTTAGCACTTAGTAATTTTTCTTGTAGTTTTCCCATGTTCTCTGTGTGTGTGTGTACACATAAACATACATGTGTACAGGTGTCCTTGTCCTGGCCCCAGTGAGATCTGAGCTCCTTAAGAAAAGAAACCACTTCCCTCTCTCCCTCCTTTCAGGCATGTCTACCAGGAATGCTGTATAGCGTGGTGGTTAAGACCCAGACACTAAGAGCTGGCTTCAAATTCCACCTCTTCCACACAGGAGCTGTCTGGCCTTGGGCAAAGCACTTGAGCTTTGAGCATCCCACTATTCTCTTTGTAAAAATAAGGAAGATATTAATTTTGTGAGCCTTAAATGAATTAAATAATGTAAGGTGGCTAGGATGGAAGTGTTAGGTAATAAACACTATGGTCATGTTGTTATTATTATCCCTAGAGACATTGTGAGCCTGCTGGGTGCCAAGGAGATGAAGAAATGGCTTTTTTTTTTTCCTTAAAGATATTCACAATCTAGCATGCAAGACAGATGCGGCTACAACTAGATTCCAGAAAAACTGCTGTGAAGTGCAGCAAAGGTTGATGTCCCTGAGAAGACAGAAGTGCCTGGAGGCAGGGGAGACAGGGCAGAAATACGACAAAAAGCTTTGTCATCTGAATCAAGAGATATTAGAGCTATGCTTAAAGGAATAACGGGGGATCGAACCAGAGCAACATGAGGCAAGGACCCTCCAGGGAGGAAGGAGGGCAGGTGCAGCATCTCAGAGGTGGGACAGCCCGGGACAGGGGAGCCATAGACTTTTGGCCTATTTGGAATGTAAGAGGTGAGGAAGACAGGCGACAGGAGGTGAAGCTGAGCCAGGATAAGTCACTTTCTTTGGCCTGTGGTATGGCAGAAAGTGAAAGGGGATGAAACTCAGGAAAGTGAGTTCCTAGCAGTGGTCTGAAAAGCAGAGGTCCCCCGTGGTGCCCACAATTTCAACATTCAGGAAGCCGCTGTACCAGAGGACAAACAGCAGAAGCTAGCACAGAAAAATTTAAAGGGGAGAATTGGAAATGAGGAAGTGATGGCTCAAGCCAGCGTTTGGGAGGTAGATAGGGCCAGATAATTGAGGAGACAGGGGATTTCCCCACTGGAGGTCAATCCCCCAGGCAAAATAACCTTCTCGCTTAGCGTAGCAGCGTTCCCTGCTCTGCCTCTGCCTCTGCCTGGTCAGCTCAGCTTTGATTCTCATGGGTGTGGGGAGGGGACTTATTAGAAAATATCAGGAGCTAATTATTGAGGACCCCTGTTCTTAGAGGAAGCACTTAGTGAATGTCAAGCATAGTCACTTCACCTCTGGCTGTGGGGCCAGAGACACTTGGGTTCCAAATTCAACTCTTTCATTAACTTGCTGTGTGGCCTTGGTTGACTTACTTCTCTGAACCTCTACACTAAGTAATGGTTTGTACAAGCATTAATTCGTCTCCAGGATTTACTGTTATGCCAGGCGCTGTGCTAGACATTTATACACATTGCTCAACACTCATAACTTGCAACTTGCCTCAAACTGTGTGGTTAGAAAGAGCTATATCAGAATTTGAATCCAGACTCTCTGCCTCTATAGCCTGATTTAATTCTAGTTTAATCCAGGGGTTCCAATCCAGAGGTTTACAGCAGAGAAACTTTTTGAAAACACACATGCCAGTTTACCATCCCAAGCCTGAGGCTCTGGTTTTAATAAAAATTTCAGAAAGAGCTCTAATGTGCACTGGGCTTAGGATCACTGAGCAGTATAATGAGGCACTTGTGCAGCGTGGCCTTGCGACTCCATCCTAGGAAGATCCATTAGGTTGAATCATATGAAATGACTGATATTCATCCATTTTTCACGTGCAATAAATGAATACCTTATATGATTCAAGCTAATCCATTCACCCTGTAGAATCTGCGAATCGGGGATTAGGATGAAGCAATAAGTCACTAGTCTTGAGTGCAAAAGATGAGATAATCGAGATAAATAACATTTTAGTGCAATATTTTTAAAAAATCAAATTAAATGCAAAAGTTCTGTGATGAACCAAATGCCAACATTTTAAAGGAAGACAGATTCCCACCTTGCACATACAATGACTCCTCATTTGCTCTCTCATTAGCTCTGTGTTTCAGCATCCCTATTATAAAATGGGACATCCAGAGTGCCCTGTTTGCCCGTAGAATGGGAGTGTGGATCAAATAAAATAATAAGTAAGTACGTTTGTAACAAAAGGGCTATATGTAGATTAACATCTTATATCGAGAAAGCATGTAATATGAAACTCCTGCATTGTCAATGAGTCCCTTAAAAATCTTTTAAGTCTTCTATAATACACAAAACACACGATTTAGGAAATATGGTAGAGTCTCTTCTGAAGTGTTACTCAGACACTTCTATCTCCAGGAACACAGATCCAGCCGTTTCTTCCTGGGTGAAGTGGTTGATTGCCTTTGGAGACCAAGTTGTCCAAGAAATGCAGGGTATGGCTTCATTTGTCTAGCAGCATGCATATAATTGGATTGAAGTATTTAAATGTGCATTTGGAGAGGGCTCAAAGCCCAATCAAGTCCTGATATTCTTTGAGGTGATGGCCAAGTGGCTCCCAATGCTTTATCACATAGGAGTGGTGGGGCAAGTGTGGCTGCTCTTAATGGTCTCCATGGAGCCTGATTTCCTATCAACTAGTGGGCTCCAAATTAGTTCAGTCAGTGGGAACTAATTTGGCAGATCACCAGGAAGAACCTTGAGCAACCCAACTCCAGTTTAAAACTGGGACATCCACATTAATCCATGATATAAAAATCATGGGCGCAAGCACATGTGAACAAAACCAACCAACCAACCCACAGCAGACAGGTGATTCAAGCCTTGAGGGCTACTCTGAAGCCCCTTCGCACATCTTCTTGGTCACCTGCCTGTACCCACCAGCAGAAGGGATGGACAGCCTGGACTGAAGAGAATGTATAAAAGAGAAATATTTAAAAGTTCTATCTATTGACTTCATTTTTACTGCCAGTTCTAAGTGCCCGGGCCTACCTAAGCTCTTGGTACTTAACGAAGCTCAAGAACTGTTGATTATTTAAAAATTAAAGAAAATCAACAAAACAAATGACCATCAGCAGGTGAATGAATTGCGGCCTTTCTATGCAATGGAATCTATGAGACCTATCTATCTGTGAGTCTCAGAATCCATTATGCTGAGCAAAAGATGCTAGCCTTCAAAGAGGACATATAGTATGATTCCATTTATACAGGCAAAACTCATTCAAAGTGTCAGAAAACAGAGCCATTGGGTTCTAGGGTGAGAATAAGCTGTACTCCACCACAGTGGAACACAAAGAAAACTTCTAGGGAGTTGAAAGTATTCTGTATCTTGATTGAAGTGTTAGTTAAAACGTCACTAAACTTTACATTTGAAGTATGTGCATTTTATGGTATGTAAATCAAAACTCAATAAAGTTAATTAAAACAGAATTTAAATGACAAAGATGAAAGAATCATTCTTGTTGGACATTGACCCAACTCACAGAAGTTTGTCTTTTTGAGAGCCATTGGAAAGACAGGGTGACAGTGCCAGCCTCCCAGTGACAGTTGTGTACTGGCCACCCACAGCCTCTCTCGCCTGATGAGGGTCCTTATACAAGCTGGTGTGGCAGGCCAATTCTCCCTGACAATCACACAGGTGGGCGTGACAGTCACACACACAGGCCTGCATAGAACCCCAGTTACACAGACAAATTTCCACAGAGCTGCCTTAACATTGAGCAAATAGTTAAACCTAGGGAAATCAGTGCCCAGACATCAAAGCTATAAATGAAACATGGTCAGTAGGAGCCTTGCATGGGCTTCTCCCTAACCTAGAGCAAGCCAAAATAATAGAGACAGTCTTACATTCCTAGTGCCAACACCTGTCTTGGATCGACAAAATCTGAGACAAGTCAAGGTAACAGAGGCAGCTGTTTGAATAGATTCATTGGAGAGTCTAAGGCAGCTCTCCAGACCAAGTTGCAAAGGAGATAACATAGAAGTAATCACTTTGGTATCACAGTAGACAGGCCTTGATGGTACTGGGGCCCTTTCAATTGGACTTAGCAAGCATTTTTTGTCTCTGACCTTCTAGTTGAAACAAAATTAGTTACCAGTATATCTAGGTGAATACTATACAGCATGTAGGCACATAACCCCAACCTATATAAGCACAAAGAAAATGATAACAATTTGGGCTTGTCTGGTGGAATTATCTCTGGCCTTCTCCCAGTCTCTGGTTACAGCAATAAATTCCCTTCTTGCCTAGTTTGTCTGCTTCTCGTTATTGGGGCCTGAGAAAACATAGCCAGACCCGGCTTGGTTCTGGGGACACTGGTATTGCCAAATCCGGACTGCAAACTCTGCTCTGAGAACAGAGGGAAGAAAAGAGAAGCAAGCTGGTCTTTTATGAGACTCTTCCACTGACTCAGCACTCCCAATTCAGGGACCATAAAGGGCAGAGACATCATGTCCTGCCTTCCTGACACCTGCAATGTTTTCACAGGGAACCAAACCTTATATTCCCTCAATTAGAAATGAGACGTAAAAGTAACATTCCCTCTAGGGGGAAGCAGAGACATACACTGAAGTGCAAATGAGCAATATCATTCTTTTCCAGAGCAGGTTTGAGGGACTGGAAAAGATGGAGGCACAGGAGAGAGTGGGAGCACACAGGCCCTGGAAGCTCTGCACAGGAGAGTGGTAAAAATGCATGGAAAGAAAAGCAAGAGCCACTAATACACACTTCACAGGTTTCACAGTTGTACCAAGGGTCGCCCGTGCTAATTCACTTTGACCTAAAACCATTTTGCCTGACCAATCCTGGATCGAGAGCAAATGGATGGAATAGAGAAGCCAGGCATTCAATTAGAGCTGCTGGGGAGGTGGTCATCATTCCTCATTCATTCATGCAATTGATGTGTAATGAGTGCCTACTATGTTTCAAGCTCTGTGCTAGTAAGAAAAGAAAACAGAACCTTACCTTTTCCAATAAGCTTGCTAATCACCCTCCCTTAGTCATGTGTTTGCAGGGTCGTGCCCAATATTGTCATTTTTAGTAACTGTAACTCCTTCCTAATTGTTCATTCCTTCCTCTTTCTGGCCATGCCTCCTATCTTTCCAGCTCATTTCTTCAGCACTAACTCCAACAATCTTTTAACTCTAGGACTTCTTATCTATTACTCTGCTACTCTGCCACTTCCCATCATCTACTTCATGTCCTCTCTTCCTTACGTAATCAGCTTACATTTACGGTTACTCACCCCCTGGCACGCATCCTTAACTCCCTTATCCCTTTTTTGCTTCATTGTCCTCACTTGACAAAACCTACAACCCTGGTTAGATCCAAACCTCTGTGCAACTGAATGTAACTAGAGAAAACGATGTGGCCATGTTGATGGTCTTGCTTTAATTTTGTGATGTGAACTACAAGTAAATCTTAATCTTGTCTGGCAATAGTACAATAGTCTTTATTCAACTCACTCTCCCAAATAACACTTTCATACCTGTCTTCTCTTTAATTTTGTCTTCACTCTCACTTCACTTTCCCTGAGGAAATTCGAACAACCAGAAGGAAAATTGCCTGCACTTCCACCATCACCAGTATCTGCACTTAGGCTTCTGCCTGCCTTTCTTTGATGCAGATGAACTTTCTAAGTTCCTATCAAGAGCCAGTCCTTCAATCTGTGCACTCATCCCATACCCTCTCACCTATTCACGGGCATTTTCTCAGTAGCAATTCTTCCTTCAATCTCCTCTACAACATTGATTTTACAGTCTCTACTGAAGTATTTCCAACTGCTGAACGTACATACTATTTCTCACATTCTAAAACACCTACTCTTGACATACTTTCCTACAGCTTACTACTCAATTCCTTGCTCTCTATTCAAAAACTTTCTCAAATGAATTGTCTGCACCCACTGTCTTCAATTTGTCTTCTCCCAAGCTCTTTTAGATCAACTCCAGGGGAGCTTTCATTCCCACCACTCAACCAAACTACTCATGTTAGTATCACCAACGAACTCTGCATGGGGACATCCTATGGTCAAATTCAAGTTTTCATTTCACTTGTCAGAAGCATTTCTTAGGGTTGCTCACTCTCCCCTCCATGAAATAATCTCTGCATTTTCCTTTAAAACATAACATTTTCAGGCCAGGCATGGTGGCTCATGCCTGTAATATCAGCACTTTGGGAGGCTGAGGTGGGTGGATCACCTGAGGTCAGGCGTTTGAAAGTCTGACCAACACGGAGAAATCCTGTCTCTACCAAAAATGTAAAATTAGCCTGGGATGTGGCACATGCCTGTAATCCCAGCTACTCGGGAGGCTGAGGCAGGAGAATCGCTTAAACCCAGGAGGTGGAGTTTGTGATGAACCGAGATCGTGTCATTGCACTCCAGCCTGGGCAACAGAGTGAAACTGTCTCAAAAAAAAGAAAAAAAAGACATAAGAGTTTCTTGAAAGTTTTCCTCTCTTACTTGTCACTCTTGGTTCATTCTGCTGATCCCTTCTCTTTTCCCCATCTCTTACTGTTGCAGTGCCCCAGGGTTCTAGCCTTTGTCATCTCTTCCATTCATACACACTTTCTTGGTGATGTTATCTAGTCTCATGGTTTTAAATTCCATGATTTTCAAATTTCTACCTCTGGATTAAACTTCTCTCTTGAACTTCAGTTTTTAACTTCTACATATATGTTGCATAGGCATTTCAAACTATATGCCAAAACAAAACTCCTGGTTTTTCCTCCGTCTTAGTTAATGGGAATTTCATCTTTCCAGTTGTTTCAGTCAGAAACTTTGAAGTCAATCTTGATCTCCTTTATCTTTCTCACTCTCTCTTTCTCACAACTGTCAAAGTGTTAGGAAATCCATTGATTTTACCTTCCAAATATATTTACAATTTGAAATTTCTCACCAACTCCCTGATATCACTGTGGTATAAGTAACCATGATCTCCCACCTGGATTACTTCAATAACTTTCTAATTGATGTGCAGACTTTAGTCCTTGCTATTATACAGCCCATATCCAATATAGCAACCAGAGGGATCCTTTTAATATATGTTAGGAGTGATGGCAGGGAAAATGGTGGAGTAGGAAGCAGCAGGAATGTGTCTCTCCATCTACACAACAATTCTGCTGTTAGAAACAGTCTGAATTGACTATTTTGGAACTCTGGAGTTTATTTTAATGTTTGCATCTTCCAGAAAACAGTTTGGGTGGCAAATTTTAACTAATTTTTATTGATTTCAGCCATCAACACAGTGATGACTATCCATCTCAAGTCCCCAGCTGGCAGCAGGCAGCAGGCAGCTGTAAGGGATAACGACCAATGTTTCTTGTATGACTCACTGAAGCTATGGTGGACCATAAGGACCTTCTCCTTCAAATACTAGCATTCTGTGTTCTGACTATAGATTGCTGCTTCTGATCACCATTGGGGTAGGCAGGCATGGGGACGGGTTTGTCATTGTTTTAACCCCCATCAACCAAACAGCTTGTGGGAGACTTTAAAAAGCAGTGCTTGTTGTTTTGGACACCAAAACCTGAACAGCTTCTAGGAGACTTAAAAAAGCAGTACCTGTTGTTTTGGACATAAAAAACATGCATGTGAAGAAATTTATAAGGCCATTTACAGTCCCAGAGAAACAGGTATGTTTAGAAAAGACCTAAAAGAGCTTAAGTTTTTATTTTAAGCTGATTCTCAAGACAGAAACATCCCACCAAAAAGCAAAAACAAAAACAACACAAATTTTGAGGAAGGAAGAGAACCCAATTTCCAGAGTTACCATGTTATAAGATTCAAATGTCCATCTCTCAACAACAACAAAATCACAAGGCATACAAAGAAACAAGAAAGTATGATCCATTCAAAGGAACAAAATAAATACACAGAAAACATACTTCAAGAAGCCCACATATTGGACTTACTAGACAAAGTTGTTAAAATGACTGTCTTAAAGATGCTGAAAAAAACTAAGGAAGCCATGGACAAAGACAGGAAAACAATGCATGGATAAAATGAGAATATGAGTGAAGAGGTAGAAACTATAAAAAGGGACCAAAAAGAAATTCTGAAGCTGAGAAATATAATCACTGAAATGAAAAAAAAGAATACACTAGAGGGGTTCAAAAGCAGGTTTAATAAAGCTGAAGAGAGAACCAGCAAATTTGAAGATACAACCATTGAGTTTACTGACTCTGAGTAACAGAAAGGAAAAAAAAATAAGAAAAAATGAAAAGAGCCTAAGGGATCTGTGGGGCATCATCAAACAGAACAACTTACATGTTGTGGTAATCTCAAAAGGAGAAAAGAGAAGAAAGGGCAGAAATAATATTTGAAGGGTTAATGCCTGATAATGCCCCAAATTTGTTGAAAGATATGAATTTACAAATCCAAGGAGCTTGATAAACAAAGAAGTAGGGTAGACTCAAAGAGACCCACAGTGATGCACATTATAATCAAAAGACAAAGAGATAATCTTTAAAAAAGCAAGAGAGAAGTGACTAATTACACAGGAGTGTTCTCAATGAGATTTCAGCAAGCCAGGCATGGTGGTGTGCACCTGTAGTCCCAGCTACTCAGGTGGCTGAAGCAGGAGAATGACTTGAGTCCAAGAGTTCAAGTATAGCCTAGACTACATAATAAAACCCATCTCTAAGAAAAGGATTTCAGCTGATTTCTCATCAGAAATCTAGAAGGCCAGAAGTCAGTGGGTTGATATATTCAAAGTGCTGAAAGAAAACAAAACCTGTCAATTGAGAATTCAATATTCAGCAAAACTGTCCTTCAAAAATAAGAGTGAAATTACAATGTTCTCAGATAAACAAAAGCTGAGTTTGTTACCACTAGACCTTCCCTGCAAGAAATGCTTAAGGGAGTCCCTTCAGGGTGAAATGAAAGACAACTAGACAGTAACTGGAAACCAGAGGAATAAATAAGAATCTCTAGTAAAGGTAAATACAGGGGATATTATAAAAGTTAGTATTATTGTAATTTTGGTCCATAACTCTATTTTTAATTTTCTCTATAATTGAAAGACAAATGCATAAAAATGAATTACTAATCTATGTTGTTGGACACACAATGTATAAAAACTTAATCTATGACAGTAATAACAGAAAGGAAAGACTGGGCACTATAAAAACAAAGTTTTAATATGTTACTGAAGTTAAGCTGGCATAAATTCAAATTAGACTGTTATATTATAGCTTTAACGTATTCATTGTAATCCCTGAAGTGAGGACGAAGAAAATATCTATTGAATTTACACAATAGAAAATATTGATTGAATTCATTAAAAAGAAAATGTGTTTTAAAGTAAAAATAGACGTTAAACCCAAAAAGATTACAAGAAGCAGAGAGCATTATACATTAATAAGAGGTTCAATACAGCAAGAAGATATAGCAAATTTAAAGATTTACAGACTGCTGTGGTTTGAATGGGGCCCCTCCAAATAAAATGACAGGGAATCGTATTCACCAGAGTTCTCCACAGCAGCATAACCAACATGAGATATACATGAGATGACATTTACAAGGGGAATTGGCTCATGCAATTATGGAGGCTGAGGAAGTCCCATAGTGCTCCCTTGATATGCCAGTAGAGTGGCCCAGTACAAGTCTGAAAGCCTCAGAACCAGGAAAGCTGATGATGTAACTCTTGGTCTTAGGGCAAAGCTCTGAGAACTCAAAGGGCTGCTGGTGTAAGTCCTAGAGTTTTAAGGCCAGAAAGCCTAGAATTCTGATGTCCAGAGGCAGGAAAAGAGGAGTATTATAGCCCAGAGGACAGAGTGCTAGAATTCTCCCTTCTTCCTCCTTTTTGCTCCATCCAGGCCCCAAGCCATTTGAATCATGCCTGCCCACATTGAGGAGGATCTTTTTCACTCATTCTACCAACTTGTACACTAATATCCTCTGAAAATGGCTTTATAGACACACCAAGATGTAATAATTTACCAGTTCTCTAGATATTCCTTAATTCAGTCAAGTTGACAATCAAAATTAATCATCACAGGAATCAAAATTTTCACTGCAAAAAACATCAACTAAACACAAAGAAGGCAGTAATGAAGAAAATGAGGAATGTAAAACTTCAGGGCATATGGAAAACAAATAGCAAAATGGCAGAAGTAAGACCCTTTTTATCAGTAATTACTTTAAATATAAATGAATTAAATCCTCCAATCAAAAGATAGAAAAATGAATGTTTTTTAAAAAAAACCCACCATGATCCAACTCTATGCTATCTACAGGAGATTCACTTTATATTCAAAGATACAAGTAGGTTGAAAGTGAAAGGATGGAAAAAAATATTCCATGCATATAGTAACCAAAAAGAGAGGTCATGTAGCTATACTAATATCAGAAAAAAACAGACTTTAACCCTAAAAGGTCACAAGGAACAGAAAAGAACATTATTGTTAATAAAACACTCAATACAGAAAAAAGACATAACAATTATAAAGATTTACAGACTGCTATGGTTTGAATGTGTCCCCTTCAAAATTCAGGTGTTGAAACTTAATGGTGAATGTGATTAGGTAAGGAGGGCTCTTCCCCGTGCAAATGTGATTCAGGTTCATATGAAAAAGTGTTGTCTTCGTGCAGTGTTCTACTTGCTTGCCCTTCCACCATCTGCCATGTGAGGACACAGCAAGCCTCCCCTCAAGAGAATACAGCAACAAAGTGCCATCTTAGAAGCAGAGACCAGCCCTCACCATAAAACCAAACTTGCTGGCACCTTGATCTTGGGCTTCCCAGGCTCCAGAACTGTAAAAAAAATTAATATATATTGTTTATAAATCACCAGTCTTAGGTATTTTGTTATAGCAACTCAAATCAACCTAATGAAAGACTCTCAAAATATATAAAGCCAAAACCGATAGAATTGAAGAAAAATTGATACTTCAACACCATATTTACAATAATTAATAGATTAGTCAGACAAAAGATAAGTAAGGAAACAGGGGACTTGAAAGATACAATAACCCAACTAGACCCAACAGACACATACAGAAACTCCATTCAACAATAGAATACACATTCTTCTCAAGGGCACAAGTAACCTTCTCCAGGATACACCCATTAGACCACAAAGCAAGTCTCAATAGATTTAAAAAAATTGGTAACATACAAAGTATCTTCTCTAACCATAACATGATGAAGTCAAAAATCAATAACAGAAGAAAAATTGGAAAATTCACTAATGTGAAAATAAACAGCACACTCTTAAACAACCAGTGGGTCAAACAAAAACATCACAAGGGAAATTGGAAAATATTTAAAGATGAATGAAAATGAAAACACAGCATGCCAAAACTTAATTTTTTTTTTTTGGTTGTTGATTAAAACAACACAAATGTGTTCTTTCACAATTCTGGAAGCTAGAAATAAAAAAAATCACGGTATTGGCAGGGTCATGCTCTCTTTGAAGGCTCTAAAAGAGAATCTTTCCTTGACTCTTCCAGCTTCTGGTGATTTACTGGCAGTCCTTGGCTTGCAGATGCACCACTCCAGTCATATAGTCATCTTCTCCCTGCATGTCTTCACACACTCTTACCTCTGTGCATGTCTGTCTTTGTACCTAAATTTGCCCTGTTTATTTCTTTATATATCTCTTCTCCCATTAATATAAAATCCCTGCATGCTGAAACTTTTTCTTTGCTGTCCACTGTTGTATTCAACATTGGTCTTGTATCTCCACCTAATCCTAATTATTATTAAATTTGGAACACTCTTTCTCTTCAGGCCCAAAACCTATTCTTTGCACAGGAACCATCAAATGTGTCATTCCTGGCTAATTTCAAACTTTCCAGGCTCAGCAGGCTGTACAAGCATGATGCCAGCATCTGTTCAGTTTCTGGGGAGGCCTCAGGGAGATTTCACTCATGGTAGAAGGCAAAGGGGGAGGAGGCACATCACAAGACCAAAGCAGGGGCAAGAGAGAGCTAAAACACATGTACAATTCTAAATGGTTAAAATGATAAATACTATATTACGCACATTTTACCACACACACAAAAATGTAAGTCAGATGGGCCAAAATGGCCTAGAATCATTCCTCGATAAATAGCAGAACTTTACACCCAGTAAATCTGGAGGATGGGTGTGTATTTCTGCTTTTCTCCACCCTCAAGCTTGTTCCTGCTCACTGTCTCCAAGAAGTCTGGGTTCAAAAGGACAAGGACAATTTGATTCAAAGAATCAGGGTTCATTCACTAGCTGTTCAGTGTCATATGACTCCCCTGTGAAACCCAAAGATGAATAGAATAATCTGAACCTAAAAAATGGAAGTAGGTGCTTGTGAAAGAGGACCTGGATGAGGAAGAATTGCTGAGATTTCTCTTCTCTTTCTGACTTTCATTTCTGAACACTGCTAGCAGTGAGGCTCTGACATGGAGAGGGTTAAATAGTCACGTGAACTGGAGATGTAGGATGAAGAATGATCCATCTACGATCTTGTGGAGATCCAGAGAGCACCGAGGGGGCTTTGAGAGGAAGGAGAGTGGTGAGTAGCAGGTTGGTATAACTGACAGATGAGTAGCTAGATGATTGATGATTGCTGCATCCTGGTGGACAGCTGGTTGTGCTGATCCAAGTGTATTTCTGGTGTCACATTGTCCCTAATATAGTTTGTATATCTCATGTTGAATTGTAGTTCCTAGGGCTGGAGATGGGGTCTGGTGAGAGGTGTTTGGATCATGGGGGCAGATCCCTCATGAATGGCTTGTGCCATTCATGGTGATGAGTAGAGGGTCTCCCTCTCAATGATCCCTGAAGAAAGGACTCAGGCAGCTCATGACTTGGTGTCAAGTCAAGAATGTGCTAAAGGCCCCGGATAAGGCATTTTTCTGCTTGTTTCGTTGTGACTAACCTGCATTTAAACACCGTTTCAACATTTGGGGTCTACCCTACCTTTGGAGAGTTAATGAGCGGCAGAAACTGTATTGTACTAAAGAGGCCAAAGGGTTGAATCGCTTGAGTTACTAGCCTCACTTACAGACAGGCATGGCCATGTGGCCAACCAGACATGCCACCACATGCTTTTAAAGCAGAGGAGGGATTGCTGCATGCACCGGAAGGGGCAGCAACTGGACAATGCGTAGGATCCTACCCACTCCTCCTGCATAGGCAGCGGAAGTAGCCACAACAGCAGATGGGTTCTCACTGGATGGGTTCTATGGCATGATTTCAGTTGCGGCCTGTTATCTTTTTCCCTGACCTTGTCCAGGACCTCATTTGGCAGTCTTACCAGTAATTCTGTGAGATCCTAACAGTTTTCCAGGAATTTGCTTCTCAGCTTAAACGAGCCAGTAACCCATTTATGTTTCTTAGAGCATACTGCAGACTGACACAGAGAGCAAAGAAATGTGATCAGCAATTCAGACCCTCAGGAGGCCCAGGTGTTTAGAGTTTTGGAGAATAAAAGGGTCCAAACAACTTATCGTGGCAAATAAGGGCCCCTGTGCTTGTCAGCACCACTCTCTGCTCCACCCAACCATATTTTTCCCGTCATCCTGAGTGTCTACAGGTTACCAAGGCTGCTCCTTCAGCTTGAAGGCACTTTCCCATTCCTGTATCTCATCCGGCGAATGCCTGTTACTCAATCTAAAGGTATCCTTATTCATAAAGCCTACTGCCAAGTGGAGCTGACCCCCACACTCCCTACCTGCCTTTTCAAGGTACATTCTGCATGGAGATTCATCCATAGCACAGTAACTCTGCAGCGCTTGTGTTTATTAGTCTCCTTCCTACACTGTGAGCTCCCCAAGAGCAGGAACTACACCTTACCATCTTCTCAACTCCATTTCAAGCCAGACTAAAGTCAAAAGATGACTGGGAAATAGCCAGGTGCCAAAGAGCAACTCCCATGCCACATTCCAGCTGCACCAGAGTTTGTGTATGTCGCCTAGAAATAAGTGGAAGGAAAGGGGAGGAAAGGGCAGGCTAAAGGCCCTTTTATTTTCTTGTTGACTCTGTTAGATGGAACCTCAGTTGTGATCCAGAAAGCCTCTATGAAACCCATGATTTGTTTTTGTCCAGCACAAAAAGTTATGCCGTGAATGCTCTAAGGAAGTTTATGGCCAGGTGCACCTGAGATTCATTCTTCAAGGTTCTTATCCTCAGCCCTTAGTTGTCAACAGCTACTACCGACCCCGGGTATTCATCTTCCCAAGAACTGCATATTTTAATATGGAACTTAGACTATCAATTGATAAAATTATAGCAGAGAAGAGACACTGAAGGCTAAGGGCTTTGGTGGAGGTGGTACCTCCTCGCTTCTCTGCCCCTCCTGGGAAACTGTGTACACCTAAGAGCATTTCTAGCCATTCAAAGGTAAACTCCACCCCATCCGCTTTTTATTTATTCATTCAATTTTATTGTAATTATTAGTCTTATTGTTGTTATTATTTTATTATACTTTAAGTTCTGGGGTACATGTGCAGATGGTGCAGGATTGTTACATAGGTATACACATACTATGGTGGTTTACTGCATCCATCCACCCATCATCTACATTAGGTATTTCTCCTAATGTTATTCCTCTCCAATCCCCCCCACCCCCTGCTATCCCTCCCTTAGCTCTCCCATCCATATCAGTGTGTGATGTTCTCCTCCCTGTGTCCATGTGTTCTAATTGCTCAACACCTACTTATGAGTGAGAACATGTGGTGTTTGGTTTTCTGTTCTTGTGTCAGTTTGCTGAGAATGATGGTTTCCAACTTCATCCATGTCCTTGCAAAGGACATGAACTCACCCTTTTTATGGCTGCATAGTATTCCATGGTGTATATGTGCCACATTTTCTTTATCTAGTCTATCATTGATGGGTATTTGAGTTGGTTCTGAGTCTTTGCTGTCATAAACAGTGCCACAATAAACATACCTGTGCATATGTCTTTATAATAGAATGATTTATAATCCCTTTGGGTATCCTCTCCACATTTTAACCATTTTTGATTGAAAGATGTGCAATAAGCAACACAGCTTGATTCCTTCCATTCTTTGGTCTGATTCTTTGTGCTTCCTACTAGATGAGGCTGACATCTGGGGGCTCGCAATTCTAAGAGCTGACTAGAGTAGATGATCTGAAACATAAATGCAAGGAATGGTATCATTAGTCTACAAAATTTTCAGTCTACTATTATCTCTCTTCCTGTGTCTGATCACAGAAACAAGTTTTAACTAATGGTGATTGTACAAACTGGTTGCAAATAAGAAGAGAAGCAAGGTCCTGATGCAGCTTTTAAGAGCTGGGTAGAGACAGCTGAAGTGACTGCATTTCTGTAGACTCACTTCCAAAACAGCAAATGGGACAGAATCACTTCCCCAGGAAGGAGAGGTGAACAGTTAGCATTTTAGTGCCTAGTCCAGGCCGGGCATAGTTAGGCATTTAAATAGGTTCTTTTTCCACAACAATCTTCTTTAAATACCACTTTTTTCCTTTCTACAGATGAAGAAACTGAGACACAGGAGCCAATAAAAGCCACCTGTCCAAGATCACACAACCAGCCCCAACTGGCTTCAGAGTCCAATGTGTTCATTGCATCATACTGAATGCAGGAGTTACCAGGGTGCTGAAGAGGAGCCAAATGTTTTTAAGTGATATGTTTACAGGAGGAGTTTTGTCTGAAGCAATATAACTGATGTTGCCAGCTGTAACAAACACAAAGTGCTAAGGAGCTGCTGAGCTCATAGGAAACTTGTGAATTACACAGCACATATCATTGACGTGTTCTTTTTTTAAAAAATATGTATGTTGTTTCCCTAGCTTGAGGTCCTTGTTGTCCCTCTGCAAGAGGCTATGCAAGCAGCATTTCCCCAGACTGAATTGCTCTAAAGAGATACTCACAGAATTCACTGTGATCAGAATACATTGCAGTATTATTTGCCATTGCAAAAACTTAGAATTAACTTCAATGATCTTCAGTAGGGAGCACAATCGATACATTCTGGAATGTTATAAAGACGTTAACAGGAATACTGTAGATCTGATTAAGTAAGTTTGGAGGGAATTGCAAGAGTTATTATGATGGAGAAAACAGAGTGGAACAAATGAATAATATGATTCTGTGATTCAAGTTAAAAAGTATATGCATATATAAACCTATATGATGGGTTATTTATAAAATTTTTTAACAGCAGTATAGTACACCAAAATTTCAGCAGTAGCTGCCTTTGAGATAAAGGTAGGAGGAATGTCATTTTTAAATTAATTTTTATTACTATCCTTTATTATCAGAATTGTAATTCTCTTTTTTTTTTTTGAGACAGAGTCTCACTCTTGTTACCCAGGCTGGAGTGCAATGGCGCGATCTCGGCTCACCGCAACCTCCACCTCCTGGGTTCCGGCAATTCTCCTGCCTCAGCCTCCTGAGTAGCTGGGATTACAGGCATGCGCCACCATGCCCAGCTAATGTTTTATATTTTTAGTAGAGACGGGGTTTCACCATGTTGACCAGGATGGTCCCGATCTCTTGACCTCGTGATCCACCTGCCTCAGCCTCCCAAAGTGCTGGGATTACAGGCTTGAGCCACCGCGCTCGGCTCAGAATTGTAATTCTTATATCACTTTTACAACACCCTTGCTCTGTCCTGAACTTTTTATGTATCTTAATGTATTTAGGCCAGCTGTGATGGCCCATGTCTTTTATCCCAGCACTTTGGGAAGCCAAGGTGGATGGATAGCTGGAAGCCAGGAGTTTGATACCAGCCTGGGCAACAAAGTGAGATGTCTCTACAAATTTTTTTTTTTAATTAGCTGGGTGCAATGGTGCACACCTGTAATCCCAGCTACTCAGGAGGCTGAGGCAGGAGGATCTCTTAAGCCCAGGAGTCTCAAGACTACAGTAAGCTGTTATCATGCCACTGCACTCCAGTCTGGGTAACAGAGTAAGACCCTGTCTCTAAAATAATAAATTTTTAAAAATGTATTTAATCCTCACGATAGCACTACAAAATTGGTACCATTGTTATCTCCATTTTGCAGATGAGGAAATCTGGGTGCAGGGAAGTTAGGTAACTTGCCCAAGGTCTTACAGCTTTAAGGAATAGAGTAGGGATTTGAGCTCAGGCACTCAGGCTCATACCACTGCATAACACTGCCTCCTAGAATAGCATAATACAGCTTGTGTATCCCTTGCCTGAAATGGTTGAGACCAAAAGTGTGTCAGATTTCAGATAGTTTCAGATAGTTTGGATTTTGGAGTATTTGCATATACATAATGAGATATCTTGGGGAGGGGACTCCAGTCTCAACACAAAATTCATTTATATTTTGTATACTCCTTATACCATAGCATTAGGATAATTGTATACAATCATTTTAATGATTTTGTTCATGAAACAAAGTTTGTGCACATTGAATCATCAGAAAGCACAGCTGCCACTGTCTCAGCCACCCATGTGGACAATCTGTGGTTGTTTGGCATCATCATCATTTCTGACTAAGTTTATATGCTATGAATAAGCAATCATTTTCTTTTTTTCTTTCTTTCTTTTTTTTTTTTTTTTT
>NW_016107579.1:1783378-1786812 GCF_001604975.1 Cebus imitator | reverse complement strand
ATGATATCAGCTCACTACAACCTCTGCCTCCTGCGTTCAAGTGGTTTTCCTGTCTCAGCCTTCTGAATAGCTGGGATTACAGGCACCCACCACCATACCAGGTTAATTTTTGCATTTTTAGTAGAGATGGGGTTTCACCATGTTAGCCAGGCTGGTCTCAAACTCCTGACCTCATGATCTGCCCACCTAGGCCTCCCAAAGTGCTGGGATTACAGGTGTGAGCCACCACACCCAGCCAGCAATCATTTTCTAACACACACATAAGTACTTAAGAGTAAAAAATCTTACATGTCATTAGTAGAGTGAAAAAATAATGTGTTCATCATAACTAGGCAACACAATAGCATCACCAGATACCTGGATCGGCTGCAAAACAACAGCCACAACAAACAATGGCAGGTTTTCAGTCTCCATTTACAATGCTGTGCTTTAATTGAAAGATTATGGTATGGTGTATTTTATTCTTTAGGTGAGGAAAGCATCAGAAGCAGTTAAGGGCCTAGGAAGTGGGTCCTCTAGGGATGAAGAGGCATTTTGTTATATGGCTTTTTAAAATGTTTCCTCCAGAGTCATCTGCTGCATTAGCAATGGTTTTTGTCTTAGAAGCTTCTCTTTGATTTATAAACAGACTATAAGAGTTAAAGAAAGAGGAAAGAAACATGAAAAGTGGCTGGCTCATTAGTCAAAGACAGGTTTATTTTGGAGAATAAACCTGAGAGGGCTTCTGGCTGATTTTGGTCAGGATCACTCTGTCTTAAAGACTAATAGTATTTATTGGTTTTAGGATGAGAGAGCTTATGACAGGCTTGGAATGTTTCTACGTGGGGGAGAAGTTTATGGCAGGGTTGGAATGTCTCTGGTGGGAGAGGAGGTTATCTTGGGGCTGATATCTCTCTGGCCAGAGGGGAGGTTATCTCAGGGCTGGCATGCCTTTAGTCAGGAAGGGGTTTATTTTATGGTTGGAATGTTTCTGGTTGGAAATGTCATTCGTGGTTTATGGTCATGCTGACTTTAGCCATTAGGTTGATACCCTTTGGATTTAGGCAGTTTTTGATAAAGGTGAACTTTAAAATGGCAGTGCTTGTCCAAGATGGTGATGTTCCTGCTCTGCCACAGACATGATTTTTGTTCTGTTATACTGCTCTAGTCTTTCAATAAGCCTGTCACATATTTTCACCACATCATCTATAGGCACTTTTTCAACAGTATTAATGACATCATCTTCATCAATATTATCACAATCCCCTTGATTCAGAACATTTTGGCTACTTCACCATTGGTCAACAAATGAACAACTGGAGACTCCTTATTGATGTCAAAACCTTCTTTGATATCCACTTCTTCCAGCTAACTGACAGACTCTGAATGTATACATCTGCATATATGAGGAGCTCAAACATCATTTTATTCTCACTTGACTTATAGATGCATTCAAAGTCACTGCCTTGTTCATCATCACTGAACACAGTCACAGGCCAGAGGTTGTGCTAGGTATGCACAACTGTCTTTTTAGTCACTGTATTCAAAGCATTGGCAACAGCAACATATGGCATCCTTCATGCTAAACTTATTTTGAAAACCTTCCACGCCCACACTTCTGTTCACTGCTACTAGGATGCTGTTCAATAACATGTTTTTATATTTACTCTTTATTTTTCTAAGGATATCCTGGTCACATGGCTGAGTTAATGAAGTCACATTTGGGGTAAACTATATTACATGAATTATTTTTGGTGAAGATTTCAGTTATCAGGTAAGCAGAACACTTGTCAAGGAATAACAAAATCTTGCAGTCATCATCCAATCCAGTTCTCCTGCAGTGATGACAAGCCACTGGTAAAACATGCTTGTTCTGAAAACAATCAGAAAAGATGTCCCTAGAGATCCATGCCTTTTTGTTAGCATAGTAATGGAATAGTAAGAAATTCACCCCTTGAAAACAATGAGTACACAAGCTTTTTTCTATCACAGCAACTTTACACTTATGCAAGCCTGCTACATTTGCACATTCCAGCGCTGTTCTGCCCTTGGCATCCTTAATTCCTGCAAGGATTGTTTCATCAGCTGTAGTCAATGTCTTGCCGGGGCAGTAATGCCAAAACATTGGTGTTTCATCAGCATTATATAACAGATTTGTTCTGACATCGTAGTTTCATCAGGGAAGACTTTGACCTTGGAAAATTCATCAATGAATTTCTCCACTGTTTTGTGATCAGCAGACGCTTTGTCACCACAAACCTTAAAAATTAATGACATGTCTTTTCTTAGATTTCTGCAACCAGCCTTCAAAGGAACTATTCACAGTTCCCTTCCATTTGCAGTTCATTGTGATAGGTCTTTGCTGTTTTATGACCAGCATACCTTTCAGAGGCATGTGTTCACTGTGATGCTGATAAATCCAACTTTTCAATACATGATCAAGATCTTCATTTTTAGCTTTATACAGTGTTTTTCAATGTTTCAATAATTTTTATTGATCACTACAGAGCTTCAATAGTTTATCCTTCTGTTTCTTTGGTTCATATATGGTGGTCATTCCAACACCATACTCTTCTGTAAGACGTTTCACGCTTACACTGATGTCCCAGTTTTCCAACAGCTTGATTTTCTGTACGCCACAGAGCAGAGATGAATGAAAAAAACACAGAGTAATGCACATAGGTCTTGGTCCCACGTGGGGCTTTGTGGGAACCTGCTGTCGGTGTGTCCCACCTGCAGTGCCATTTTATTGTCCTTTGTGGATGTGTTTGTGTCAGGGAATCTAGACATGCGTGGAAAAGATACATCGCAGCTGAAGGGGGCTGACAGGTCTTTCTTCCCTTCAAAATGCCGCTTAAACTGTGTGTTATGTGCCTGCAGAAACTGTGACCTGTCACATGAGGTCAGATATAGAATTTTCCACCTGTGTTATGTCAGTGCTCAAACGTTTTGAATTGTGGAGCATTTTGGATTTGCAGTTTTGGAATTAGGGATTTTCAGCCTGTACATGTATGTAGATTGCAAAGGAAAAATTGATAAGATACTGATATCTAAAAAGAAGGAGTCTGCTGCCTTACTCTCCCTCCCCAGAGACAATAATTTCCAAACGCTTCTGTTTCTTTTGACTCATTACCTTTTTCTCTTATGTATTTTTATGCTGCTATTTTTGATTCACCGTTTTTAGAGTAGAATCTTCCATTACAAGCATGACTTCTTGTTACGGAATATGAGGCATAGCTCTCTTCTACTGCCACCTCTTATTTTTCCCACACTTGCTCTCCCAACACTTAGCTAATGAATTCTAAATTTACAAATAGTGCTTAAATCTTCATGACTATCTATCTATCTATCTATCTTCGGCTGAGCCAAGTCATCTACCACAATTGACTTTCATTACTTGCATGATTTTTGTTTTTTTTTAATTAGTACTTGGCTTTTTTTTTTTTTTTTTTTTT
>NW_016107579.1:1759539-1783188 GCF_001604975.1 Cebus imitator | reverse complement strand
TATTTTTAGTGGAGACGAGGTTTCACCATGTTGGTCAGGCTGGTCTTGAACTCCTGACCTCGTGATCCACCCGCCTCGGCCTCCCAAAGTGCTGGGATTACAGGCGTGAGCCACCGCGCCTGGCCAGTACTTGGCTTTTTTAATACTTGTTTTCATTTTCTATAAAGTCATCCTTAAGTTTTTCTAAATGTCCCATAAAATATTTCTAATTGACAAATATTAGTTTGCAAATTATCAGACATATTCGGTACTCTAATAATTCCATTTTTCTTAGAGAACTCGCTCCTGAAATTTTTAATCAAATCATTCTCTATACTGCTTGAATTTTTGTATCATGTGCTTATATTATCTTAAAAATACTAAATAAAGGTTTAAAGCAACTTCATTGAGATACAATTGACATACTATAGACTGCACATATTTAAAGTGTACAATTTGATATGTTTTAACATATGTGTACATCTATGATACAATCACCACAATCAAGATATCCATTGCCCCCAAAAGTTTACTTGGGCCTCTTTGTAGCATCTCCATCCTGACCCCATCCCCAGATAACCACTCATCTGCTTTCTATTATTATGGATTAGTTTGTATTTTCTAGAGTTTATATAAATGTAATCATATAGTATGTAGTCAGTTTGTCTGGCTTCTTTTACTCTGCACAATTATTTTGAGACACATCCACGTCGTTACATGTATCAGTATTCCATTCTTTTTATCACTTAGTGGTATTTCATTGTGTGGATATACCACAATTTGTTTATCTATTTGCCTGTTAATGGACATTTGGGTTGTTTTCGGTTTTTAGCTGTTACAAATAAAGCTGTTTTGAAAGAACATGTGTACAAATCTTTGTATGCACATTTATTTGCTTTTCTCTTGGGTGAATACCTAGGAATGGAATGGCTGTATCATATGGTAGGATGTGTTCAACTTTTCAAAAAATTACCGGACTCTTTTCCCAAAAAACTATATGATTTTACCTTCTAACTGGAAATTTATGAAAGTTTCAGTCCCTACACATTTTTGCCAACATATGCCTTATGGTGACTTTTTAAAATTTGAGCCATTCGGTTAGGTATACAATTATATTTCTTCATAGCTTTAGTTTGCATTTTCCTAATGACTAATATTTGTTTATTTATGTATAGTTACTTATATTTTATTGCTATAAGTCCTTTATCAGATATACAGTTTGCAAAGATTTTTCTCTCAGATTTGGCTTGCTTTTTGTTTGTTTGTTTGTTTTTGAGATGGAGTCTTGTGATTCTGCCACCTCAGTCTCCCAAGTAGCTGGCATTACAGGGGCACATCGCCATGTCCAGCTAATTTTTCTATTTTTAGTAGAGACAGGGTTTTGCCATGTTGCCTGGGCTGCTCTTGAACTCTTGGTCTCAAGTGATCCACCAGCCTCAGCATCCCAAAGCACTGGTAGTGCAGCCATGAACCACCATGCCTGATCCTTGATTTGTTTTTCATTCTCTTGAGATTGTTCAAAAGAGAAAAAAAAATTAAAGAAAAACTATGTGGTTGTTTCAGATGCAACAAAAAACATGTGACATAATCCAACATCATTTACTTATAAAAGCTATCAATAAATTTGTAACAGAAAGAAAGTCTTTAACCTGATAAAAGGTATTATAAACATCTTTAAATTAAATCTGATATTTAATAATAAAAGACAATGCTTTTCTCCTATTATAAGGCAAAAAAATAATAATAAAAGAATCTCAATTGGAAAGAAAAAACTAATTCTGTATTTATTCACAAGCAACATAATCATCTACATAAAAAGTTCAATGAAATCTACACAAATGCTTTTAGAACTAAAGAGTAAGTATAGCCGGGGTGCAGAATACAGAAGAATAAGAAAACTCTACTTAATTTTCTATATGCTAGTAATAAACAATCACTAAAATTTTTTTTAACTATACAATGCACAGTAGTATCATAAATATGAAATAGTTAAGGATAAGTCTGGGAAGAGATGCATAAAGCCTGTGTCAATTTTTATTGACAAAAGTCAATAACATATTTTTGAAATAAATTAAGTAACACCTAAGGAAGTAGAGAGGTATACCATTATCATGGATCAGAAAACTCAACATGGTTAAGATGTTATTTCTCCTCAAACTGATTTGTAGATTCAGTGCAATCTCAAACAAAATTGATAAGCAAATTCTTAAATTTATATGGAAAAATAAAAGACCTAGAGTAGCCAAAATAAACTTGAAATAAGGAACCAAGTTGGAGGACTTACATTTACTGAATTTAAGACTCATTTTAAAGCTAATCAAGACATTGCAGTATTTGCAATTTGGCAAAGTGTTCACATCTTTTTCTCATTCTTAATTGAGTTTTTGCTTTATTATTATTTAGTTTTGAGAGTTGTTTATATCCCATAGACATAAGTCCTTTATCATGTATGTGATGTCCACATTTTTTTTTTTTTTTTGATGGAGTCTTGCTCTGGAGTGCAATGGCAGGATCTCAGCTCACTGCAACCTCCACCTCCCTGGTTCAAGAGATTCTCCTGCCTCAGCCTCCTGAGTAGCTAGGATTACAGATATTTGCCATCATGCCTGGCTAATTTTTTGTATTTTTAGTAGAGACAGGGTTTCACCATCTTCACTGGGATGGTCTCAATCTCTTGACCTCGTGATCTGCCCACCTCGGCCTCCCAAAATGCTGAGATTATAGGCATATGCCACAGCGCCCAGGCGATGTCCAAATATTTTCTTTCAGTTTATGATTTGTATTTTCACTCTCTTAAGAGTGGCTTTTGATGAGCACATGTTCCTAATTTTGAAATCAAATTTATTTTTGTTTTCTTTTATGTGTCATGCTTTTGGTGTTCTATTTTTAAATTATTTGACTAACACAAGATCACGAAGATTTTCTCCTATGCTTTCTTCTATAAGTTTTATAGCTTTAGATTTTCAATTAAAGTCTATGATCCATTTGGAGAAATTGAGAAGTCTTAGGCCCTTTCTAGGGATTCTGACCCAAGGCCAAGGCAATCTTTAAGGCCACTGAGCTTGACTAGCTTTTGATAGCGGTATGTAGACCACAGTGGGTTCAGTTGCAAGTATCAGAAGACCCATCTTCAATTGGTTTACACAATAGTGGAGTCTTTGGTGTATCAATTGCAAGTTCAAAGTGAGGGTGGCCTATAGGGTTGGTTTAGTTCAGTAGCTCAATGATGCCACCAATGTTGAGTCTTTCTGCTGCCAGCCGTATCCTGATTTGGGTTCTTTTGGGGGTTAAATATTGCTAATGCCTCTTCACTGCCTAGAAAGAGTGATGGACTAGTGTCCAGAAGCCCCCATCACACTCCAACTTGGACCACGTGTCCAACTCTTGAGTGTTTATCTGTGACCAGGGGTGGTAGAGGGATTATCATGGTTACTGTAGGTGTGAGCCACATGCCTCACTGACAGAGGCAAGGGAAAGCAGCTTTTCCCAAAGCACATGGACAATGCAGGCAAGGTGGGGACGCTGAAGGGTCAATTGAGGGAAAAGTGAAGGGATGTAGAGGAAGCCATCTCAATGACAATTACAAGTGGATTTGGGGGAAGAGGAGAGGATGAGTTTAGTGATATCTTATATGTAAAATAGTTAATAATTTTATAGAATTTACTGTTATTTGCAGTTTTGTGATTACTTACCTGTAAAGCTCAAAAGAGTCAACTGAAACAATAATAAAAACATTAAGAAAATCCTTGAAAGTGGCTGGTAGCAAAATTAATATGCAACTGTAGCTTTCTTTATAGAAACAACTATCAATTAGAATATGTAATAAATATAGGAAATACCTCATTAATACCTCTTAATACCTCATTAAGACTGCAAAGAGATGAAATACCTGGAAATAAATGTAACCAAAAAATGTTAAGACTCAGCCCAACACGGTGGCTCATGCCTGTAATCTCAGTACTTTGGACAAGCAAGGTGGGAGGATCTTTTGAGGTCAGTATTTCAAGGCCAGCTTGAGCAACACAGTAAATTCCCATTTCTACCCATTTTTTTTTTAAATTATCTGGGCATGATAGCTTGCACCTGTAATCCCAGCTACTTGGGAGGCTAAGATGGGGGCATCACTTGAGTCCAGGAGTTTGAGGCTACAGTGAGCTGTGACTGCACGACTGTCTTCCAGCCTAGATGACAGAGTGAGACCCTATCTCTAAAAACAAACAAACAAAATCTTAAGACTCTATGTGCAAAAAATCTTGTAAATGCTACTGAAGGATATTTGAAAATATGTGAATAAATGTCTTTGATAATGATATTTAATGCAATAACAACATCAACTGTCCCTAAATGAATCTATGAATTGAATGCAAGCTCAATTAAAACACTAACAGAAATTTTTTGAGAGGAGAAAATCAGACACAATTTTTTTTAAACTTATGTGCAAAAAAATAAATAAATAAAATAAATAACATGTAAGAATAGCCCCAAAAGTGAAAATAAAGTAGGGGGAACTATCTTACCAGATATTATAAAGTACTATAAAGGTACTGTAACTGTGTTTTCTCTTATCTACCTATGGCTGAGTAACAGCAGCGGAAGAGAAAAGGGAGTCCACACGAATGAAAATAAACATTAAAATTTAGAGAGTAGAAAGAGGTAGGCTTTATACCAGGAAAGATAGATTATTTAATAAATTATGTTGGGACAACTGGTTATGAGCTCCTCACTTAAAAAATTAAGTGCTGATGAATCAGCTAGATAGCATTAAAATAAAAGTGGGGAACACCAGAAGGAAAGGTGGTCTGTTTTAGTTTAATTTTAGCATTCTGGAGTAGGGAAGAATTTTCCAAGCAACGCCAAAGGATAGAAGCGATCAGTTGGACTACGTAAGAGATAGCTGTATGGGGAGAACATATCGTAAACAAAGGTTTACTTTAAGAGGCTAAGATAAAAAATGGTTAAAACACATTTTGCAAAGGGCTGGTGTTCTTCCTATGTTAAAAGCCCACAAATAAAAATACTAGTAGAAGACTGGACAAAGCACATGAACAGGGAGTCTAAAGAGTAGGAAGTGGATTATAAACGAATGATAATGCAAGGTAGAGCTTCATTTTTTAACCTGTCAGATTGGAAAAAAATCTAAAAGCTTGATAAAACATTACTGGCAAAAGTGTCAGGAGAATACGCATTCTCATGCAAAATTGATGGGAATGTAAATAGTCTCCTGCTTTGAAGAACAATTTGGCCATATCTGTGAATATAGCGATCTTTTGATTCAGTGATTCTACTTCTAAGCGTTTATTTTACAGGTATTCTTATGTATGTGGACAAGGATGTTCACGGAAGCAGAGTCTGTAAGGAAAAGACTAGAAAAACCTTGAATATTTTTAAATAGGAAGTCAGTTAAATAAATTATAATCCATTCATACAATGGAGACGTTATTATAACCGAGTAATGTTTTTGAAGTATCACCCATGTATTTCCGTCTTTCTAATTCTTTCTTTCCATTTTCTTTCCCTGACCCTGGGCCATCAAAGCTAGTCCAGGAGCCCCCCGCTTGTGTGGAGTGCTTGCGGCCACAGCAGGTTTGGGGAAGGCTGACTCGCCCTAGAACAGGAAAGTCTTTTTCAGTTTTGATTTCTGGACCTTATAAGGTTCATAATGAGCACACACTCTTGAAAGTTCAGCATTTCCAGAAATAGAAACTCCCGGCCTGTAATCCAGCACGCCAGTGTGGTGGGGCACACCCGAAGTCCCAGCTACTCAGGAGGCTGAGGCGGGATAATTGCTTTAACCTGGGAGGCGAAGGTTGTGGTGAGCCAAGATCATGCCACTGCACTCAGCTCCCAAAGCTGGATTTTCATATTTCAAGAACCAAAGTTTGGAGGGCAGGCCACAGAGTTATAGACAATAAAATGGACGTAAAACCGGACTAAGGGGTTGCCCGTCCTAGTGCTAAAGGAGCAGCCAGCCAGGAGATGCTGGAAGGAGGGAGTGGTTGAGTAGAGTGAGTGTTCAGAGGCACAGGGTCTGGCTTCCCTTGAGGGCGCACCAAGACAAAAATGTGAGAAATCGGACCAGCCAGCGGCTCTTGTGCTGCTTTCCCAGGAAACTCCAGGGAGAGATGAGCCTTCAGCATAATATCATGGCTCACCTGGTTAAGCAGTGAAAGGGGGCCACACGGGAGGGGCAGGTGACCTGAGGGCAGATCTCAATATGATGTGGCAGAGGCACTTGGGGTTCTGGGGCACCAAGGAGCTATGAACGCACCAGGGGACTAGACCCAGGCACAAGGGGGGCTTGGACTTAGGATAAAAGGCCACCGAGGGCAGAATCTTGATTCTGAAGGCCTTTGTGATCTCTGAGGTCAACAACAGAGGGTGCCAGCACTTTGTGGGACCAGTCATATTTCAGTGGATACCAGTGCAGGTGCTCGGGGCCAGCAGCTGACCACACTTTAGCAGATTATACAAAAAAAACTGTCTAATTTGCATTGCCTGCTCACACAAGAGACACAAGAAACTGATGCCCGTGGTTATTCCCCAGAGAAAAGTCTTAAAAGGTTGAGGGTGTGAGAATGTCCAAACACGCACAGAGCACTGTGTGAGCTCCCCAAGGGAAGGGCCCACATTGCCTCCATCAGACTGGGCACTCACAAAGGTTAAGGCCAGTGACTTCCTTATCAGACTAGGGATTGTGCAAAGGCTGGGAATGTGCTTTCCCCAGCAGGTGCAGGATCTGAGGGCTTCCAGATTGTGCCCATAAGGGCCTTAGGAATGGCCTTATTGAGTCCTGCCCCTCTGGCCACTGTTCAGCTCCTCCCCAGACTTCAGCAAACTTGTGTTGAAGAAAATTGGAGACGAGCTGAATGGGAGCTGAGAGACAGCTGAAGAGGTGGCCCTGAGAACTAGACTTCACATGCTTTGTAGAAAAGACAGTTCCAATTCATGCCTACCATTGTGCCTGCTGCTCCAGTGTGATTATTAATAGTGTCCCCTTTTTCTCTTAAGAGTGACCCTGTTTTGATGATAAATCATATGTTCACTATTTCTAGATCTCTGAAAACAGTGTCTCCTTAAGTTCCCAGAAGGGAGAGTCAAGACCCAAATTCCTTAGCTCTCCATCAGCACTCACGGATTTATCATCTCCTATGAGTCCTGTGAGAATGCATCAGACCTGTCCAGGGACTTAGGCAGGGACAAGTGCCACCAGATGGGAATTGTTGCGTGTGTCACAAATGTTCCAAGAGCCCCAGAACTTTCTCTATTCAGCTTCCTCCTGGCTTTTCCTTCAGAAGAAAACAAGATGAGTGCAGCAATGATAAAAATAACAGTCTACTATTGTTTGGAACTCTCAAGACGTCAGCACTTCCCTTAGAAAGCTCCCTGACCAGTGTGGGGAAATGACTTTGACTCTGCTCATGGGACAGCCCAGTCCTGTGGGCAATGCATAGCTACAACCCTTTTAAGAAGAAGCAGGGACTCCTCTTAGCGGCCTGCCATGCTCCCCACCCCACCCTTCATGCACAGAAATTAAAAAAAAAAAAAGTTGAGTCCCTTCAAGGGAAATTCTAGGCATCTAGCTAGACTTGAGAAGTAAATGAACAATCCAATAAGCAGGAAGAGAGCAGTAATAGCTTAAACAATAGCCACCCAAGCAAGCCAGTGTCATGAGATGTTTGGTTCCCTATGTAAACTAAAAGATAACACCCAGCATATGTTCTTGAGTTTTCTTTCAGAAACCAGTACTCCCACTAGATGACAACTGCCAACAGCTTTCAGGCACATCAGATAAAGGGGAGTTGAGGACTGAACTCTGACCACTGTTCTTTGTTCTAAATTTCTTCCTGAGAGACACAGAGAGAGTCAAGTCTACAGGCCATCAATCTTGCTAAGCTGGTCACTCTGGCCCAGCATGTTGTGGCTTGCTTGCATGAACTGACTCTGGCATACCACATGATAATTCAAGGGCTTCTTTATACTAACTAACCTATGTTAAGGCCAACATTCCTTTCTACTGACCCCAAGTTTTTAGGTAAAGCCTTGCTCCCTTAACCAATTGCAAATCAATAGATCTCTGAATTTACTCATGACCGGCAAGACTCACTTGAAGACATTCCGGGCCCAGCGCAGTGGCTTATGCCTGGAATCCCAGCAATTTGGAGGCTGAGGTGGGAGGTTAACCTGAGGTCAGGAGTTCGGAACCAGCCGGGCCAACACGAGAAGGAGTTTTTGTATTTTTAGTAGAGTAAAATGAGAAAGGATGTTCAATATTTAAACATGTCAGAGTGTTGGGTTGTTTGCCAGTTACTGCCCTCCGCCTTCTTCCTGAATGGGTTCTGTAAAACTGAGCCTTCCTTCCCCAACTCTGCAGCTGGCATCTGACACTAGTGACTTACATAGAAAGGGAAATAGTGCCTTTTCTAGGCAGCCCCCTCCCCACAGCTTGCCTCCTTCTCAATTTTTGTTGCCTTTCTTGAAGGAAGAGGATGACAATGTAGAAACTAAGGTTTTTATTATTTCATAACAACCCCGGAGCACCGGTGAGGAGTTGACAGCTTTAGGATCATGTCCGGAGTTGTCTTAATTTTCCCAGATTTGCTTCTTTGAAACTGTCTCATATTTTAACATAAATGTTGTGCTTTGGTTCTTATCTCTAACAGATTAAAAAGTCTAAACAATGAAAAAAAAATCTCTACTAAAAATACAAAAATCAGCTGGGTGTGGTGGAACGTGCCAGCACCTCGGGAGGCTGGGGTGGGAGAATCGATTGAACCTGGGAGGTGGAGGTTGCAGTGAGCCAAGATCGCGCCACTGCACTCAAACCTGAGTGACAGAGTGAGACTCTGTCTCAGAAAAAAAAAAAAAAAAAAGATATCCCACCTTTTGGGGCCAAACCAATAACTTCCATGTATTGATTTATGATTTTGCCTATAACTTCTGCTTTCTGAAATGTAGCCCTGCCCTTGAAAGCCCCTGCTTGTAAGCCATCGAGAAGCTCAGGTCTTAAGTGTTAGCTGGCCGTTTCTCTTGCTTGGTGCCCTTCAATAAATGCTTTCTCTCTCCACAAAAATCTCAGTGTCAGTGTTTGGCTTTGCTGTGCTGGGTGGGCAGACTCAGGTTTAGTTCAATAATACTTTGCAGTTCACAGACTGAGGAGGAAAATTAGCCAGGCATGTCACTCACAGAAATTCTTTACAAAACCCTGCAAGACAACTGGTCTTATCCCCATTTTACAGATGAAAGCTGGGATTCAGCAAGGTGATATGACTTTCTAAGGTCACACAGCAATTTAGTGGCATCACTGGCTCCAAGCTACGAATCCCATTATGATGCAATGGACCATGGAGTATGGTGACAGAGCTTAGCAGGAGTGCGCCTTTTAAATCTACTTCTATTCAGAAGGACACACATTCTTCCATGCCCTGAGAATGGCTTTTGTTTCCATGCCCAGGAACACTGCGTTGGCACCTTCATCACGTGCCCTGTGTTACATAAGCATCCTGTGCCACTTCCACAGAGGCACTGGGTCCCACCTCTCACATGTTCCGTTTGGTGCCCTGAGCAAAGGCTAAGCTGCCAGAGGCACCAGGAACTAGGAACTATCCTAGATGCTCTGCCACAAGTTCAATGTTAATAATTTTTGTGATGTTGACCAGGAGTTCCTTTTAGAATGATAGTCTGATATCTCCATATTGTCAATTATTTAATGTTGCTCCATTTTCTGTGTGTCTGTATGAAACCTCAAATATTCTGTGGAACAAGTTGAAAGAGAAAGAGACAGAAAGAGAAATAGTTAATGGTGAAGGCTGGCCACTGGGGAAGATCAGAGACATTCATTGGTCTAGCCTGTTTCCAAAACCCCCCTTCTTACATCTCCGGCCAGCACCCTTGACTAGCACTCATGATACATAATCATCCTGGTCACTAATCCATATCCAAACATCAGCCCTGTAGTGCTCTGGTCACACACGCATGAGTTAATGAATAGCATCATCCTCAATATTTGCTCAGCTTAGGCTGTTAAGCACAGAACTACTAACAACATTGTTCCTACTCAAGGAGCTTGTAATCTTGCTAGAGACACAAGAATCTAGGTTCTGAGACAATCAAGATTAGCAACCAGAGGATGACACATAGGAGCAAATAAACCCCCTTTTCCTTTTGAGAAAAATATTCTTTCTTCTAAGCACAAGGAAGTAGACTTTGGCAATGATCTCTGCAGAAACCTCAGGCCACAGATCACTAGGAAATTAAAAGCCCAGCTTTGGCTTCCTGAGGATCCCAAGTGGCTGTCCACATGGTCTAATAAATCAGATGAACCAGGCCTCCTTTTCATGAACTGTGTAGACATGGCCCCAGGCTTGGAGGCCTCTGTTTGAGGATTGGCTGCACAGGGCATCCATGTGTCTGGCTGAACTTTTCCTTATTCTAGCAGATGTTCCAGAGTCATAGACGGGATGAAGGTGTATTGGAGTTCCCAAAAGACCCTCAGTCTTTATAGGAGCTATATCCTTTCCAGACCAGGGCTCAAATATCTGGTTCTTCTATTCTTCCAAGGCCCATAGAAGACTTACTTCTCAGCCCCCTTGATTTAGTTGGAACCATGTGACTAGTTCTAGCCAATGCCTCATGAGTACAAGTTACATGTAGTTAAAAGTGGGTATAGGTGCTCCATGCTCTCTCTTGCTCTGCTACAGTGACTCAGGAAGCCACACACAAAGATAGCAGAAATACAGGGCTGGGCCAGGCATGGTGGCTCATGCCTGTAATCCCAGCACTTTGGGAGGCCAAGGTGGGTGGATCATGAGGTCAGGAGTTCAAGACCAGCCTGGCCACGATGTAAAACCCTTTCTCTACTAAAAATACAAAAATTAGCAGGGCAAGGTAGCACATGCCTATAATCCCAGCTACTCAGGAGGCTGAGGCAGAGGAGTGCTTGAATCCGGGAGGTAGAGGTTGTAGTGAGCCAAGATCACACCACTGCACTCCAGCCCGGGTGACAAAGCAGGACTCCATCTCAAAAAAAAGCAGGCAAGAAAGAAAAAAGAGAGAGAAAAAAAAATAGGGTAGAAAAAGTATGAATTTCTTAGTCATGACATAGGACAGCTGCCCACTAGACTTCTACAAGCAAGAATAAACTTAAACTTTGGTTGTGTTAGGCAGTTGAGATTTCAGTATCAATTTGTTACCGCAACATGACCTAGCCTATCCTGCCTTTTTGCACCATCCCGGAGTACTGATGGGGAGAAGAGGCTGGAAGAAAAGGAGAGCTTGGATGGGAAATCCTTTTATCTGTCTTTAGTACTCTGTCTTTGCATTTGATGTTCTTGTGCACCCTCTTCCTCCCCTTCCCTCTCCTCTTCAGTTATCCAAAGACCTACCACGGCACTTCCAGGCTCTGCCACTGCAGACAGAAGATCTTGCCTGATGGCCTTGCTTCATTAACCATTGTAATTCAGAAAATATTAGGGCCAAAGTGAGGGCCAGAGCCTACCCAGTTCAACATTCTCAAGAAGCAGAGGAAGAATCTATGGCTTAGGAGGTAATTTGACTTGCCCAGAGCCACACAACACCTGGGCGACAGGAGTCATACTCAGGTTTCCTGGCTCCTGGGCCCAAACTTGCTCCTCTGTCTATATCCATTGACCTGAATCCTAGTCTCATCTGGAGCGTTGATTGCCATGTTACTCTACATTTCTCGTGTTATGAAAAAATTATTGAAATCTTGTAACTAGAGAGGAAGTACAGCATGTCCTTCAATGTTTTACCAGGGGATTGTTTAACAGACCATTTTTAATTCTCAGGGAGCATGTACTTGTGTTTTCCTATGCTCTATACTATTTGATTAGAGCCTAGACACTGGGAAATGACATGATTAACTGCAGATTTCTGTCTGGCAAAAAAAAAAAAAATAACCTCAAAGATTATGCTTTTGTTGCCCTGTAGGACATTAACCAGTTTGGATTCCTCCCTCCCTTCCTTCCTTCCTCCCCTCTCTCTCTTTCGTACCTTTTCCTGATGGACTATATCTTTCTAAGTCATCAAGAGCTCTGGGAACAAATTTTACCGTATTACTGGTCTCTCATTATTTAATTCATAAGTTGAATAAAATCTTTGGCACACATTCATCCTATATTTGTAAGAAAATTTTTGTTTCTAACTTTTTGAAAATTATATGTTGACACTTGAGAGAAGTGTCCACGGTTTTTCAGCTTTGTACGCACCTAGCATAGTGCGTGAGCTAGAACTGGAGGCCATAATGTTTACTGATGAACAGTGGAACCCAGCCTATTCACCTAGGTTATAGATCTGCGTATCCACATCTTTAAAGTGCAGACTCAGAAGTGAAGCTCTGATGTGGATGTCCTGGGGACCGGAGAGTCTGTTGGGGGAAAGGTTTGGGCTCTCACCAGCCATGTCTGATCTTCCTCATAAGCATTAACTCCATTTTCACTCAGGAACATGATACTTCTGTCCTGATGGCCCTGGAGACAGCTTTTGGTCAGTGGGAGAAGTTGGGATGGGTGTATTCCTCTAGGGCTCCTCTTGGACAGACCCAGCTGTGACCTCTACATTCCCTCAGCAGTTAGGAGGGAGATGGAGCTGCATTCCTTCACTCCTCCTTTCTCCCTACATTCTATCAGCTTAGCCACCCCTTCTGATATCTAAGGAAGCCCCATCAGGCAGCCAGAAGCCAGAGTAACTTAGTCTGCACCCTCCTACTTGTTCTAATTATAGCCCTTAAATCCAATTTCCCAGTCCTTTAAGGGAGGCTTATAATGGCGTCATTCTCCAGAAAGTTTTATGGGGAGTCCTTGGTTGGTTTTCCCTTCCACCTAGAGGCACTGCCAGGCCCTCAAAACCTTAGGGCAAGCTAGCTTTCCACCTCCAATAAGCAGACCCTTCCACCCAGAGGAAGGTTTTCTGAATGTCACCAAGTAGACCTTCTCCAAAAGGAGCAGTGTCCTTTGCTTGCTCAGGAACTACACTTGGGCTGAAGGAAACAGTTCATTCTGCCTTTCATGGCTTCTCCTCTCCAACAGCAGCCAGTGTTTATCATTCAGCACGGGGCTTGGGATGGAACTGAGTGGATCGGAACTAAAGTAGCTGATTTATATTCAGAGCGGAGTTTAAATTAACTGCACAGAAGTCAAATCTCGCATTGCTCATGTTTACTTTTTCTGAGCAGTGCTGAGGACTTATGCTCTGGTCTATCCAAATTCCTAATGGGCCAAGTGCTCCAATTATAGATGATTTTGTGAACATCCGTAGCTTCCGCACTGATGCAAGGGTGATTCAGGAGAAGCTTTGGTGTCCTTCAGCCGGCTGTGGGCAAGTGACACCGCGGAAGCATGGCTGCCCCAGGCTTAGAATGGCTTTGGGAGGGGCTGGGTGACTTTCACAACTCTCCATTCCCCTTTCTCCACCCAGCTGGGTCTTCAGAACACAAAGGCCTTCAAAGGAACAGGTGTCCCTATTAGCGCTTTTCAACAAAATAGATCCTCCGTAGGGGAGTGAATAGATGAAACAGGGTTGGCCTGTTTGGGTCCATGTATTGATAAGGATGAAGATATTGTGGGAGACAGAAGCATGGGGGTTATCACACCATTCTACCCACTTTGATATGTGTGAACATAAAGTTGTGTATCTTTTTTCTTTTTTAACTGAATAAACCTTTTTCTCATTGGAAAGACCATTTTAGGGACCAGAGACCTGAGATCAAAGCAACTTCAGAGAAGCCCCTGTGGCCCGGGCAGGCCCTACTCCTTCCCCTGCCCTGACCGTGGATTAATAATCTGTCAGAGGAGCCAGGGGTCTGAAGCCAGGCTCTGCCACTGATGTCAAAAGGCAAACTGCTTCAACAAGAAGTTTCCATGCGGCTGACACTCTTGTTTGTGTATCCAGCAGTCACTCTGCTTTTGCTCTTGTTGACAGAGTGCTGTTGAGTACATGCTTGGGGAGGTGCACAAAGACCCTGGGCATGCGTCACGCCAGTGGATGATTAGGGGTGACCATGTGACCCAGTGAAATGCGACGAAAAGTTTTGGAGTGGGCGAGACCGCTGGGAAATCCTGCTGGCTAAACTAAAGGGCGGCTGTAGGGGAGGCCTTCCTTCTTCTGGTGCTTTGGCATGCTGACATTCCCCCTTTGTTTTGCCTTCTATAACCTTCCTCTTCCATCACATCCCCCAGCCACCCTGGCCCCTTTGCTTCCCTAGACACACCAAGCACACCATTGCCTCAGGGCCTTTGCACTTGCCATCTCCTGAGCTTATACATTTTCTGGGTCTTCGCTGGCTCCTCTTTCACGTACTCCAGACCTTTGCTCAGACCTCAGCTTCGCAGTGAGACCTTTCCTTGCCAAATTAAAACAAATCCTTATCCTTCTTTTTCTCCTCCTCTTTTTCCTTTCTTATTACTCTCCATAGCATGCACCACGAACATAGGTGTTAGGTCCTTCTTGCACTGCTGTCAAGAAATACCTGAGCATGGGTAATTTTTACGAAAAGAGGCTTAATTGGCTTATGGTTCTGCAGGCTGTACAGGAAGTATAGTGGCCTCAGAAAGCTTCCAGTCATGGCAGAAGGCAAAGGGGGCGCAGGCTCATCCCACGGCTGGAGCAGGAGCAAGAGTGAGAGCAGGGAGGTGCCACACACTTTCCAACAACTGGATCTCGTGTAAACTCAGAGTGAGGGTTCATTCACCACCGAGGGGATGGCCCAAGCCATTCATGAGGGATCTGCCTCCATGAGCCAAACACCTCCCACCAGGCCCCACCTCGCGTACTGGGGATTACAATTTAACATGAGATTTGGGTGGGGACAAATATTCAAACGATATCACATACCATGTGGTTTATTTATTTATTTTGTTCATTGTCTCACCCCATCCCCAGAATAGAAGCTCCTGAGGGCAGGGATTTTGGTCAGTTTTATTTACTAATGTGTCCCCAGGACCTAGAAAAGTGTCTGACACACAGTAGCACTTATTAAATGTTGGTTGAATGAATTAATGAAAGTCTGCTGTGGTTAGAGCTTCAGCAGCCTTTTTGCGACCATGAGGAGGAAGTGAAGAGAATCACAGAGAAACAGACCCACAGCCACCTGTCACTGAACTGCTGTATTAACAACCCTGCCTGCTGACTTATTCTTATTGAGGTAATGATGTCCTAATAGTTTAAGCCATTTTTAGTCGGGGAATGTTTTACTTTTGGCTGAAATTATCTTAAATGATATGCCCTTCAAAGTTGTTGGACTAACAGTCAAAGGAGGCTTTGTCATTCTATTCAAGGAGGACTTAGGCTGTGGCTTCCAAGGAAGAGACGGGGAGACCAGAGTCTGGAGCATCTGGAATGTCATCAGCAGAGGAGGTGGGCAGTCTGGTCCCAAAATGCTCCTTGGTGTACTCAGGGTCTGGGTGTTTCCATCAATGCAATGGACATTATAATACTTTCAGTAGAGATCCCAGATCCGGAAACTCAAGAAGCGACCTGCCTGCCAGCATGTCCATTTTGTAAATGAAATGGCAGAGGTCAGGTGGCATTGCAGTGAGTCCCATTTAGCCACACAGCCTGGTGGCAAGACTGGGACAAGGACTTGTGCCTTATACATTGGTCTTCTTTCTCCCTACCTACACTAGCTCCAAAAGCTGCAGTCATTCCTGGGAGGGCTGGGGATTCTCAGACCACCCCCGTCTCACACGGGGGAAGTGAGGAGTTGACAATCACCTGGTCATCTCAATTTGCCTGGACGAGGTATCACTGGCTGAGCACGTCACTGGCTGAGACTTGTGCCCAGCACAAGCAAGGCTGAGAAGATGGGGCTCAATCTGGTTGCCATGCAGTAACCAGAGGGTTCTTTTCCAAGCTAACCATGGATCTCTGGCTCAAGAATCTTCCATGGATTTTAATTGTTCTGAAAATAAAACCCAAACTCCTTCACAAGACCTCCAAATCCTCGCTGATCTGGCCTTGTTTACCCTCAGACTCCCACTGCCTGCCCTTCCTCATCACACCAACTCCAGATACAATCCTCCTCCCTGAACCTTTACCACCATTTTTCTCTCTCCCTGGGGTGCTCTCCTCAGCCCTTTGCATGACTGACGGAGTCTCAACCTTGAGGTCTTCACTCTTGTATCTTTCTCTTTGGAGAAATGGTCGCCAATCTCCTGACTCAAAATGGCAGCACCCCAGTTTCTTAATATCTTCACCCTGTTTATTTTATCCGTAGAACTTATCACGGTCTGTAATGGTCTCCGTTACCTGTTTACTTATTTATTGGCTGTCTCTCCAATTAGACTGTCCTGGAGGGCAGGGATTGTCCTCTGCTCCTAGCTACATCTACAGTGCCTCACTCAACAACCAGCACGTGATAGGTGCTCAATAATTGTGGGGGGCAGATAAATGGAAGAAGGACTGGATGCTTGTGTTCACCTTGGCCACAGTGCCAGGTGACCAGTCCCCATCACGACACTGGCCTAAAGACCCTGTCATGGCCCTGGACAAACCAGATATGCCATAGCCACCACGATATAGCCATGCTCCAGCTCAGCCCAAAAGAAAATGGGTCCAACAGACCAAGTTTGGATGTTGCTTTAACAAATGAAATGTGAGGAGAGTAACATGTGTCACTCAGGGAGAAAGCAGAAAGGTCCAGTTAAACCAAAACTGGTCCAACCCAGCAAGCCAGCCTGCCCTCCAGGGTGTGGAGCCACATCAAGCCAAAACCCCAGGTCCTGCCCTGGGCAATCCTGAACCTTCTGATCACAAAGGAGCTCTGTCCCCCAGGTTTGTTCACCTCTATTTAGGGGAAGTAAGCCTAACCTCCTGCAGCCAACTGGGCAGTCCCGCGGCAACTGAGGGGGAGACAATGGGACATTGGGCAGCACTGAGCTGTCCTCCCGGGAGCCGCCTAGGTCTTTCCTGCGCTGATCTGATTCCTGGGAACGTAGGCAGAAGAGTGTCCCACAAATCAAGTGTGTTTAGGGAATTCCGAGGATAAGGGAAATGGAAACCTTCACCTTACATAAAGGTGGAGTGTGCAGTATTAGATAACTAGAAAGACCACTGTACCATTCCTCTTCACCCCACCCTTAGCAGGAGAATGGAAGCGAGCGTACACACACACACACACACACACACACTCACACACTCACACATTCACACACACATACACACTTATACATTATGCACAGTCACAAATGCATGCACATAAACTCACATACAAACAATACACATACCTTCAAAATCACACACAAAAAAGACTCATCTCCCTTCCTTCAAAACAATTGAATGTTTTGAGGAAAGTTACTCTGAAATCAGAAATTCCCTGGCCTGTATCCTCACCTTTAAGGAGGTCAGAATCGCCACACTGGGTCAGCTTCTTGGCTTTACCAAGCCAAATTTCTGTCCCTGCTGGAGGTCCCAGAGAAATGTTTAGTGAAAGGATGGGGATGTTCCTCCTGATATCAAATTCTGAGCGTTCCAGATGTGAATGTATTAAGTTTCCCTTAATACGTTCCAATCTGGGTCTGTCATCCTTGTCTTAAATCTAGTTATAATTTCAGCTGTCAGTTTATTTCCCAAAGTGAAAGTAGCAAACAGGACTTTAATGAATCAATCAGCAAGTGCTGTTGTGCAAACAGGAGCTAGGGAAGGAATGGATATTGTGCTGGGAAGCAGCAGTCCTGGTTCCCGGGTGTCTTGCACCACTAACTGGCTAAGAACCCAGGAGTCACGACCTCTGGAGGCCTTGGTGTCCGCATCCGCGCGTGGGAAAAGTATTAATATCTCCCTGCCTGAAGATGGTCCTGAAAGTTGTCCCTGAGGCTGAACCATCTGTTTAGCACTGTGTCCAATGCTGAGGAGCTTATGTCTCAGCTCCTCCCGTTGAAGCTCTGAATTGTTCTGTGCATATTCATAGAGTGTTAGGGGTGAGCATGGACCATCCTCTTCTAACTCTTTGGGGCAGTTTTTGGTATCAGGGTCCCAGGTTTTTGAATCCACCTTACAGCAAACACTGTTGGGGACTTCATAACTGTGCCCCTCCCCTTTCTTGCCAACAGAATTAGGTGACCTTGTGCTTCAGGGAGAACGGGTCTCTCATCTGCCCCAGGGGAAGGAGCTCAAGCCGTCCAGCAAATCAATGTTGATTTTGTTCCCTTGGATACTTGACTGGGCATGTGACACAGATCTGGTCAAGGAGGCTTGAAGGAAACTCCACTGGGGAAAGGAGACTTCTGGAAAGGCTGTGCTCATTCTTAGCAAGGAACACTTGGAAGGAAAGCGCTCTCTCTCTCTCTCTCTCTCTCTCTCTCTCTGTCTCTGACCCTTGGATATTTCTGTGTGAGGATGTGATGGCTGGAGCTGCTAATGCTATTTTGTCCCTCTAAGGGGAGGAACTGAAGTGCTGGCCATGGCAAGTGGAAAAACACCTGAGTCCTCAAGGACATCATTGAGCCTCAGAATTGTCCAAATTTGCAATCACTCTGTTTTCAGATGTTTTCTACAGGAGATAATAAATGTCCTTATTGTTGAGCCACTTTCTGATAGATTTTCTTTTCCCCACAGCCAAAAGCATCTTAACTGTATCAGTCAGGATAAGCTAGGTCATGCTTGATGACAACCATGCTCACACCCCAGGGGTTTTATACAAGTTAATTTCTCACTCAGGACCCATGCTCCTTGGGGGCTGGCAGGGGGGCTCTGCCCATCTCAGCTGCTCAGGGATCTGGCTATAGGAGGCTGGGAAGAGAGTGCTGGGAATTGCACACTGACCTTAGAAGCTTTCTCCCTGAGTGACATGTGTTACTCCCTCCATGCTTCACTGGTTAAAGCAAGTCAAACAGATAGATATGCCATATTTCAGAAGTGTGCCATCTGCCCAGAGGGTAAAGGCTGGAATGATTTGGGGGAAGACACTAATTCTACCACATTAACTGACATAGCCATATGGTGCCGGACCAACAGTTTAACTTCCTTGAACTTTGGTTTTCTCATCTATAAATTCAATTTCTTTGAATGCTTCCTCTTTTTCCATTGTGGTGAGGTTACAATGAGTAATACATATGAAGGCATTTTTAAAAACAGAGTGAAGCTTATGCGAGTGGGTGGCTGGGGGGGCGTTTGTGTCATCTCAGCACAGATCACTGGCTATCTTCATTGATGCTTTGCTCAGATGTGCAACTTTCTCAGCCTCTGCCACACGTCTGCGGCCAGACCACTTTGGAGACACTGGATCTGTTCTATTTACAGGATAAAACAGAGACAGATGTCTGGTCTGCAGGTGAAGGTAGAGGTGGGAAACGGTGGGAGAAAGGAAATGGGGTAGGGATTATTTTCCCTAGGGCACTTCTGAGAGACTGGAACAGTCAGCTCAGGCTGTCATAACAAAACATCACAGACGGGGTGGCTGAGACATCAGGAAGTCACTTCCTCTCAGTTCTGGAGGCTGGAAGTCCAAAATGGAAGTATTGCCAGGTTGCTTTCTTCTGAGGCCTCTCTCCTTGACTTGCAAGCAGCTGTCGTCCCCCCGCTCTCCCCAACGCCCGAGCTGGGCCGGCCCTCTGTGCGCTCATGGTAGGGTTTTTTTGTGTGTCCCAATTTCCTTTTCTTATAAGGACACCAGTCAGAGTGCACTAGGGGCTGCCTTAATGGCCTCATTTAACTGAATCACCCCTTTTAAGACCCTGTCTCTAAATATAGTTCCATTCTGAGGTCCTGGGGTTGGAAATCCAACATCTGAGAACTGGGGTTGGGAGACACAACTGAGCCCATAACAGAGGCCGTTCTTGTCCTCTCTGTGAGAAGATGTCCACAGGAAAACGCAGGCTAACTTCCACTGTAAGTGAGAGAGAAGGAGCAGATCAGGGAGAAGGGAGGATGAGACGGAGGAAGAGAAGAAGGAAAAAGGAAGAGGAACAGCACAAGCTTGGAAACCTTCCAAGTGGGGGCTTGCAGGGCCCTGGGAGGGGCAGGGATGAGACACACAGCTGTCTGCAGAGGGCTTGGATGGGTGTGGGCATCACTCAGCTCTGAGGACCCACCCACCTGGACGTCAGGGCCAAATCTACAGACAGCAACAGACACAAGAAGCAGAGAGTCTGCTGAAGCCACTTCAGGCCAGGGGATGGTGCCAGCTTGCTGTGTGCAGAGGGATTGGTGGTGATGAAAGGCAGTGTCGAGAAGTTTACTTACAGCTATAGTTGTAGAAGATATTCATAATTAATTGTGTAGGTTTAAATGCTTATGAAAGTTTATAATCTTAACTGTAGTCTCTGCATTAAGTTTATCTTAAACAGAATCCTAATTTGGGGAACTCAGGAAGATATGCATCATAGCTGGTCTGTTTCAAACTGGGTGAGCTCTCCTCTTTCTCTGGGCTCTTACAGCCTCTACCTCTTCAAAGAAAAAGGGGTATAAAATATAAAACATTGTGATGATGATTTGTTCCAGGTGAAGAGTGAATGTGCTGCTAACATTAGCTTTTTAGTCTTTGTTATGGGCTCAATAGTGTCCTCCCAAATTTGCATTTTGAAATCCTAACCCCCACTACCTCAGAACATGATTGTATTTGGGGAAAGGGTATTTACAGGGGAAAATAAGTCCACAGAGGTGATTAGTGTACCCTCTAATTCAATATAACTGGTGTCCTCATCAGAAGAGATTAGGACACAGACACACACAGAGGGATGACCACGTGGAAAACAGGGCTGGCTGCAAGCTAAGGAGACAGGCGTCAGGAGAAACAACACTCCTGACACGTCCTCGGACATCCAGCCTCCGGAACTGGAAGAAGGTAAACTTCTGTTGGTTATGCCACCCAGGCCTTGGTAGCTTGCTACAGCCATGAGAGCAGACTAATACGGTCCTTGAGATTCCAAGACCTAAAAGAGAGGATGGTGCACAGCCAAAAAAATAAATTCAGAACTATGTAGTGGTTGTGTCCATCATTTCAGCTGCCCCCGTGCAGAGCTGGGTGACCCAAGCAGCAGCACCGGCTTGGGAAGAAACAGAGAGAATAAAAGTGTAATTTAAAAAGTACTTGACTCTTTAATCTTTCCCCCAAAAGTCATTCAAGTAACCACCAGGGAGTGAAGAGAATTTTATTGGACCTTCTTGCTGTTATTATTCAAATTACTATTGGGGCAGAGACATCTGAATCATCATTCAGGCCTTTAGAAGAATCTTCTCTTAAATGAGGCAGGTGAGTCGGTACATACCACACGGAGTAGAGACTTGGAGTAGATGATTCAATTAAGTCAGGCCCCAAACATTGAATGTGGAGAGCATCTGGATGATGGATGTACAGGAATTCCTGTACAGACCTGGCATTTCCTTGCCTTTGGGTCACAAAAACCAGCCTCAGCCTGGTGCTGCCTCACAAAGGACTTTGTCCAACTGCAGACACAAAGTGAGGATGAAACGATTTTTATTGTTATTGTCATCATTAATCCTTTCATTAAGGTCTCCTTTATTCGTGTCAATATCCTGCCTTTTTCTTCCCTCCCTCTCCTTTAAATCTCATTCGTTGGGCTGGTTTCTCCAAGCTCTACTAGCTCAAATTTTAATTAAATTGAGTCACAAGCCTTGAATCTCTAATGAGCCCCTCTTCCAAATTCCATTAGAAATCAGAGTTACTGCGCTCTCTGTGGTGTTGTTCATTAGCACGGTATTATTTTTTGAATACAGACACCCTTGTTCTGAGCCTTTTTGCTATTAGTTGATATTCAGATATGAAATTACCCCTTTCTCACATTTTGAAAAGGTGTAAGTGGCAATGGCATTGAAGATACCAAACTGAAACAAGCAAAAAGTACATGAGCAGAACCTACCTCAACCTGAGAAAGGATAAACCATTTGTCCTACACCATCAGAGACAGGGGCCTGGGGAGTGGGGAGGCATACTGGGAACCTTTTCAGATGACTGAGAGTTCTCCTCGATACAAGACTTCTGTTTGAACCAGTTACAAATGATAGTTTCCTAAAATGCATTCTCTTCTTAAACAGAGGATCTGAAGCCTAGGTCAATGCTCTCTTGGTGCTTGGGACCCAGCCTCATGATGAGTAAGCAGCTGAGGTTTGATAGAAGGGATTTCTCAATCATTGCCTGGATTATTGCCCCGATCTGGAAAGTTGAAGTGCCTCAAACTGGACTTCCAGAAAAGTCTGGAGGAGTGGGGAGCGAGTGGAGAGAGAGTGAGTCACTGCATTCACTCTTCACCCTGCTGTAGGATGTAAGAGAACCTCAATAGTCATCCAGTCCAGTGCCACAGTTTCAGAGATTAGAAAGACACAGAGGTATGTGGTCAAGGTCACAATGGAGTTGTGGCAGAGGTAGGCATGGAGCCCAGCTGATCCACAGCCTGTGCTTTTTCTGATCTGAAGCAGGTGGCTCACCATATAGGCAGCTTCCACCAGGTACAGTCAAAACACCCATCCAGTTCTCTGGCGCCACAAGGAAGTGGATCATCGCGTGGGGACAGAGACAGGGGACAGGACCTTGTAACCTTAACCGGATGATCACTCTTACTGGAAGACAATGACATTCTTCCTGGTTCCCTTGTCTAAATACATTTCCTCATCCCCAGGTTCCCTACACACATTCACTCTAATGATTATTCACCAATGTTTTATATATTTATTATTCATATAGTCCTTTCACCCAAGTTCATTTTTAAATTTTTTTAGCTTTTCAAAGACACATTTTTAAGCATATGCAAACATGAAAGAATCGGCTAATGAACCTTCATGTGCCTTCGCCCAGGTTCAGGAATCACCCACTCATGGCCAGTCCTCTCACTTATCTACCATCTGCTTCCCAGCCCTGCCCAGACACTGTGTCACTTCATCCGAAAATGTTTCAGATGTTTCCGTCTGCATCTCTCAAATGCTACCGTTGGCTGGGCATGGTGGTTCATGCTTGTAATCCCAGCACTTTGGGAGGCCAAGGCAGGTGGTGGGATCAGGTGTTCGAGACCAGCCTGGCCAACATGACGAAACCCTGTTGCTACTAAAAATATAAAAATTAGCTATGTGTGGTGGTGCACACCTATAGTCCCAGCTACTCGGGAGGCTGGGGCACAAGAATTGCTTGAACTTGGGAGGCGGAGGTTGTGGTGAGCTGAAATTGCACCACTGCACTCTAGCTTGGGTAACAGAGCGAAACTCTGTCTATAAATAAATAAATCCATCAATCAATCAATCAATCTACTGTTGGCCAGGCATGGTGGCTCATGCCTGTAATTCCAGCACTTTGGGAGGCCAAGGCAGATGCGTCACTTGAGGTCAGGAGTTTGAGAACAGCCTGGCGTACATGGTAAAACCCCATCTCTTCTAAAACTACAAAAATTAGCCTGGTGTGGTGTTGCATGCCTGTAACCCCAGCTACTTGGGAGGCTGAGGCATGAGAATTTCTTGAATCCAGGAGGTGGAGCTTGCAGTGAGCTCAGATCATGCCACCACACTTGAGCCTGGGTAACAGAATGAGACTGTCTAAAATAAAATAAAATAAATAAAATACATTTTAAAAGCTACTGTTGTTTATGTTGTTTTGTTTTCTAATATTAATTTGCTCTTTAAAGATAAATGTAGGAATCTTTTCTCCTGCTTTTTTTTGGTTTACCTTTTTTCCTTTTTCTAGATTTTTTTTTTTTTTTTTTTTTTTTTTTTTTT
>NW_016107579.1:1753212-1759348 GCF_001604975.1 Cebus imitator | reverse complement strand
CGCCCACCTCAGCCTTCCAAAGTGCTGGGATTATAGGCGTGAACCACCGTGCCTGGCCCCTTTTTCTAGATTTTTGAGTTGGTCTTTAATTCATTTATTTATATGTTTTTATTTTCATTGATAGAGATATGTAATGCTATCAATTTCTTTCTGATAACTACTTTACCTGATTCCATAGCATCTAATACATTTTAATTATTATTTTTAAGAAATTCTGTAATTTTGTTTTATATTTCTCCTTTGACTCAAAAAGTACTTAGCAGGTAGATATTTTTTCTTTCTGAATTTCTAAGAGCCTTTGCTTTGTTTTACATTTCCAGTTTTATTGTACTGTGACCAAAAATGTTGTTTTTATATAATTTTAGTTTCCTAGAATGTTCTGAGGTTTTCTTTGAGTCCCAAGACATGATCAATTACTGTGAAAGCTACATGTATATTCCCTATTATCAGGCTTCAGAATTTGATATAGATCTTTAGATTTATCTTATTGATTTTGCTGCATAGGTCTTCTATATTATCACCAATTTTTAAAATCTATTTGATTTTCTTATACTGAGGGTGTTATAAGAAAGTCCCCTAGTATGGTGTGTACGTTTACTTCTCCTTACATCTCTGATAGCTTCTTCTTTGTAAAACAAACAAAAAAACTGCTGATTGGGTGTGTGGATATTAATAACCTCAACAGAATTGTAGACTTCAGCACAATAGTTTATGTTTCTTTTAATGCTTTTTGATGTGAATTCCACTTTGTTAAGTATTAAAATAACAATTCTTAAATTTTTTATTTGTAGTTGCCTGTTATGTCTTTGTTTAACGTTTTATTTAAACTTTTCTGAATTTCTTTGTTTTAAGTGAATCTCCTTTACGATTTCATGGCATTGGGTTTTGCTTTATTAGCCAATCTGAAATCTCATGAGCTGTGTGCCAGCTCTGTCCCACTGCGTGCATGTGTGTATATTTTAAGAGTCTTTCATTACGTGGTCTATTTTGTTTGCTCTCTTTTGTTAATGTATCTTTTTGTTTTTAGGGAAGTTTGCATTTTTGTTCTGAAGGTTACTATGACTAATATTCTCATATCATACTTCATATTCGCTGGCTTCTTTAAGATCCCTTCTTGTCAGTTGGTTCCCTCATAAAAAATACTGAAACTAGCTAGTTGAGTCTTTTTACACCTTCTTCTTGTCTATACTTCACCATTGATCTAAGTAATATCCTTTTCAGTTAATAACTCTAAGAAAATTATCACCTTTATTTTATTTTTTATGCATTTTCCTTTTTTAATGATCATATTATATCTACATTGTCAGGGTATATAACCAGTACATACAATACTGTCTCCCTTAAAAGCTTCCTTTATTTTAGATCCAGAGTACATATATTTAATATTTACCGTCAGTCCTCACCTTGATGTCTCTTTAGTCAAACAGCCCTTTTGGTTGTTTGAAGTTGTTTTCTGACCAATTCCTGAGAAAAGAACCACAAGAATAACATTGCCTCTGTTCTTCCTTAGTAACAATAATTGTTGTGGTCTTTCTTATACTCAAAGGTTAGTTCACTGAATATAGAAGTCCGTAGAGTGCTGCTGTTGAACCCTGATGACAATCTGATTGTCTTTCCCTTAGGGATGAGATTATCTTTTTGTCTGAATTCCCACTGATTTTTTTTTTCTTTTAAAATCCAATAGTTTTATTACGCCCTGTCTCAGTGTTGCCGTTTTGGGTCAATTTTTCTAGGTATGTGCTGTGCTCTTTCAATATGTGCTTTAAGTCTTTTGTTCTTTAATTTCAGGATAGTTTTTGATTTGTGGATTTTGGCATTAGCTCTGTTCCATTTCTTTGGTTGCCTTCTTCGTGAGCTCCTCTTACACATAGGTTGGATCTTTTTTCCAATTTTCTATATCTATTATATTTTATTGAACACTCTTAAAAATTTCCGCTTCTTCTTGATATTTAAAATGTTCTATTTTTCATCTTCTATTTGTCTTAAGGCATCATCCACTGTCATTTGTCAGCCTTGTGTTCATTCCAGTTTAGTTTTTATTTCCTGTTTTGTCTTTTACTTCTAATTCTTTTCTGAATGCCACCCTCCCCCACCCCGTTTTCAAATCTTCCTTTTCTCCAGCGGCCTCATTTCCGAGATTTTCTAATTTATTTTAACGTGGTCCTCTCAATCCTTTAAAATGCTTTTAGCACATTTGAAATATTAGGGTGTTGTTTCACATGGTTTGCGGGCACATCTCTTTAGTCTACCTTCATCATCTGTGTAGGGACATTATTCTGTTCCTGGTGTGTGTCTGTTTTCTTATAATGACTTTGTGTGTATTCTTTGGCAATCCTTTTCTGTTGCTCATTTGGAAGGGAAATGACTTTTCTTACTTTTCAGGAGAGTGCACGGGCCAGCTTTTCATAGCCCCAGTCTCCTTCTTCTGCTATTTTTGTGAAGGAATCAAAAACATAGTCTTCTACTTTGCGGTACCTGCCTCCTGTAATTCTTTTCCTTGGATATTTTCCTTCCTTTACCTCTATTGTCCTTGTCTTGCTTAATTTGAATTCTACCCACAGCTGCTTCTTCTCAGGGCATATTTCATTTGATTTTTATGAGTTCCCAGGACTCACCCTACACTAGTGTTCTTAGATCTTACTGAGGGCGCCGGGTGCTCACCCATTAATTGGATTCTGCAGAGCCCCCTCCTAGTTTCAGCCACTGTGGTCAGAGGGGTGTGCTGGGTATTGAGTGAGTACCTATGGGGACTTTGGAGTTCTCCTGTTGCCAGGGCCATCAGAGGCCCTTTGTCTTCTTTCTGCACAAATGCTCATAGCAAGCAGGGCTTGTAGCTGGCAGTGGTTTGTCCTTTCCTACTCATATTTTGGAGTTTGTGAACATAGCTTTTCACTCAGTTTTGTTGTTGATATAGTTCCTAGGTTTTTAATTTTGCCATCCTGATTGTTATATGTGGGACTTTTAAAACTCCACTGCTACCGCTGTCTTCCCAGAATCCATCCCAAGGCATATGAAGATGGCTAGGCTGCTGGTTTCTGATCCTAAACACCTTGAAGACAGGGAGGCTGATCATCTGTGTCCAAGAGCAGGGCAGAGAGCACTATATAAGGATAGGTTTAGAATTTTGTTAACTGAGCATAAAAGTAACACATTATTCCTCCAGATTTAGAAAACACAGAATAGTGTATAGGAAAAAAATTAATATCACCAAGTATACTATGACCTGAAATAGTAATAACCCCTGTTAACAGTCTGGTGTTTTCCCTTCAAGCCTTTTACCTAAGGAAATTAAAAAATATTTCTGTTTATATATATGTATATTTATGTGTGTATATGTAGAGATATATGAGTGTATAGATGTATGTATATATATGTACATATACACATTTAATTGAGATTATAGTGTAACACTGAAGTATTTTGTTACAACAACCAGAGACACACTCAATTTACTCTAGGAAAAAGGGAATTATTGTAAAAAAATTAATTGGAATGTTACCAGCAACAGTGGCTGCCTTAGGGCCTGGGGAGTCCCCCGGTTTCTGTCCTGGGCCACGTGTTCTTCTCTCTAGCTTCGCTATTTCTCTTATGTCTATCTCATTGTAATTTCAGATTTCCATGGTGCATCTTGGCTTCCCTCTACACCATAGTCTTCCAGACTTAGCTTCTACTAGTCATGGACTCATTTTCTGGACATTTCTTTGTCCAGATTCCCCAGACAGGGCATCTGATTATCCCACCTTATCTCTTCATAGCATTCAGAGACTCATCTGTTTCCAAACAGCTATTACTCAGAAGAGGCAGTGTTACATGACCGGGAACAAGGATCCCTAAGGATTTGTAGGGGCTGCAATTGATGCAAGTATGGCGATGGATAACAAGCTATACACGCATACACACACTCTGCATATGTGTATATATAACATATACATATATATTGCATATGTTATATACACATCTGTATATGTGTATATATAACATATAGATATTGTTTGGTGTGGTTGGAATTTCTTAGTAATTAATTATAATTCTAGCACATATATGTGAAGCTATGATTCTTTACAAAGTAAAGGTTTTTATTTTTTTATTGATACCTATTAGATGTACATATTTTAGATTACATGTGGTAATTTGATACATTCATATAGTCAAATCAGGGTAACTGGGATATCCATCACCTTAAATATTTATCATTATGCTAGAAATATGCAAATTGTTCCCTTCTAGCTCTTTTGAGATGTACGATCAATTAAAGTGAGCTATACTCAGGTTGCTCACTTTATATATAAAATATATAAAAATATATTTTATATTTACTGTAAAATATAAAATATATACAGAAAAGAGTCAAATATAAATATATAGCTTAAGAAATTACTATAGCATAAATACCGATTAACCAACACCCAGGTCAGGAGACAGAGCTTTGTTGGCAGTCAGAAGTCCCCAGCTACCCACCAAAGTTCACCAAGCCCCGGCTTGCTTTGCTGCTCCTGAATCCCCAGTATGACATGACATGTTAGGAGTCAACTTATTCTTCTTTGGGGGAGATACTTTGATCTCCTCATGGTCAGGACAGAGATTGACATCAAACTCTGCAGCCAATCTGTGCCCTGCTGGTTAATTCAAAGGTCTAGACTGAGGGACTTGCCTCTGAAACCCAAAAGGAAACAGAAATTCCAAGTGAGGGTGTTTCATTCCAGATGTTCCTCACGGAACAGGGATTACTTAGAAGAGTGGTTCTCAAAACTTGGAGGGTCTGAGGACCAGGGCTTGAAATCAGCTTGCTAAAAAGTATCAGTGCCTGTGCCCCAGTCCTGGAGATGCTGACTCAGTGGGTCTGGGTTGGGCCTGGGCAACTGTATGTTTTTTTGGGGGTTTGTTTTTGAGACAGAGTTTCACTCTTGTTGCTCAGACTGGAGTGCAATGGCGTGATCTTGGCTCACCACAACCTCTGCCTCCCAGGTTCAAGTGATTCTCCTGTGTCAGCCTCCCGAGTAGCTGGGATTACAGGCATGAGCCACCACGCCTGGCTAATTTTGTATTTTTAGTAGAGATGGGGTTTCTCCATGTTGGTCAGGCTGGTCTCAAACTCCCAACCTCCGGTGATCCACCCACTTCAGCCTCCCAAAGTGCTGGGATGACAGGTGTGAGCCACTGTGTGCAGCCAACTGTGTATCTAAAAATCCTCCCAGGTGAATCAGATGCTCATGAAATTCTGTGCATCACTGATTAAGGAGGCTGCATCTTTCTATCTCGAGGCTCAGCTACTGATACAGTTGCTTAAGAGGTTAGGTGCATCCACAGGCCTGGTGCAAGGCTAGAGTGCCCTTTGACGAAATGACAACATTCCTGTCTTCAATTGGTCATAAATGTGAAAGATACTCTCTATGGATGTTAGTGAAGGTGCTGATTTCAGAATTAAAGGCACCAGAAATGCTTCAGAGATTTTACCAGAAAACCCTTTGCCAACTTCCTAGTTGTACCTAGAATGCTCAGGGGACTGACTCAGTGCAATGGTGTCTACCTGCTTCTGCCACAGAGGTTTTAGCAATGGCCTCTTCTGGCAAGAGAGGAAATTTATCCTTTGAATTGATAACCCTACTTGCGAGGCCTATACTGAGGGCAAAAAAAAAAAGCATTGGAAACATGGGACAAGCGTGATGCATGATAATTGTTGGAGCGGTATTCCCTAGAACAACAGAGAAACCAACAACGTAAGTGTCAAACAGTCGGGGTAGGCACCACTACAACAAGAGGCATTTCTCATTTTCATAGCCCTCAATCATGAGCAGTTGTTACAACCTTAAAAATGCTTATGATAAAATGTCAAACAAAAACCAGGTTGTGCTTTTAGAAAAATCAGGTGTGAATACAGCAACATCTAGCATGTAACACAGAAACATTGAAACAGTTCTGTTTTTGGAATGGTGGCAGAATTTATAATGAATTTTTTCCTCTTTAATTTGAGGTATCATTATTACAATATTTGTATAGTTTTAAAAAGAAGAGTAAAGGCCGGGCGCGGTGGCTCAAGCCTGTAATCCCAGCACTTTGGGAGGCTGAGGCGGGTGGATCACGAGGTCAAGAGATCGAGACCATCCTGGTCAACATGGTGAAACCCCGTCTCTACTAA
>NW_016107579.1:1715197-1753037 GCF_001604975.1 Cebus imitator | reverse complement strand
TAAAGACAGCTTCTCATCATAGGACCCTGAGGGTAACCAGAATGGTACCACATCCTCCAATAATCTCTAGAACACAGAGGTCTCTGCCCCTCTCCAAGAGGATCAAGCAGAAGTTGACTGACCCTTGGTCAGAGGCAGACAGAGGTTATAACTGAGCTGGATGGGAGTTGTCTCTGTTTGACTCTACAATTCTATGATTTTAAGAAACATGTTTGGTTAGATCAGGGTTTCTCAACCTCGGCACTATGGACATTTTGGATCAGATGATAACTCTTTGTGGTAGGGGGATGTCCTATGGGTTTTAGGATGTTTAGAAGCATCTTTGGCCTCTACTTACTAAATGCCAACAGGCTCCCTCCCCAGTTGTGACAATCAAAAATGCTTCAGAAGTTGTCAAATGTCCTTTGAGGGACAAAGTTGGCCACAATTGAGAACCGTTGGATTAGATCAAACAAAAGACAAGTGAAGAGCTTGCTTAGCCTACCAGACATGTGAGAGATTTGGGCTTAACAAAAATCTCCTTAAAGTGCTTTGGTTTAAGGAAATGCATGGAGCTAATTCGCATTCACCATTGGCCAGAAGAATAGCTTGTCTTCAGAATCCCTAATTCTTCCTTGAAAATCTCCTTGTATTTTTTGCCTATGAACGATGAACATCCCCCACCCCATCCAAAAAGTGCAGTAGCTTCTCTTCCCACTGCCATTAAAATATAATATCAAGAAAAGAAATGACAGAGAATTTAAACGTTGGTGCAAAAGCAATATGCTGTGAGAAACTGAATGGGGACACAGGCCACCTGGGTTCTAGTCCTGGTTTTGTCATGATCAACCCTGCAGCCTTGGGCAAGTCAATTAATCATTCCGGGTCTCCACTGCCTCCTCTGCAAAGGTGGGGCATTGGATCAGATGATCTTTCTGCATTCATTGTCACTAAAGGGTAAATGACTAATACAGCAAGCTGTGTTGGCCTTCCAAGAGGTAGCTGTACATTTATTGGAAATAATGCTTTCACTAGGCTAAGAAACAACTCAACTTGAATGCCAGACTGATGATTATACAAGTGTGGATGATGAGAAAACACAGATCTTTCTGGAACATACATCCAGCTATGGAATTTCAGGCTTTTACAGCTGGAGGATATGTTAGAGATGACCTTGTCCTAGCCTCTCATTTTACAAAAGGAGATTCTGAGTCCTAGAGAGGGGAGGTGACTTGCCCACCTCTTACTGCCCAGTGGCATAATCAACACAGTGTTTTAAACCCTGGGAACTTGAAGACATAGGGACAATTGCTTTGGGGGAACCATACACATTGCTCAGCTCTGCACACTTTCAGGGTCACCTATCTGAAACCACTTAGCATACTGATTCATGCCTTCTGCATTTGGTGGAATGAAAGAATTTATTTTTTGATGCATTTCTACAAACAAGGCCCTCGATAAGCAGGACAAATACAAAAAGAAAGTCAAAAGTAGATAGACATTGAAAGACGAAAGAAAACTTTATCAGTCCACATCCAGACAAGAGATACAAACCACGCAGGATTTTAAATGCGAAAGTTAAGAATTATTAGCTAGTAAGAGGGGGGTGTAGTATCAGCGTGTTGGCTTCTGAGGGTAAAGGGGGCACTTTACAGAGGTGGCAGATACAGGGGACAGGCACTAACTTAAGACTGAGCAGACTGCCCCAGGAGAAGACAAATTTGGGACACCCCACTCTCTCCCCAACCCCCACCACCAAGGATGAGAATCAGACTTTGTGGGAGAGTGTGGGGCCGTCCCCACTGGAGGATGAAGTTTTCCCAAGTGACAGGTGGAGACTGTCCAACAAGAAACTGCCCCCTTGGGGTGACAGCAACACTTTCCAGGGAGCTGCCTGGAGGAAATGCTGCTGAACTTTCTGAAAAGCCAGCTGGTTGATCTGGTGGGACCAAGAAGCCCTCAGTGGGTGCTTTTGAACTCACTGGAAGCTGGGCGAGGTGCCGGGAGAATGCACTGGAAAGCTGCACACGGACTGCCACTGCAAATCCTTGAGGGAGGCTGCAGTGGGGGTCCCGAACCGCGCGGGAGCAGGAAGGAAGCAGAGCACAGGGAAACCAGCAGCGAAGCCCTCCCCCTGCAGTGTGCCTCTAGCACCCTCTACTGGCAAAGCTTAGCATCGTGCCAGCTGGCAAAATGAAATGTTTGCAAAATTCAACTCCGGTATCACAAGCAGCACAATGAAGGACAGATTGGGAGAAGTGGGGCAATAAAGTGATAAGTGACGCACTCATAACCTGGAACACAATCTTTGAGGCAGTGTGCCCCTTTGGTCCTCGGCATTGTCCCCAAGGACTCAGCCTTTCAAGTTTTCTCACTCTCTTCCTCCCCCAGATCTTCCCTTATGGCTACACTGGATGATGTTCATGAACGTCATGGAAGCCAAAAACAGTCCTGCTTGGGTCTAAGAAGCTTGGGGTATTAGACAGGAAAGGTCACTTGGCTAGGCTGACCTCGGGTCCAGGTTTGCACCTGCTGTCCCAACAGTTGTCCTGTTAGTGCTCCCTCTCATTCTCACAAGGGTCCTGCTCAGGTGATAAATTAAATGGTTCCCTAAAGGCAACCAGCATCAAGTCCAGTCCCCTGCCTTTACAGATGAGGAAGCATCCTACACTGATGATAAACAAGAGACTCTGTGAGGATGAGGGGAGGACTGGACTTGGCTTTACTGTGCAACTTTGGCTGGTGGCTAAGCCACTATCTAAAATGGTAGGTAGGGTGAGATCATGTGTGCAGAGTATCAGGCATAAACTCCGGGCAAAGAAATGGCAACTCTTCTACTTTTCTTTTATTCTTCATTTTTCTTTGAGAGGTGGAATCTTGCTTTTGTGGCCCAGGCTGGAGTACGATAGTGAGATCTCGACTACATCAGGAGGTAAAATGAGATCATGTGTGCAGAGTATCAGGCATTCATCATGACCCGAGGGATGGGATGCGCCAATCTCGGCCATGTAGCTCTTCCATTTGCCCACCTCCCCAATCCCTCTCTCACATTCTCCAGTCTGTCTTCCAGACAGAAACAACAGGGCACATTCGTAACACTGGAGCACAACACCCCTTCAAAATAGACACTGCTAACAGAAAAGTTTCAGGGTGCAAATCTCGATTTGTTTGGGAAGTAGATCAGGGCTGTGAATACCTAGGGATTGCTAAGCAAGAAGAGAATATTGAGCACTCTCTACAGTTCATGCCTGTCTCTCCTCAAAGTCCCTCTTCCTGATGGCTACCAGAGGCTTAGAATGAGCAGCCAGGAGCAAACCTCACACCCTGGATAGGCAGGTCCAGCTCAGGTGCACCTATTCCATGGGAAAGAGCATCCCACGATCTCCACCTGGTGGCCAAGTTATAGAACACACTTCCTGGCCAATTGATCAACTTGTTGGTCAGCTATCCTGAGGCCATTTACGAAAGAAACCCAGGCTAGGACCTTCTCTACAGGTGACCTGACAGCGGCTGCCCCTGGAGGCTGATCGGAAGCACGTGTGTCTCTCAGGCCACACTTTGACATGGCATGAGAGACTTCTCTGCCACATTTGCTGCCCTGGATCCAGGACAGGTCACTCCAGGGTTTCTCAGTCTCAATACTCTGAACATTTGGGGCTGGATAATTCTTTGTTGAGGGTGAGGGTGAGGCCATCCTGTGCATTGCGTGATGTTTAGCAGCATCCCTGGCCTCCACTTACAAGATGGCAGTAGCAATCTGCTCAGTTAGGACAACAGAAAATGTCTCCTGATATTGCCAAAATCCTTTGCAGGAGAGGCAGGACACAAAATCACCCCCAGCTGAGAAGTACTAGGCTACTCAACCAGATAGCTGTTCATTTAACAAGTATTTCAGTTCTTAGCAAAATGGCAAGGCGGGCAGTGGTGACTCTGTCCAAGTCAGACCAACAGCAATCCCTGGGTCCCCACAGTGTGCAGGACTCTAGGAAGCAGTGATGAATCAGCCCCGAGTCTCAGTCCTCCAGAACCCAGCCCCCCATAAAGTTTTGGCCACAAGCTCCCCCATCTTCTGTGCTCAAGCGCAGGCACACATATTTTGAGTTCACATGAGGTGCAGGTGAGTTCGTGTGGCCTCTGTCTCAGCATTGGAAGATCCCTGGAGTAATCATAAGAACAGCCACTATTGTTTTCAGCATCAAATACATGTCCAACCCTGTGCTCAGTGCTTCTCCAACTTCAGTCCTCACTACAACTCTGAGAGGTGGTGCCCTTTTACAAATGAGAAAACTGAACCCAAGATAGGGTAACTTGCCCAAGGCTTTGGCACTTATACATGGTAGAATCTAGTTTTGGAGTTGAGTTCAACACAGCCCTTCTCCCAGCTATTGCTGTTCCCAGTGAGCTGTTTTCTTGGACGTCATTTAGAACCTGTCATCAGTAGCTCCTGGTTTAGGCTTCGAGAAAGGTCCCCTTTTTCTCTGCTTCCAGCATGCTAATTTTGCTTTTTTTAGCAGGCTAATGACATCTCAAGGAAAGGGACCATGTCTTTTGCTTTCCTTGGGCTGCTTTCAGAGAAAAGCATGGTGCTTGGTACATAGGTGCTCCAAAGCGCCAGCAGGTGCACACAGGCAGTCCCCTTCCACCGAGAGCAGGGTGGCTGGCTCAAAATTATGACTGCCCTGCCTAGAAACCTCCTTGGCCTCTTTTCCTCGGAACCATAGCTAATGAAGAGATCCATCTCATCTCCACCTACATCTCCCGCCGGTGGCAATCTAATTAGGTTCTTTCTACAATTAACTATTCGTAATTAAAGAGGAGCAAAGCCCATGTGTCATTCTTTAACTCCATCCATTAAACAACAATGTCCAATTTTGAAATCCCTCTTCAGACAAGGAGAAGTGGTGCATGTGTGGGCTAGGAATTCTCCAGATATGCTAACCTAAATTTAATTATGCAAGGAGAACAGAGGTTTCACTTCATTCTTCCTGGAAGTAGTGTAATTAAAACTCAATTAGGGGCAGCACTGGCCAGCATTATTATTCAAGTGTCAGCCTACTGAAGAGACAAACAGCTCAGTGCTGCTCATGCAGATGTCATCCTGAAGCCTTCACAAGTAAAGGGTCATCTGGATCATCCTCTGTCTTCCAGCATCTTCTAAAAGTACCATTTGTCCAACTGATTTCTCTTCATTTGTAGCTATTTAAACTGTTCTAGCCAAGCATCCAGGTCAAAAGAGGAAACAGCCATTCAGACGTCTTATCTAATCATAGTTTGTCAAGTACTTATGATGGTATGGGTGCTTCACACACAGTGTCTTATTTAATCTTTACAATAACCATAGGAAGTAGGCACTATCCTTATGTAAAGACAAAGGAATCAAGTCTCAAAGAAGTTAAAAAATCTTCCACTGGCACCGGTGGAAAGTGGTGGGGCCAGGATTTCAACTGATGAATCTGCTACTAGAGTCTGTACTCTTAAGCACTGTGTTATACTGGTGTTTTGAAAAAGTTTTCCAAATATTTGACATGAGAGACAGACTTCCTCTATCTGGTTTTGATTGTAAACCCAACATACACATACCAGATACAGGGGATCCTGAATTCTTCTTGCACACATTGTGTTAGCAAGCAGGCTGATGAGCTGGAAGACTTCACGTGGCCCCAGTCAATGTCCCATTGCCAGAGAAACACATTCCAGGCCCAGTCCGCATCTTTGGTGGGCCTGTCTGCACAGATCACCCACATCAGCATCAACAGGCAATCTGTATGGCTCTTCCCAGGAGATCCACCAAGAGTGCCTGCCAACGAGTGAGGCTTCTTACCTGGGGCCGCCACTTGCAGGTGGCAAGTTGTGTCCTTCTCAGGGGCACCTTCCAAGTCATGAGTGGACCTGAGTGTCAGCTTGCGCTGCACTCCAAAGAAATGGCAACTCTTCTACTTTTCTTATTCATTTTTAAATTTTTTTTTTTTCGAGAGATAGAATCTTGCTCTCATCGCCTAGGCTCAGGTGATTCTCCTGCCTCAGCCTCCCAAATAGCTGGGATTACAGGTGCCTGCCACCACGACCAGCTAATTTTTGTATTTTAAGTAGAGAGAGGGTTTCACCATGTTGGCCAGGCTGGTATTGACCTCCTGACCTCAGGTGATCTGCCCACCTCAGTCTCCCAAAATTCTGGGATTACAGGTCTGAGCCACCAGTGGTGCCTGCCCTCTCTTCTACTTTTCAAAGGTTTCAATGGACTACTAGTGATGTGACCCTACTGGCTTTAGAGTGCCCAGGCTCACAGCCCACTAGACATGTGCCTCTTGCTCTTACCACACAGAATACAGAGTAAATTAGAACTCTCTGAAGGCAAGCCTCTGAGTCCATCCCAGAACAGGAAGCAAGAATTACAAGGACCTGGAGGGAAGGACCATATCCATCCATTCCCCTTTCCTGAGGACCTAAGGCCCTCTTTATTTGTATCTGCTCTGTCCCATTCTTTCTTTTTTTTTCTCCCCTACTACCCCCTGGATACCACATCTCTATAGACAAACAGATTGTGTAACACGAAACTCTCAAGGAATCAAAGTTCCAGAATGAGAACAGAAAGAGATGGGTGTTGAGATCATTGCTTCTTCCAATATAGAGAAGCATGGTCTGACATTTCAGAAGGCTCCAGGGGCAGCTGAGCTGCCAGGGAAGGGTGGAGCATGAGGGGTGGCTCACCAAAGGAGTGATGGAGCTGTCAGCTGCGCCCAGCCTCAGCCTCTTCCATTTCATAATCCATTGGATGGGTCACTGCCCACAGTTGACCTCTGAGAGTTCAAAACCAAAGGGGAGTGTGCTGGTGCCCAGAGAGAGGGACACTCTGCTCCTTTGGCCACCTGGTTGGTGGCGCAGTTGGAAGCAGTGACTGAGCTGACTGTTCCTCTCTATGGCCGTGGGCACGTGGCTCTGGCTCCTGCTCTAGTGAAGGGAATGGGAGTTCTTTAGGATGAGCTTGGCTGGATTTCCTGCCAAGGCATTGACAGTAGCAATGGGGTTGAAAAGCTAGCAGGTGCCAGCCTGGGTGGTGTGGTTTGCTGTGTAGACAGAGCCACCCTGAGTTCAAGAAACACAGCAGGATGAGACCAGTCAGCACAGGTTCCGTGTTGGCCACATGCTGGGTTGGAGGATGGCTAAACTGTTGGGTCACCCATCCATCCTTTGTTCATTCCCTCACTGAAAACTCACCTACTTCCAAAAGATATTTATGGCAGCTTAAAATACATCCAATATTGAAGGTTAAATGAAAGATAACACGACACAACTACTTTAGAAAACTGAAAGTTTCTAACAAATGTAAACTCACATCTACCCTTTAGCAATTTCATCCCTAGCTCTTTACCCGAGAGAAATGAATCTATACAGGCCCACAAATTACCTCAGAATAATCATAGCAGCTTTATTCATAATACCCCCAAATTAGAGATGTCCTTACGCCAATCAAAGGAGAATGAATAAACAAACTATAGTACATTCATACCATAAATTTCTCTTCAATAATTAAAGGGGACAAATGTCCAAATATGTACAACAACATGGATGAATCTCACAGAAACTATGCTGAGTGAAAGAAGCCAGATACAAAAGTATATGTTCAATCATCCCTTGGTATCCTGCGGGAATTGGTTCCAGGATCCCAGTGGACGCCAAACTCCATGAATGCTCAAGTCCCTTATATAAAATGGCGTAGTATTTGCAGATAACCTATGCACACCCTCCCGTATGCTTTAAGTCCTCTCTAGATTATGTATAATACCTAAAACAGTATAAATGCTATGCAAATCATTGTTACTATGTATCTTTTTATTTGTATAGTTTTTGTTGTTGTATTGTTATTTTTTATTGTTTTCTTTTTCAAGTATTTTTGATCCACAGTTGGTTGAATCCATGAATGTGGAACCCATGGACAGGGAGGGTCGATTGTATTTTTGAGTCCATTTACAGGTATTGATCGACTTACCACCTCTGCAACTTACGACCATTCGACTCTACGACCACAATCGCTAGCCACGACTGCTCCGCATCTGGCAGTGCAAACGTTGCCCAGCTGGGCGTACGACAGTGTGGACCAGCTTCCGGCAGCACTACCATCTCCGCGTGCACCATTTCAACTGTACATATGGCCTACTCAACTTACAACCAAATCGTGTTACGACCGGTCCACGGTCCCGACCGTGGTCGCAAGTCGAGCACTAGCTGTATATGATGGTCAAGAAGCAGCAAAAGGAATCAATGGAAACAGCATTCAGAAGGGTGGCCACCTTGGCATGGAGGGGAGCAAGGAGGGGGAGAGTGAGAGGAGCATGTGGGACTTTCTGGGAAGGTGGAGATATCGAATATCTTGATTTGGGTGTGAATGACACAGATGTATACATTTGTCAAAACTCAACAAAATGTACACTTAAAATCTGTGCATTTCACTCTCTGTAGAAATACACCTAAAACAAAGCAGAACAGAACAAGTAGAAACAACAGCAAAAAACCTCTGTGATTTTCTTACAACACAGAGGGGCAGCCTAGAGCCAGATGGACTGGATTCAAACGACATTCCAGCTCCTACCGGTGGTGTGCACTTGGTCACACCTAGTGGATGGCAAACTTTGTTTAAAAGAAATATTAACCATTCAGGAAGTGAAGCCTGTACTTGGAGACTATAAATTGAGGGTCTCCAGGACGGGGCTTTAGGAAGGGGCTCATGAACTTCTTGAAAGTAGCTGAAAATTCACTGTGCATAATGTGCATTTGTGTTGAGAGCGGGTTTATAGCTTTCAATCAGACTCTAAGGTAATTGCTCCAGGACTCCAGAACAAGGTGGTTCCTACAAATGAACATCAAAGTTAGACCCCAAGGTTCTTGTTTTCCTTTTCTGTAGAAGTGAGTTCCTAACACCAGCTCACCCACAGGGGTGGGATTACACAGTGCGTGGGTCCCAGGAGGTGGGAATCCCAGGAGCCATCTCAGGGGCTGCTGTCACAGGAGGAGATGAATAAGTCACAAACACAGCTTTCTTGTGATTTAACTAAAAACAAGGGCGAGGATTAAGCTCTCTTAGCTTTGTAAGGCAATGATGCCCATCTGCGTGGACTACTGGACCAAGGACATAGCGGGCAGGTGGCAGGGCCGGGTCAGGGGAGATGAAGGTAAGAGAAATCCCAGAGCTTGCCGAGAAGCTGTGCTTCACATGTTCAGGGAGGAAGAAGGGGACTTGGGAAACAAGACAATCTATGGAGTGGGAACTCCCCACCCTCACCACCACCAGTCTTTCCTCTTCTTTATCGTCTTCTCCACCCTCACTTCTTGGCGTCTTGCACCAGGAGAAAGCTCTTGGTGTCTCTTTCTGAGGCTAGCAGTTGTTTCTACTCAGAACATGAAGAACAGTGGTGGATCCTAGCCTAGCGCCACGGTGGGATAAAGTTGACAAATGGGTTGTTCACTGGCAGTGGAGCAGATGGAAATGAGATATGAAGTCTAGCTCCACTATGTGGGTGGTCCAGGGGACCTCCAGAAAGGGCTTTTCCTTCAATGTGCCTCAGCTCATTGCCTATAAAATGAGGGTAAAAATCTCTCCTTCGCATACTGTGTTAAGATCTGAACTATACAGGGCTTGGCGCATACCTCTTAGTAGGGCTCTGCTCACAGTAGACACTGCAGTAAATCTCCCACGGCTGCTATGGACCCACTGGTGATTCTGATCATTTTACCTACTGTTGTCTGGCCAGTTAAGCGAATGTCATTTGGATTTATGAGTTCATTCAGCAAATAGTCATTGAGCTGCTACTAAGTGCTGGTACTGTGCTGGGCCCTGGGACACAGCAGAGAATGAGATGGACACACAGTCATGTCCTTCCGTGGCCCAGGCCTCTCTGAGCCACTAGTGTCTGCTGAGTCACAGCAGCCCCTGCTTCTGTGGCAAGGACTCCTCAGGCAGAGACTCTGGCCCTCTCCCTTCCTTCTCAGACTGATTGACATTTGGGGGCTGGGAGGGGGCTGGGGTGTGGGGAGGGCTGACAAGCATAGCAAGTTCATGAGTGCTGGATAGGAGTGTCTTTGATGGAGGTGCCTTGTTATCTGATTCCCAGTGATTCACTACTGCTGCTGTTGACAGCTACTCTGGCATCCTCCTTGGTCCTGTCTGGGGCTCAGTGCCACAGTACACCCTGAAACCCAATGGGGAAAGCCACCACCTGCCTTTGGGCCAGGGAAGCAAGTACAGTTTTAGGGGCTTCTGTGTGGGGAATTTGTCCTGGTCACAGCTTTGAGCCATGGTGAGGATCTGCCTTGAGATGGAGCTGATGAAGTCTAACCAGAAGTGGGCAACAGTGATGTCTGAAGAGCAGCAGTTGCCAGAGGAGCGGTTTGAGAGCTGGGGCAGGGCGGGCAGGGGGGTCGGAGGAGCCTTTAGTCTCAGCTCACCCTCGCCACTCCTAAACAGCAGCAACAGCAATGAGCATTATTATAATAAAGCTCATGATCCCTTAGCCAAAACTCTGCAAGGCAGAAGTGTTTGGAAATTCAGAATTTTAGGATTTTGAGGAAAGTAAGATAGCATAAAAACGGAATGGCTCCTGACATCCCCAAGGGGTCTGGAGCAGCACCCCATAACCAAGCACACAGGACGGATGAGTATTCAAACCAAGCCAGAGAGATAAAGATAATAAGTGGTTTCACATCTACTTAGGAAGGGTCTTACCCAGGCAAGTTATGCGAAAACATGATTTTTTTTAAGCCTTTTGCATCCATGATCATAAATAAGGGATTGTAGAAAGAAATAAGTCCAGTAACAGTTATAGCACTAATAATACTGTTTCATCTCTACGATATTTTCTCAATCTTATTCAAGTGGGAATAAAAATACCTCTAGGAAACCGCATTTTTGTAGATCTATATATAACGTGCAGTTTAAAACAGCCTTTTGTTAGAGCCCAACCCCCTTATTGCCACCCCCATTTTCCCCAGTGTGGAAATTCTGGAGCTGTCCCGCAGAAATGGTTGCCCAGAGGAAGGCCTGAGTGAGGGGATGCCTGGAAGGACTTTCAGAGTCCAGAGTCCTGCTTCACAGAGAAGCTGCCTCCGCGGCAGGCAAGGGCAATCTGCAGCCTTGGTGCAGCCCCTCTGGAGCTGGAGGCCAGGATCTGAGACTAGGAAAGAAGGCACTGTCTCCCTTCTTCCTGCTTGGCTGAGGGTTGCTCCTCCCCGGCTTTAAGCTTGGGGTATGGGGGAGGGGCTGCACAGACACACAGTTAGGTGGAAGGGGCCTGGAGGGGGCCTCTTGGCTCTGGCTGGATGTGTGAACTGCACGTCCCTCCACCTAAGTCCTTTCCTTTATCCCTGAGCCATGGATATGGGAACTACCAGGGGACGGCAGAGCCCGTGCTGTGGTCGGAACCTTAAAGAACAGTCAGTGTCCTGGAGGCATCAATACTGACCATAGGTCAGAGGGAGACACCAGGGGAGGCAGTCGGTGTCATAGGTGCATTTCAATCACTGGGGAGTGCAATGGCACGATCTCAGCTCACTGCAACCTCTGCCTCCTAGGTTCAAGCAATTCTCCTACCTCAGCCTCCTTAGTAGCTGGAACTACAGGCATGCACCACCACACCCAGCTAAGTTTTGTATTTTAGTAGAGAGGGGATTTCACCATGTTGGCCAAGATAGTCTCAATTTCTTGACCTCGTGATCCGCCCGCCTCGGCCTCCCAAAGTGCTGGGATTAAAGGTGTGAGCCACCGCGCCTGGCCGGGACTGACTTTTTAATTGAGTTACCAAAGCGCATTTGCACACCAAAGTCCAGGAGCATGCCACCAAAGAGAAGAGCATCTCACAGACACAGCAAGTGGAAAACGGCAGGCTCAGCCTCCTCCGCTCTGCATGGATTTTCTCTGTCATCGCCATCCTTGGAAGATCAGTGCTGCCTTAGCAAAGATTATGATTTCATGAGCATACACTAGGTTCACACAACTATTGCATTGTACCATTTACATGACCTCCCCAATAAGGTGCCATCACCCCATTTCATAGTTGTACTCAGAGAGCAGTTAACCAGCAATGAAGCTGAGATTCAAACCTGGGTCGGCTGAGTCTGAAGCTCATAGTCTCTCTGGGCTGGGAAGCTTGGCTCCTAGACTTACCACTGCCTGTTGCTGTTTGTAACATAGTAACCAGAGGAGCAATGTTGACTGTATCCAAGAGAACAAGGGATTTTAGGATACAACCCAAAACACCCTTGGAACCTGCTCCTCCCTTAGCCTTCCCTCCTGTTTTGAAAAGTGGACCCAAGGGTTGGTTAGTCCAAGTACATCACAAGCCCTTTCAGGATAAGTTCATGGTTTACAAAGCCCTTCTCTATACTGTGTCTCATTTTGTTACTCTCAGTGAAAAGGCAAGATCTGTAAGAAGGACTTTATGGCCCTATTTTATGAATTTTGGAATAGAGGCTCACTGAGAAACATGCCTCCCAAAGCTAGCAGTCAAACAGCAAGGATCCAATGCCAGATTCCTTTATGATATGTGGGGTGCCCCATCAGTTCCCCCATTCTACTTCAAACTTTCTTCCTAGGTTTTCTGACATGGTCAGCCTCTATCCAATTCAGGGAAGGTTTACCATTTTGGGTTCCAAGAACCTAAAGATTTATATTGCCATAATTGGTTTATATTGTCATAAATAATTAATTTCAGGAAGCTGACATCAAAGGATCCACCTAAGATGAGTGATACTTCCTGACTCCAAAGGACAAGAAAACACCCACTGGGGGATTATGACTTCATCCGACAAACTTCAATCCCACTTTTTTTTTTAATCTTAATGGGAAAAAAAATAGCTCATGGGAAGTCCAGAATCCAGCACTTTCCCATATGTTTACATCTGTTTGCCAGTTGGTGGATTCATTTAGAACCTCACTTGTTAGTTTTTTACTTCAGTTGAACCTCCCTGCTGCAAACTATTAAGGGGCACACGTATAGACTTAAACACACTCAAAGGAATAGCTTCTGTGCATGTTCTCACTCACCAAATAGAGGCAAGCCTCAGCCAGGCACAGGGTGCATTCTATAACCCACCAATGGGTTAAGATCTGTTTGAAAAATACTGGCCTAGGAGTTTCCAATGTATATGCATACACATTGACCTAGCACTTTCATTTCTAGATATTTTAGCCCCCCGAATGATGATTGTGTATTGACAACTATGTGCAAAGATGCCCACTATAATAACAGATATAATCACAAAAACAATAGCTACCTTAATGCTTGACAATTACTTAAATAAATGATTGCACATTTATACAGTAATATACTCAATTTCTACTTTAAAGTTATATACTAGAAGAATATTTCATGCTAGGTATGCTGAATGAATAGAATAGATTAGGTATCAGCATTCTTTATTTTTCAGCAAATATTTGTTTCCAGGCATGCCAGTGAAGTAGACAGACATGGACTCTGTCTTCACATGGCCTTCAGTTGAAGAGGACACAGAAAATAAATGGAATTACAGACCGAGTGATTGCATTCAGTGCTGGAAGAGGCGAAGAAGCAAGTGCTAGGGGAACAATGAAAGGGGGGCCCAGGTCAGACTTGACCTGCACGTGTTGTTCAGGTTAAATCAGAGCTTGCACAGCAGTGACTTCTTAGCTGAGACATGAGGATGCTCAGGAGCTCAGCAGAGGCAGGTGTGGGGCTGGGTGGAAGGGAGGGAAGAGGCCTCAGGTGAAGGCAGCTGTGTGACCAGAAGCCCCAGGAGGTTCTTGAAAAGTTTTATGCTAAAGAATGACCTGGTCAGGTTCACACTTTAGAAGGGCTCCCTCTAGTGTGAAGAGTGGGTTGTGGGGGTTCATGCTAAAAAGCAACGAGTCGGACCCATTGAGGCAATTCAGAGACGATGATGGACTAATGCAGAGGAGTTGTAAAGAAGTAGGTTGATTCAAGAGATATGTAGAGAGTGTTACTAGGGATCACTGATTGGATATAGGTGGTAGGGAGAGGAAGGTCAATAGTACATGCTGACCAGGTTTCTGGCTTGGCCACCTGGATTAAGAGTGATCCTCTCAGGAGATAGAGAACACAAGGGAGGGAAACTTTGTTGGAGGAGGAAGGAGAGGTGTTGGCTTCCACTTGGGTTCGTTCATGTGGGGTTCTCCATTGGGGACACTTAGGAGGCAGGTGGAGATGAAAGTTTGTAGCTCAGGACAGAGATCAAAGCTGGAAGAAGAGATTCAGGAGAGACTCATCATCAACTGAGGACAAGAAAAGGCAAAACTGTATTGAAAGAAATCAAATCAGAGGTTATGAGGGGCTGAGGGCAGTGAAAAGTGATTGCAAAGAAGCACAAAGGAATTTTGTGAGGAGATGGAACAGTTTTCTATCTTCATGATGTTTAGAGATAAAATACACTTGTCAAAAATTATAAAGTTAAAATTGGTTGATTTATTGCATATAAATAATACCTCAATTAAGCTGCTTTTTTTTTTTCAACACAAAGAAGAAAGAAAATCCAATGCCTATCATAATCTAGAGATTCAACTCTTAGGTTTATATCCAACATACAGGTTCACACATATGCACCAAAACACATATTCACTGAAGTTCATAGCAGCCTTATTTGTACGAGCTCCAACCTGGAAAAAACCAAAACATCCATCAATAGTAAAATGATGAATTGTGGCAGATTATGCAATGTATCATCACACATGCATCATTTTACTATTGAAAAAAGCAAACTCTGGCTACATACAAGATCCCAGATGAGTATCAGACAAAATGTTGAGCTAGAGAATCCATAAGCAAAATAGCATATGTGCTAAAGAATTCCATTTACAGGAACTTCAGAAACAAGCAAAACTAATCTGCATGATTGAAACCAGACTAATGGCTACCTCTGCAGGGAGACATGACCAGGCAGGGCATGAGAGACCCTTCTTGGGGCTGGAAATGTTAAACATACAGGTCTAGATGGCAATAATACAGGTGTATGTATATGTGAAGGTTTTGGAAGCTGGACACTTCAGGTTTGTAAAATTTTATTGAATGTAAGTTATACCTCAATAAGAAAACAGTCTAAGACATATCTATAAGATTAAATGTCTATTCATTTCACTTCCTTGAATTTAGATTTGGCAGACATACAGACAAGCTGGGTTGAGGCTTTTATTTGCTCTCTATGAAAACAAGGGAATTAGTAATATATACAATGGCCGTGCTGAGCCTCCTTATGAGTGAAGGGTTGTTTGAGAATTGCCTTGACAGTTTGGAAAATTACAGTCTGTGCAATCACGTGTATTTCACATTGAATGTGCTAATTATAATCATTTCTTATCTGTTCACCGGATCAGATTTCCCAGCCACTGCCACCAGGGCCCCTGGAGTCTCGAGAAGACTTAATTGCCGTTTCCCAATGTCCTTGACTGAGGACCTGTTTAAAGTGCTTTAGCAAATGCTTGAGCTGTTCATTTTGCAGTGCTCAGAGGGTGAGGGTCCCTTCTGCCGCTGTCCTGTTACCCTGGGTTCACTAGTAGATGTGCAAGCTTACCATAGCCAGAAGCCCTCATTACATTATGGACTTCATATTTAGGAAAATCATTATTGAAAGCAGAAGATTGTGAGTCCCAGCTCCCCTAGGGCCTGGAAGGGAAGGGGAATTCAGAGTCACAGAGTCTCACTAAATTGATGCTGCAGGATAGGCCAAGCACATTACCTGCATGATATAATGTAATCCTCTCAGTGACATGGCAGATGGCACTGCAGACCAGCATGGGAGGAGGCGATAAGTATGGACTACTGGGCGTCCAAAGAGAAAAACGTAACATCGAATCCTTTCCTCCTCCACATGGTCTGTACTTTGCAGTAAATCCCAGGTATGTGGAGCACTTAGAGTTGGAAGGCAAAACTTCAAAGCTTTTCAAAGAAAATACAGAAGAGTATCTTTCTGACTTTGAGTTCAAGATAATTTTTTAAACACAAGAGAGAAAATGCACTAACTACAATAAGGAAAAATTAATAAACCTGAAGGCATTAAAATTAACTCTGTTCATAAAAAGATAGCAAAAAGAAAGTGAAAAGACAGGCCGTAAACTGGGAGAAAATATTCACAACATCTGTAGCTGGCAGAAGATTAGTATCTAGAATACATAAAGAACTCCTATCAATGCATCAGAAAAAAGGAGAACCCAGCAGAAAATGAGTAAGAGCCACAAATAGAACTGAAAGCCAGAAAGATACTCTTCTGTATTTTCTTTGAAAAGTTTTGAAATCTTGCCTTTCAACTCTAAGTCCTCCATGTACCTGGAATTTACTGCAAAGCACGTTTCTCAGAAGAAGGAAGTAACAATAACCCAGTGAGATACAATTGTAGCAAAAATGCTAAGTTCTGGACAAGACATGGACTTCAGTGTTAATCCATTTCTGCTACTTCTGATGAGTGTGTATTTGATGCAGTACAACTTGATGCTTTCCACCAAAATGTGATGGAAATTTGTGACCTAGCTCTTTGACTTCAATTATATACATGAGAGCAGGGGTTTGCAAACTGAGGCAAGTGGAATTTGCTATTGGTAAATAAAGTTTTATTGGAACTTAGCCACACTCGTTAATGTATTGCTGGTGGCTGCTCTTGTAACATGCAACAATAGAGTTGACTAGTCACAACAGAAACCTTGAGGCTTCACAACCTACAATATTCACTAGTTGATCCTTTGCAGACGAAGTTTGCCAATGCTGATCTAGAGACAGCTTTAAGGTATCATTTTCTTTTTACCCATAACTTTCTAGAACCCATGCCATTTTAACAGACTTTATTTTTAGAACAGTTTTAAACTCTAAGTGAGAATCATATCCCTAGACCAACGAGCCATTATGGTTTTAAACTCATAGGGAAATTGAGAAGATGGTGCAGAATTCCCATAGACTCCCTCGCCCGGTTTTCCTTGTCATTTACCTTAGCATGGTACACCTGTTACATATTGCAATATTATTAACTAAAGTCCATAGTTCATTCACGTTTTCTTAGCTTTTATCTAATGTCTTCTGCTCCAAGATCCCATCCACTTACTCGACATATTTCCTTAGGCTCCTCTTAGCTGTGAAAGTTTCTCAAGCTTCCTTTGTTTCTGATGACCCTGACAGCTCTGAAGAGTACTGGTCAGGTATCTTGCCGAATGTCTCTCTGTGGAATGTATTTGTTATATTTCTCATGATTAGACTGGGGTTATGGGCTTTGGGGAGGAAGACCACTGGGGAAAAGTGTCATTTTTATCATCATATGAAGGACACATAGTGACGTGATTTATCACTGTTGCTATTGACCTTGATCACCTGGCTGAGGTAGCATGTGTCAGATTTTGACACTGTAAAGTGACTCCCCTATACTCCTTGGAGGGAATGCATTATGCACAGCCCAGACCACACTTAGTGGGTAGGGATGTATACTTTTCCTTGAGGCTGAAATATATATATATCAGAACAGTTTTACTGCCCTAAAAATTCCCTGGGCTTCACCCATTCACCACCACTCCCCAAGCCCCTGGCAACCACTAATCTTTTTTCTGTGTTCTAGAGACGTTTTTACACATGTATAACAAGAGACATTTTTACACATGTATACCAAGAGACAAAAACAACAATGTTCACAGAAGCAAAGAACCAGGAACAACCCAAATGTTCGCTGACAAGGGGACAGATAAATAAAACGAGATTTATTCCAACAATGAAATCTTATACAGCTGGGAACCTGACTCAAGCCCAGCTACATGCAACAGTGATGAATTTTAGAAAAGTAATATTTAGTGAAAAATCTAGTCCCATAGACCATACAGTATCATTTTTTATGAAACTCAGATACGAGAAAAACTAAACAAAATGTAATAAAACCAATTTTTAAGAGGCAAAGGAGGCCAGGCATGGTGGCTCATACCTGTAAGCTCAGCACTTTGAGAGGCCAAGGTGGGTAAATGGCATGAGCCCGGGAGTTCAAGACCAGCCTGAGCAACACGGTGAAACCCCATCTCTTTTTTTATTGCATTTTAGGTTTTGGGGTACATGTGAAGAACATGCAAGATTGTTGCATAGGTACACAGGTGGCAGTGTGATATGCTGCCTTCCTCCCCCTCACCTATATCTGGCATTTCTCCCCATGCCATCCCCTCCAACTCCCCACCCCCTACTGTCTCTCCCCTATTTCCCCCCAACAGACCCCAGTGTGTGGTGCTCCCCTCCCTGTGTCCATGTGTTCTTATTGTTCAACACCCGCCTATGAGTAAGAACATGCGGTGGTGAAACCCCATCTCTACAAAAATTACAAAAATTAGTGGGACGTGGTATGTGGCCATAGTTCCAGCTACTCAGGAGGCTGGGGCAGGAGGATAACCTGAGCCCAAGAGGTCAAGGCTGCAATGAGCCATGATCATGCCACTGCACTCCACTCTGTCTCAAAAAAAAAAAAAAAGGCAAAGATGTAAAATTTAGGATAGTGATTAATCTGGGCAGAGGCAAAGGTATGGGATGGGAAGACACATAAACATAAACTATCTACCCACCTTGGCCTCCTAAAGTGCTGGGATTATAGGTGTGAATCACCATGCCTGGCCTTCTTTGCCTTTAAAACCTGGTTTTATTATATGTTGTTTAGTTTTACTTATATCTGCGTTTCATAAACATAGAATCACTGTTGTTCTAGTTCTTGAAAGTAGTTCCTAAGTGTTTATGATATGATTTTAAACACATTCATTTGTAGGCATATCTATATCTATCTATCTATCTATCTATCTATACATCCACATACATAGAGTTCTCTTGTATGTGTTAAATATATTAGGTATTTTTAATTGTGATAATGCCTAATGTATGGGATTGCTGTGTGAATTAAATGAGATAATATATGCAATAACTGACAACAACTGCATTTATGAGTATTATCATCTCCTGAGAAATCATGGTTGGTCTCCGGAGAGACAGATCCAATGTTAAAGCAAAAATGGAAAGAAGTCACATTTGGACACTTCAGCTCCATGTTTGGATCACCTCCTGAACTGTGAGTTAGACCCAAGACTGGGCCTTTCTTATAGGTTACCACCAATGAGGCAGTATTTGAGTCTTGTTCATCAATATCTCAAATTCCACCATTAGACTCATGAACTTGGGAAGCCAGAAGTGACTTCAGAGGTCCTCTGCTATAACCCTGAGGAGGAGAGGCCCAGAGATGTTGAACGGTTTTTCTAAAACGACTCAGTTCTTCTCAGGGCTCTTCCAACCCTTAGTTCACAAGGGTTTATTGTGACAAGCCCAATATTATAGCTGTGGAAGAACTGAAACGAGGTGGAAAGGAGGGAGAGGAGGGATGGAGGTTGAAAAGGCAGCCTCCTACAAGTTTAGGATTTCAGATATATTGGCCTACTCAGCAAAAGTTGGGTGACATCAGGACTGGGGAACTCAGGACCTACATTCTGTGACTGGTGTAGTACCAAGAAATGGCCGCACGATGTCACCACAAGCCAGTATTTAGAAATTAGTCAACAGGAGCTCCCAGCCTACTCTCGGCCCTGTGGTTCCTGTTCAGCCGAAATGAAATTTTACGGAAATTCCGAGGTACTCCTGCGCATATGACTAACAAGAGAAGGAAACTAATGAGCAAGTTCTCAAAATAGTTTCAGAAGAGACAGGACTACTTAAAGTAGGACCCTCCAGCAAAAATATAATATGAGCCCCGAATGACAGCGGAATATGTAATTTCTAATGTCCTAGTAGCCACATTAGAAGAAAATAAAAAGAAACATAAAATTAATTTTAATATATTATTTAACTCAAAATATGATCATATTAACATGTAAGCAACATTGTGTGTGTGTGTGTGTGTGTGTGTGTGTGTGTGTGTGTATTTTTTAGAGAGGGTGCCTCTCAGTCCCCCAGACTGGAGTGCAGCGGCACATCATAGCTCACTGCAGCCTCGACCTCCTAGGCTTAAGTAATCCTCCCACTCCATCAGCCTCCCAAGTAGCTGGGACTACAGGCGCATGCCACCATGCCCTGTTTTTGTTGTTGTTTGCTTACTTTTTCATTTGTAGAGACAAGGTATTGCTATGTTGCCCAGGCTGGCCTCAAACTTCTGAGCTCAAGCAATTCTCCTGCCTCAGCCTCCCAAAGTCCTGGGCTTACAGGTATGAGCCACTACACCAGGCCAGTATAAAAAATATTGATGAGATACTTTATTGTATCTTAAGTTTATAAACAATAGAAATGTATTTGTTACAGTTGTGGGGGCTGGAAAGTCCAAGATCAGGGTTTCAGCTGATTCAGTGTCTGGTGATGGCTCTTAGCTTCCAGGATAGCACCTTGCTGTGGCAACCTCACATGGTGGAAAGGCAAAAGGACAAGACTCTCATTACAAAACAGAGGGCAGAGCCCTCATGACTTAATCACTTCCCCAAAATTCCTACCTCTTAGTACCACCACCTTGGGGTTTAAGTTCCAACATATGAATTTTGGAGGAACACATTCGTTCAAATCAAAGCATGAAGAAAGCCTGCAAGTGTCTTCCGACGGGCACAGAGTGACAGCTGTCACAGTTAGAGTCGGAGGGCCCTTGGACAAAAGCCTTCTTAGTCTAGGAAAGAGTATCCCAGAGTGCTCGCTGACAATATAATCGCCAAGCTAGAGAGTGGTTTAATACCCTAAGCATTCTTTCAGGAGTGAGCTGCATAGAAGTGGAGAGAGAGAAAAAACAAAAGGCAGTTATCTCTTCGCAAAGAAAATGTGGGGAGAGCAGGCCTATCCCACTCAAAGGACATTCACAGCAAAATTTTCCTTCTCAGAAAAGAAGGAAGACAGCAAGACCTCTCCAGATCAAAGGGTTCCTTTCCAAACGGGAAAGAGATACTTTATAATCTTTTTTTCTTCCTGCTGTCTTTGAAATCCGATGTGCATTTTACATTGACAACACACCTCAATGCAGAGTAGCTGCATCTCAGGTGCTCAACAGCCCCGGGGTGGTGAGGAGCCGCCATCCCTGGGGGAGCAGACACAAAGTGACATCACATGGAGTCAGCTCTGAGATGCATTCTCCATACAGTACAAGGATATGAGGGTCCAGGAGCATTTATTCCGAGTGGAAGGATGATTTGTCAGGAAGCACTGAGACAGCCTGGACTCTCCCCACTTCTCTGCCACCTGCTAGATAATGCCTGAAATTCTACCATCTGCTCCTTTTAGGTCTTATATCCTTTAAATCCTAAATGGGACATACTCTTTCTCTTTTTTACTCACGGGGTAGAGACCCAGATCTGTGTTTATGGAGGGAGGTAGGCTACGAGGTCTGCCGTTCATGGGAAAAGTCACAGATAAGAGGACAGAGGACCTGCTTCTTTGACTCACTGGAGACCTGCCTGATAGCTTCCCCAACTGCACATGGAGGGGCACTCGGCAGCCAAGGTCACCAGGTCTCCCAGCAAGCTGGCTTCCCCAGGCCAGCTATCTGACTCTCGGATCCCTGGAGCACTGGTTCCTCCCACCACTCCAGGTTAACCTGCCCACCCTGCGAGGAAGCCTCTCATCCGCACAAGCTCCAGCAGTTTCTGCTCAGCCCCCAGAAGGCTTAGGAAGGATTTCAGTTTCGTGGTTTCTACAGGCCTTGTACCCACTTTACTCTGTGGACTTCTGAGATAAACTCAATCCCTCATGCCATTGTGGGACCTGGTGACATGCTAAATCATGTCAGGGCGGAAGAGGCTAAATGTAGCAGGGGGAAGTTGGGCAGCACATGGAGAGGGTAGCTTTGACAGCCCTTAGCAGGAGAGAACGGCTCTCCACATCAGAACAGAAGCCTCACTTCCTGAACACCCTGTTGAGGTAAGAGGATGTACCTCTTAAGAGAATTAACCAAAATTATTACACAAGTTCTTGCATTCCCATAGTCCATGGCAAACACAGTAGCCAGCATAGAACTACAGATACCGAATAAGGATTGGGAGTTATCTGAGCCCCCTGATGTTGAAAAGCTTCAAATAAAGCCAGTTGCCTGCTCAGGGCTGCATGGGACAGCTTGAGCCTGCCCGTTCTCCCTGTTAGAAGGCTCCTCTTGGCCAGGCACACTGGCTCATGCCGGTAATCCCAGCACTTTGGGAGGCTGAAGAGGGCAGATAACTTCAAATTAGGAGTTCAAGACTAGTCTGACCAACTTTGCGAAACCCTGTCTCTACTAAAAAAATAAAAATTAGTCAAGCATGATGGGGTGCGCCTGTAATCCCAGCTACTCGGGAGGCTGATGTAAGAGAGTCACTTGAACCTGGGAGGCAGTTTGCAGTGAGCTGAGGTCATGCCACTGCACTCCAGCCTGGGCGACAGAGAGACCTCATCTCAAAAAAAGGCTCCTCTCATCCTCCAGCCTCTCCCTGGTCCCTCTCCATCTCCCCAACTCCACTCCTCCTTACTCCCTTCCCACCAACCAAAGGGACAAAAATGTTAAAAAGAAATCTCAATTCTCTACGAAATTCCTGGGAAAGGAAATGCTTTCTAGAGAAACACATCTTCATGAAAGCAAAAAGGCTGAGTCAGCAGCTGTTGCTAAAATCTTATCTGCACTATCAAGTGTGTCTCACCGGGTGGCTTATCCAATTTGGAAGCAAATCTCTCGTGATGCAGGAGGAATCTTGGGTGGAGCTGACTAAAACAACAGCATCAAAATAAACTTGTTAGAAAGTTACCAAAGTGATGCTTGCGTAGTAATTCCCCACTTTTTCCTACAAGTTCTCAGACCTCTGCTCCCATTCATGTGTGTGGAGGGGACATTGTTGTGGACTGGCCCATTGTCTGGGTGTATAACTGTATAATCTGGCATGGAAACTGCCCCTACGCCTGCAAGGTTGCCTGTGAAGTTGGACGGTTTCAGAGGGAGAAGAATCATATTTCTGAATTGTGGGAACATGTAGATTTTTCTTTTTATCCAAAGAAGCAGCAGGCAGATGACCAGGTAGAAAGGCCACTGGCCTAGAAGTCAGTCCCTGCCTGTCACTGACTGGCAGTGTGAGGCTGCATATGCCATCTACCTCCCTGTGTGAGGGCTTCCCCAAACAGAAAACAGATGAGAGGCTGGGCACGGTGGTAACCAGGCTTCTCGTTGTAAAGAAGACAGGAAAAGCAAAGCCTATATTTGGACAGGAGAGAGTGAAATGGCAAACTCCAAAATTCCTTTCAACTGTGCATGCCTATTGTGTGTGTGTGTGTGCGTGTGTGCTTGTGTGTCTGTGTGCACACACACACGTGTGAACGTTGTCAGTGCCTGACCCTATAAACCTGTGATCAGAGTGCAACCATGAAGTCTTCGTGGCCTAAACCCAAAAACTCAACACTGCCACTGTTGATAGCATTCTTATTTGAGTGCCTTTTACAAAAAGAATTACCTGAGAAACCACCTGTTTCTGCGCGATATTTAAAATATTTTACTTTTAAAGGTAAGGTGTATTTGAGTCATTGTTGCCTAAGTCAAATAAAACAAAGCATTTTGTTTTTAAAGCTTAACGTAAAAAATGTTCCTCTTTTTTAAAAAAAGAAAAAGAAAAAAAAGCTATGCTCTTCCCAAATGGGGGAGGGCCATGTCATAGCAGGAAAAGCTGAACTTTGAACCAAACTGGGAAAGACAACAAAAGGTAGCCAAAGGAGCTCGAGTTTGTCATTATTCTCTAAGTCATTAAAACACAAAATTAGGACAAGTTCAAGGAGGAGGAGTGTCATTCAAGTATCGAGGTGACTCTTTAAAACCCCTAAAAGGCCCAGAGGTTTCTGGGGTGGAAATTCCCAAAAGCCTCAATCATGAGTCACTGCAATTTGTTGCCCTCAAAGCCTCCACTAGTTCTGGCAGAACTCAGGGCCCCAAATCTGGAGTTCAGCAACAGTAGGGAAGCTTTTTATGGGGAAAGGATGGTGGGAAGGAATGGGTGGTGGGGAGAAATTGCCTTACAAGGAAACTCTTAAGTCCTGGGGAAGGCCTGGTATTTCACCAAACTAAAAAATTGTTAAGGGAAGATCCTCGAACCCCTTACTCCTCCCATCAAGAATTCAGAGAAAGAAGAGAGTGAGGGATATGTGTTTCCCCAACACAGACTTCTAGCATGTCCCCCTCTTTAAATGTGAAGGGGTAACCCACTTAAAGGCAACATAGCAATTTTCTAGCCAAGCTACACAGCATAGAAGACACTGAACTCACAAAGGCCACACAATGATGGAACACGGCTGAAGCCACTGGACACACCACAGAGCCTGCCAGAACCTCTGAGGCAGCAGAACTCAATGTGAGGGGCAGCCACACCCTGGAAGCCCCCAGGGAAGGGAGGCACAGATGAATCTGCTGAAGCCCTCTTCCAGAGCTCAACTCCCTGCTCTGCCATCAATCCTCTCCGCTCCCCCTTTAGCCTCTGGTGAGAGGGAGCTCACTCTTTACGGTCTTTCTTTCTTCACTGTACTCAGGATGGATGCTCCAGAAGGTTCACGGTCAGGGTGGCAAAGGAGTCCCTAAGCCTCCTTTGAGTCCCCCAGTTGAACACTGCCTCTTAATGGAGTGGGCAAGCGGTGGGGGAGAAGGGGCAGAAAGCCTGAGCGGGTCACAGGCTTAGGGCCTAAACAAATCCTGAACTCAGTGGCACTGGTTCTTTAGCCCTTTGACTGACCAGCAACGTGTCAGTGACCTTCTGAGAGTGCAGATAATAATGGGCTGGAAGCATCTCCACCCTGTCCCCAGCCAAGTGTGCATAAGAAAGGGGTCTGGGATTCCAAATGACAGATCAGAGCTGGACAATGTGAGAGCCAAGCCAGATGGGCTTTGAAACTCGCCCCCCCGCCACCCCCCGCCATCCGGTTCTTAATGTTCTTGGTCACACAGCTAAGGCTAGGTAAACGTAACTGGAGGAGCTGCTACCGCCTACCCAGACTTTCTACTTAACTATTTGCCACTTTCCCTAAGTGCTTTATACACACGATGTTATTTAATTCTCAACACCATCCTATGCTGCAGATATTATGACTCCCACTTTATAGGTGAAGGGCTGCAGTAACTTGCTTAAGGACTTCCAGCCAGGATCAAACCTGTTCTGCCTGCCAGGTGATGGGGATGTGACCCAGCTCCCAACTTCCACATGGCCAGGCAGAGCTGGGGCTCAGCGGCAGAACAATGGGTGTTTCCAGGCTTCTAGACAGGCAGCGCATTTGGGCTCAGTGCTGGGCTGTCTTGGAATGCGCTTCCTGGGACATAATTACCACCATCAAGATTATTATTAGCATTAGGCATTTACATGACACTTAATATTTTCAAAGCATTGTACTACCATTTAATTAGTTTTTCCTTGCAACATTCCTGTCGAGTCCACACTTGATAGCTGGGGAGACTGATGGGGAAGAGATAAATGCTAAAGGTTGATGTCGAAGAGGGTATGGCAGCACAGCCTCTTCACTTCCATTCCTTCTGGTGACCCAGCTAATATTAATTATCTCCACTACCCCTGCAAATTCTGTACCTCCAATCCCACAGTTCTCCACTATCAAGGTGACTATGACTTCCAGGAGTTGAGATGCAGGGATCTCTTTGATGTATTTTGGCTCAAGGTCCAAACACCTTTCCAAAAAAAAAAAAAAATCAAGTTCCAGAGTGTTCCAGTTCACATTTATTTAGAACTATGGGTACCCTCAGTCTCTTTCCAATCCAAACCCTTTCATTAAAGCTACCTATAAAAGTCCAGGGTTGTAATTCCCAAACTTAAGGCATTTTCCTATAGAAAGGTTTTATCTAGCATTTGGCAAATCCTAATTGGGTCCCTTAAAGTAAAGGAGTGTCCCTTCAGAATAGAGAAGGGACACAAATACAATAAAATAGAGGAGAGGGGCAGGTCAGCTAGCTCTGCTTTTTGCTGGCAACAGGGGGCTTCAGAGCTGGGCTGTGACGGGGTGGCTCATTCCCTATCCTGAGAGCCCTGTCAGGGGGTGAGAAGCTGCCAGCCCTACCTAAGATGTTCCTGCTGCAAGGCCTACTTATTCTGCTCTTTAAGTTAAAGGAGAAACTGCAGGGAAGAAGAAGGGGAGGGGTTGCAAGGCAGCTAGAGGTCCGGAAGACCTATGAGAGCAAGGAAGGAGACTGAAATCTCAGGTGCTTCCCTGCAGGACCCACCAGCCTGGGACAACCCCCTTCTCTCTGCACACCTGCAACCCCTTACAGCTAGGTTCTGGCACTTCCTCTCCCTCTGCCAGGGAATTCCCTTCACGGAGGTGCACTGGATCAACCGAAACCCCTCCAGTGCCACACCTGCTGCAGGTTCGGGGATCAGAGGCGTTCCCTGCCACCCTGCAGGTGAAGTGGGGTCAAGGTGGTGCCATTGGGACTGGGTACTGGTGGAGCCCTGCGTCCTGACGATCCTGGTCCTCAGTCACCTCCTTCTCTCCAGCAGGCTTCCTGGCCTTTCCTCCCTACCTCACCCTCATCCTCTTCCCTGCGAGCCAGGGGCCCAATTCCAGGGCTTAGGGCGGGGTGCTCTATGAGAGGTGGTGACAGGCAGGCCAAAAAGCTGCCGGAATCCGGGAGTGGAGCGACCCGGAGAGGAGGCTGCCTCAGCGCGGTTAGAAAACACTGGGTTGTCGCACCTCGACTGCCCTGGGATCACCATCACTTGCACCCTGGCAGTTGAAGCGCGGTCTGGGGAAGGCTGGGTGGGCTTTGCTCTCTGGATGGGACCCGAGCTCCCCGCACGTCCCAGTCAGAGTCACTGGTGACCAGAAGCAAGTCTGAAAAAGTCTTGCCCTTGGCGGATCACTCCCACCGCAGCGGAGCTCAGCCATCAGGTTGGAGGCCCGGGACCCTGAGGTACCCACCCCAGGAGCTCTGGCCTGGGGGCCTGCCCACGCCAGCATTTCTGGCCCCTGTCCCCAGCTCAGGGTGCAGCCAATCACCAAGCCGGAGTCAGATGCTCGGACCCTTCCCGGGTCACTGAGCTTGGAAGCCAGAAGAAAGCAAGCCGACAACAATACCAACGAGGGGAGGTGCGGCCTCCGGCGCGGCTCTCGGGCCAGCCCCTTCTGGGCGAGGGAAACGGAAGATCAGTGTTGGAGGTGGAGGTCGAGGCCAAAGATCCCACCTAATGAGACGCTTGCCCGGCGCGGACCCGCCGACAGGGCCAGGGCAGAGGCTTCCCCTGAACCCGGACCCACTGGAAGGCCTGGGAGCGCTGAGGCCTCGCGTGGGTTGCAGTGGGAAAGGCAGGGAAGGTTATAACTCCTGTCCCCACTGGAGCCCGCAGAGCGACTTCCAGTGTCCCCTGAGGGAACTGGCTCCCCATCTGACTTTCTGCAAGCAGGGAAAAAATTCGGTGTTTCGTTTCCCTCTAGCTATGGGCATGCGCTTCGGACGGGTTAAGCCTCTCTAACCTCAGTTTCCTCCTTTGTAAAAGGGAGAGGATGCTGGTTCATACCTCCATAGGCTCCCGGCTTGCCCATTAGGAATACCTAAGCCAGCCCATCAGGTGAAGCCTCCCGAGCCGGGCAGCCCAGAGCTAGCAGGTGACAGATCCTGAGCTGGCTACCATCTTTCCATCGTCTTTTGAAGGTGGAGGCCGCTCAACAGAACCGCTTTCCCTCTTTCTCCCTCCCCCGACCCTGCACTCTCTATTTCTTCACTCTTTCTGTATCTGTCTCATTTCTGTCTCTTGCTATCCTCCTCTGTAGACCGGAAACAATCTGAGTGAAAGGTGGAAACAAAGTTTAACATAAATCCGCCTGTTGTCCAGTTGAGTCCCACCGCGGAAGCTGGTCTGCGCTGCGCGAGTCGAAGGTTGCGTTCTGTGACTCAGAAGGTTCCCGTGTCGCGGCCAGTTCTCCACAGCGCAATTGCCTCTGGCGTCTTTATCTTGCTTGCTCAAATCTGGGTTCTGTGGACCACCTGGGAGAGTCGAATCCGGCGGTAGGATGGACGGAGAGTCTCGGCTGCCGCTCAGCCCGGCGGGGCATCTGTGTCCACTCGGCCACCCGGTCCCGCCCACAGCTCCCGCCCCTGACTCTCCGCAGGCTCCGACGCACCCGCAGTGCTAGGCCAGGGCCTGGAGCTCCGGGCTTCCAAGGCCGGCCTGGCTTAGTCAGATGGCGGCTGACCCCAGGGCCAGGACGCTAGCAGTCGGCACAAAGTCCGGAATTCCACAGGGTGGGTTTGAGGCGTTGTAAAGTTTCGGTGTCACAGTGGGGCGTAGAGAACCGGGACTGCTAAACCCCAGCCGGACGCAAGTGGGACCTGGCCGGCCTAGCGGGAGCGGGCGCGAATTCCCGACCGCACAGAGGGCGCAGGCGTCAGAGCGAGGCCCCCACAGGCCCCTCAGGTCTCACTTGGCGTTCAGGGGACTGCTCTCGCCGCTGGACCTCCAGTCCCTCGACTTTTCTGTCTCTTACTAGGAATAACATCCCCGCCCAGAATCCCCTGTGTGCGCGGGTTCTCAAGAAGCTGAAATTCACGGCCTCCAGGCAGCACGCGGCCTCAGAACGATTCCGGGACTCGAAGAAGGAAAGACCAGAAACGTCCTGTCTATCCCGAAAGCAGAGGGTCTCCGGTTCGATGTGGCAGGCCCGCTGAAGGCCCCAAGGTCGGTCTTGCTTCTCAGGGGATGCTATGTGAGACCTGAACCCAGGTGCCTAAGAGGCAGCCACTCTGGCCTTGCGCTGCCAGCCGGAAGCTGAGGACCAGGACAGCTTGCTCTGTCTGGCAGACGGTTCCGGGGCTCCCTGAGGGGCACGCCCCGCTTGGGCCCTACAGCCAAACGCTTGGAACCCAGACTTTGCTGGACTGGAGCCCCCACTCCCTGAGCCGCGCAAACTTGGAACTTCAAGCAGAGGTTATAAGCGATCTCTGGATCAAAATACTGCCCCTTTCCCCCCGGCTTACGAGTTTTATTCATTTCATAGGAAGGTCAGGGGTGGCTTGAGGTCTGAGCTATCCTGCACCGACCTCGATGCCTGCTGTCGGTGCTCGTCGGACACTGCCTGGCAGAAAGATTTGGGTCAGGAGCGTCCTCGGCTCATTCCTTCCTCTCCCTCTAGCCTTGGCCCTTCTTAGGGGTCCTCTCTTTGACACTGACCGCTGTCCGGGTCCTGTCTTCTCGCCTAAGCCTCCCACAAGCACATCCATTGTGTCCTCACTGATACCACGACATGGGTGCTCTCCAGCAGTGTCCACACTGCAAAGTGAATGAAGTTTTACTGTTTCTTTTTTTAAAAAGATCTAAGTTAACGGGCACTTATCCGGATAATTCGGACCATCCTAACCACATCCAAAGGAAATTCTAGACAATTGAGAAAACAATAATTGCTGCAGTTATAAATTAAATATACATAAGAGATTAGGATATACATGACATGTAAAGCTCCAGGGCTAGACATAGAAGACAAGGCACAGACGTCTACAGACACTGCTCAGATTCAATGTCAGTTTCAAGGTCAGAGTTGGGAGAGGTCTAATCTAATCCAACGCCTTCAGTTTACGAATAAGAACACTGAGGCCCAGAGAGCAGCGAAGTCACACAGCGCGGGGCAGGTAGAGGGGCAAGAACGCAGCCCTGACTCCCAGCCCGGCATCGGTCCCTTTGTGGCTCTGGGATTTTTTGCTTTCTGAATCGCAGGGCAACACCCCCCACCCCCACCCCAGGGGTTTTTCCTCCAGCTTTGACTCTCTTGAGTTGAGGGGATCCCGAGAAGGATCTCTTTGTGGGAATTCCGTCCTCTCTCCCCACTCAGGCGTCACTTCCCAGGAAAGAGGCCCGAAGTCCCCACCGCAAGCCCGGGGCTTCAGACACAAATCTCCCCGCAGCCTGGCGTACCCCGAGGGCGCCACACAGGCGCGGTTCTCACGGGCGCCGACAGGTGGCGCTTTCCCCACAGGGAAGCCAGCCGTCAGCCGCCAGCGAGCTCAGACCCGGCTCGCCGCCCCCCCGCCGGCCTAGGGTGGCTCTATGGAAAGAAAGGGGACTGGAAGGAGTGCAGCGGGGGAGCTCGGGCTTGGTGCCGAGTGGTCTGAAATAAAACCCAAGAGACCCGGATTCCAGCCCTTCGGCTCAGAGCGGCCTCACCGCTCCACTGCTTGGGGGCCGCTGCGCACCGGGGGCGGAGGACACGGCTCCGCGGAGAGCACACCGGACCCTTAGGGGTCACCCCTAGGGGGCGCAACGTCCCCTCCGCAAACGCTCCCGCGCACTGGCTCTTCCACGCGCGTCCCTGCAGCCTCCTTGGCTGCCGGCCCCAAGTAGGCTCCTTTCGCCTACTTTTTTTTTCTTTTATAAATGGGGGCGGGGTGGAGAATAAGGGAAAAAGTGCGCTTTTTCAATTGCAGCGATAATTGTCCAAGAGATGGGTTTCTTAATCTGCTCATCCATTATTGACTGCTCCTCTAATATTTGGCTTTGCTGCTTTGATCGCCAGAAGATCACATACTTGACTCCTTTGCATAACAATTTTGGGGAGGACGTCTTTGGCGCGGGAGGGGAGGGACGTGCCTGGAATGGCTCTGGGGCCCGTTTTCCACCCCTACCCCGTCCCTACCCCCAGTTCCCCCCCAGGAAGTGAGCCCAGCCTTCCCTTTACAGAGACCCCCACCCCTAAATGCACCATGCAGGCTTGAAAAGTTCTAGCGGGGGCGAAGAGGATGCTGCTAAGCCCCTGGGGGGTGGGAGAGAGGCAGAAATTATAGGAACCCTAAGTGAGACCCGACAAGGGGAGGGATTGTGCTTCCCTCTCGCCCCCACCCCCACTACATTCCCAGCCCCAGAGATCACCCCTTCCCCGGCTTCCGACACCCACCGGGAAGAGGGTCAACCCTTCCTGGGGGTGAATGAAGTGTCGTTGGAAGCCTGGGGTCTCCCGCGCTCTCATCTGGAACTTAGGCTGCAGAACAAAACCGGGACGCCCGTGGCTTCCGAGCCGGGTTTGGCGATCTCTGAGACCAGTCGCAGCCTCTGTGGGACCCCTACCTAGTCCCTTCCTTTCTCCCGGTCTCAGTTGCTTCATTTGTGGAGCGGGCTTTGGGTTTCTGCACTCCCTAAGGCCCTTTTGATCTGGACCTTGGCACGTGTGGCCCTCCCTCCCCTCAAACCGGGCTCAGGGCTGCTGAGGTGGGTCTTGGTGGGAAACAAAAAACCAGTTGCTGTTTTAATCTGGGTTTGAACAACTGTCTCCTCTACCCTGGCATAGTTCAAAGGCGGGGGGTGGAGGGGGTGGTTTGGAAGGAGGGATAGGGTAAATGGTGAGGTTTGGGGTCAGAGCCTAGGGTCACTGCAGCTTCACACACCTCACTTCCAAAACCTTGATCACTCCCCAGCTCTCACATAAATCCACTCACGGACACGCATACACGGAGACTATGCACGTGAACACGCACACACATTTTCACACTGACACAGCACAGTGAAACCACAAGAGAATTAGAGAGACGAAACGCACACAATTCTTGCGTGCACACTCAGGCACACCACTTGGACTTACACACGCGCCCACTCAGAGCCTCTCACGCAGAGTCACGAACAAACACGCACCCGCGGGGCTACACACTCGTCCCCCTCCCAGTTTTCTGCTGGCGCATGGGGGCTGGGAAGACGTCCTGAGAAGGCCTTGACATTGCAGTGAACCCCTCCCGCCCCCCACATCCGATTCAGTGTGAGGAAGGAGGTGTGACGGGGTGGGGGAGAGTGTCGAGACCCCCACTCCCAGGCTCGTGAGACTTTCCTTTCATCGCCCGCCCACCTTCTGTACTAAACTTTTTCCTTCCGCATCTTTCCACCTGGGCCCTGCAGCGCCGACCTCTGCTGTAACCCGGAGTTTTTCTTGCACCTCCCCGCGAAGAAGGTCCCAAAGATGCATGCTCCATAGGCAAAAGGGAGGCGCGTCCTGAATAGCGCTCCGGGTCTGGCGGAGAGGGAGGCAGAAAACCTAGGCGCAGAGAGCTGGGTGCGGGAACTTTTGTCTCCTTTTCCTGGGTCAGTGGGAAAAGAGCCCCGGGACAATCACCCCCACCCCTGTAGGAGTCAAAGGGAAGAGAAGGAAGACAGTTAATTCTGGGACAAGCAAAAAAGAACGGTTTTGGAGTCACGGGAGCGTTCCTGCACAAAGGACTTGGATGTTGTATTTTTTTTCTTTCTTTTCTAGCGTTTTTCGTTATTAACTTTGAAGTCCGGTTCAGACCTCCTGGAGACCATGGACTGAGCCAAGGGGTGGGGGCAGCAGAGCCCGGAAGCCGCGCTGGCCCCTCCTCAACAGCTCCCACACTCTCACACGCCCCAGGCCAGTCGGTGTGGACCCGGAACCGCGCCAAGCCGGATCCAGCCGGAAGCGGCCACTCGGACAGGTGGGGATCAGGGGTGGGCGAGGATCCCCCTAGGTCTGGGGACATTGGCCTCGGGGAATTTTTGGGAGAGTGGGAGGAAGCGATACAGGGAGAAAAGCAAAATAAAAAATAGAAAATTCAAGCGTAGACAATGAATTAACTCTGGATTTTTTTTTCGGGGAAAAAAGGGGTTAAACCCAAATTCGGGTCTGGGTTCTGGGGTTTGGGTGGGATTCAGTGTAAGGATAAAAAGCGAGATGTCAGATTAAAGTGAAGAAAAATAAATAGGGAAGTGTGTAGTCCCTTTGCTTCCCGGAGCCGCTAAATCTAAAATTCTCAGTTCCAGAGGCCTGTCTAGCTGTGTGATACAGTCCCAGCGAGGTTTGAAATTACAGGGGGGCTGGTGAAGGCTCCTCTTCCCGTAATCCGAGCCAAGGGGCCCTGCGTCCGGCTCCCGGACAACCCCGCGCAGCTCGAACACCGCCTACAAACCCGCGAGCACCGACAGGTCGGGTGTTTGCACCCTGGTGCCCTCTGCGCCCGGCGCTGGCCTACGGACCGCCGGCGGTGCTCAGTGAGGAAACTAGGGCCCCAACAGCGCTTTCTGAATCCTAGCCACCGGGTGTCATTTACGGAAGTCATCGGTATCTTTCCCCCGTTTCCCTGCACGGAGTCAGGAGGAGTAAGGTCGCAGTTGGCCTGGACGAGAGAGAGGATAGAGGGAGAGGAGAGAGGAGGGAGAGAAGGAGAGAGAAAGAGAGAGAGAGAGGGAGAGAGACTGTTTCTAGAACAAAACGGTCAGTGCAGTGAAATGCCTAGGATAAAAGAGAAAACCCTGGAGGAAGACCGGATGGTGGGGACATAAATCCAAATACTGAAATCCACGAAGGTGACAACCTCCTACAGTGGGCTTTTTCTCAGGCTTTCTAGACACCTAGACATTTTTTAGTCTTATTTCATATATACAGAAAAAAAGAAATCCTCCCTGTCCCTCACCCTCTTCAAGGAAAGTTCTGGGTCCTCTACAAACAAAGCTGCTGTCCCAATTTCAGGAGTCAACGGAGCATTTTATTTGCCATGATTTGCCTCTCATGCACCCACCCACCCCCCCGGCTTTTTTCCTTTGCTGCCTCCCCTAGTCCCACTCCACTTTGGACAGGATTGCTTAGGATCCCTAACCAATACCCAGTGAATCCCAGCACCCACCCACCTCCACATTATTATGGGCTCCAAATGAAGACCAAACGCGAGCGCTAATTGAATTAGTCTATTGAAAAAGACTGTCAGGTACAATGACGTGGCTCGAGGCCCCACATTTCCCAAGGTCTATAGGCTTTGGGGACCTGCGATGTATAGTCTGACCTTCTAGCTCATAATAACGCGGCACTTGTAGCAGAAATCTCCTCGCATTCACTCCCAACAAAACCGCTGGTCATCCAGTCCCCGTAGGAAGGCTGCACGCTATTGTGTTGCGACAACTCATTCATGTCCCGCACCACGAGGCCCCACCGCCATCTGATCTACACTCGAAATGCGATTACCGCCCTGTGCATGCAACACCCCCAGCTCATGGCTCACACCCCTCACTAGGCTGGAAGAATTTCTTTCGTACTTTTCCTCCTGGTTCTCATCCTCAAAAGAGAGATGGAAACATGCAGGACCCTGGCATTTGTCTGCCTACATAAAATCCAAAATTCTATGGACACAGAGCCTGGCCCTCTCTTCTGAACAGCTTATACGAAAACCTCCAGCAATTTCTCCATGCCCGACTAGTGGGACTGTGTTTGGTGTACACACTAATGTACACATAGAGGGACCTCCTGCCACACACTACACACACACATACACACACACACACAGCTTTTATAAACTCATTTTCTCTCTGGGTGGCTCTCATATACCAAGCAAATAAACACAAATATAAACTCTGGTCCCCACAGCCACGGGCCACTCTTCAAAACCGCTGAGCGTTTTCCCCAAAATTAGAAAAGGAGAGAAAGAAGGATAAAATTTCTCAGCCTTCACTCTGATAAACATATGTCAGTCTTCCGAATACATGATCCCCAAACTCCCCTAGCTACCAGCTCCCCAATCATGTATGCATCATTCTCTGTTGGGCCAGGTGCCTTTTGCTCGGTGGAAGCTCCTGATTAGCCTCAGAGAATGCAGGAAGTCCAGGGATGGGAGAAGGGAAGGAGTGCTGGGGTGTTTCTCTGTCCTATTTACCCAACTCCCCCATCACCAAAGACCTCTTTGGGACCTCCTTCCCCCAAGAGAAAAAAGTAGCCCTCCCCCACCAACTTTGGCATATGAGTCAAAACAAAATCTTTATCTTCCTTGTCATTCTCCACTTTTATCTGGGCTATCCCCAAGTAAAGTGTACTTGGGGACAATCAACTTATTGCAGAGACATAGCCCAGTCTGTGGGCTTCTGTGGGCCTCTAGCCCAGGTGACTGCATAGCTCAGAAGTACAAGGCCATAGAAATGCACACTGTGTACCCCCACACTTGCATACCCTTGGCCCAGGAGCAGATGGCATTTGGAGAATGGGGCTCCATTCCATTTGGGTCAGGCTTCCCCACCTGCTACCTGCAGGCCCACCTGCCTGCCACCCTGGCCTAAGCATCTATCAAGTTGAAAGTAATTCTTAACTCCCAAAGGCAGAAGCAAGTACCCCCAAAAGGACTGCCCATTCATGCACATACAACCCTTCACACACACCCTACCCCTTTACCCACATACTTGTACACACAACTCACCCTGCCCGTAGTTCCTCACTCACACGCCCAGCTCTGGGCTCACTCAGAGTCCTCTGAACCCCTCACCCATCCGTCTCCGCCAGCATTTGTTCACTCAGCCTCACACACTTCACTCGCAGGCTTGCCAAGACGCCAATGCGCTCACACAGAGTTCCCAATAGCATGTTCATTTGCAGGAGGGAGAGGAGGGCATAGGGTCTGGGTGGAGGTCATGGAGCGCAGGGCGATGCGGGGTACCTAGCGTCCGGGCCAGGTCGGGCCTGGGGGAGCTGGGGGGGATGAGCCAGTGCGCGGAGTGCCGCCTAATCCAGCTCGAGCTCGTGGGCCGCGGGTGCATTTATCATCCCATTACTGTAACAAATCCGGGCTCCACTACATGAAAGGTAAAATGAATTACCGACGTTAAGCCGTCAATAAAGTCATTTCTGTAAATGGTGTCTCCAAAGGGCCGCCGCATTATTCAGCTGGCTTTATCAGCAGGCTGGAAATTACGTGGAGGAGCCGGGCCGCGCGGCGCGCGGGGCCGCTCACTTTGATTAAGCGTCTTGCCAGCGCGATGTGACAGAGCTTTTGACCAGGGTTTTATTCACAGGCCTGTGATGAACGCCAAGCTGATCAGGCGGAATGAAGAGTAATTAAAACCTATAAATTATCTTCCGCAGCCCTTCTCGAGGCGTCTCCTGCAGGCGAGATAAGGCGTCGAGACCCTATTTACGGCGCTGAAAGGGACCGCGGCGCACAAAAGCTACGCGGCTAAATAGGATATTGATAGTGTCCTAATTAGAATTTAATTAAGTACCTACGCTTGCTTGCGGGATAAAGATTTCAATTTTGCGAACTTAAATATAAATACAATCCCACCCCCATTTCGGGGAGAAGGGGTGGGGGCGCCTAGAGATTTCGGGGAGCCCTAGGTGTGCGACGGAAGAGGAATCGGGAGACTCCAAGGTGGGGTTGGAGGCGGCTTGGGAAGGTTGAGAAGACTGCCGCGCAGCGTTAGGGAAAGAGGTTCTCTCCCCTAGGGCGCAGCGCAAGTCTAGCCGGGAACTCAGCCCTCAAAATCGGGGAACCCTTTCCTGCTCCCAAGATGCGGCGAGCAATACGAATTCCTGCCCTCTACCAGCCCTTTTGAGAAACTTCAGCTGCTGCAGTGATGGTTCGGCTTGTTGTGGGTTTAGTTGCATGTTCCTCCTAGCCTAACCCCCTGTGAGTTTTCTGGAAAACTGGAGGTAGGGGGATTATTACGGATGTCACAAATAGACAACATTTCCTGAGAGATCCTTTCTCCACTGTTCCATTTGGGGAGGGCATTCAGGGCGGAGGAGGTCTGCTGGAGCTCTAAGATGACACCGGCGAAGGCCTCGTTTGCCAACGCCTTTCTCGGTCACCGAAGGCTTCAGCATAGTCGGATAATGGTCTTCCAAAACGACTCCGGAGACAAGTCCCGCAGATGCCTCGAGCCTCTGTCCACACCCCACCCCGTCCCTCACATTCTCTGTTATGAGAAAACTTTGGGGGTGCCTCCACCAGGAAATAGCGAAGAAGAGCCCAGAATGGAAGCGGCTGGCGGCGCCGTAGTCCCCCCAAACTAGAGAAGAACGAAGAGGGCTGGAGCCGGAGGCTCCAGGGGAGTTGGGAGCATTCCCAGGAAATTCAGTTACCCCGCAACTGAGGGGAAACTCCTTGTTCACAACGTCAGCTTGGCAAACACTTGGGGTGCAGCGCTTTTATTTATTAGATATTACTTTGCAGGAAAATGTAACGCGGAGGTTACCCTCAACTCTAAAGCTAGGGCCTAGAGTGCATCCGCGTTCTGACTCGCCGGCTGGGGGCCCTCCAGAGACAACTCTGCGTTGCGGTGACAGCTCGGACTCCTACTGCCAGGGAAGGTCCAGCCGGCTGGCCCGGGAGCTATTTCGAGTCCTCCGGGCTTTGGCTCTCTGGCGCCAGGGCAGCTCCAGGGTGTTGTGCAAAGTCCGGACCGGGACATGGGTGCGGATTTCCCACAATGGGAAAGCAATGAAGCCGGCCGGCAGGAGTCGTACAAACTTAAGCGTGCGATGCTAGCTAGGCGCAGTGGGCCTTCCAGGTTTGCTATTTGTGAAAAATAAATTGCGCCTCAGAAAGTAATCAACTCTAGATCTATTTCACATCCCCAACCTCCTCGTCTCACTCCTCTCCCTCCACTACACACACCCAAACCCACACCCACCCACAAACACACAAACCAGCAGTGACAACAACCACTCATCCTTCATAACAGAAGAAAATAAAAAGCTGAGTTTCTTAGGCGTAGGGGTGCAAAACAGCTAGGCTCCTGCCTGCTGCCCCTGCTCTCGGCGCGCACAGACCCATAATCCTGCATTTCTCCAACAAGTTGTTTATGGAGTTGCTTCTCCATTTGCCTACATCCCAAATCCACCCCTCCCGGGTTTCTTCTGCCCCCTCCTCGGTCCCGGCATGACGGAGGGGGAGGGGCCCGGGTGCGGGAGCGGGTGGGGGAGGGCGGACAGACTCACGGGCCAGGCGCCGCGGCGCCCCCTCTCCGCCCGCGGCTGACGCCCCCGGATTATTTATCCGCAAAGTCCCGCGCGCGCCCATTGGGCCGAGGCCGGAGTGTCAGCGCGAGTCCCGGCTCGCCATTGGCCCCGCACACGTGCGGCCCTGACTCACGTGCTTCCGGTTTGAACGCAAAAAGTGTGCCTGGGTGATTTTTTTTTTAAGCGAGAGAGTTTGTGCAAAGATCCGAGCTGTCAGAGATTTGAAA
>NW_016107579.1:1639426-1714862 GCF_001604975.1 Cebus imitator | reverse complement strand
CAGCGAGATCTATCTGCTAGATAAGATCAAGCGATCCAGGCCAGACGCCTGAGCTTTTTTCCTGCACCCGCCCCGAGCCTTCGCTAGGGCTTCGCCTGCCTCCTTCCTCCGGGCACCCCCACGGGCCGCTGGCAAAGTGGGGTGGGGAGCGAGGCGGTGGGGGCGGGGGCCGGCGCGGCGGCCGGGGCGGCGGGGCGGCAGAGCATGGAAGAACAGCAGCCGGAACCTAAAAGTCAGCGCGACTCGGGCCTCGGCGCGGCGGCGGCGGCGGCGACCCAGGGCGGCCTCAGCCTGAGCCTCAGTCCGGGCGCCAGCGGCAGCAGCGGCAGCGATGGAGACAGCGTGCCCGTGTCCCCGCAGCCCGCGCCCCCGTCGCCGCCCGCGGCGCCTTGCCTGCCGCCCCTGGCCCACCACCCGCACCTCCCCCCACATCCCCCGCCCCCGCCGCCTCAGCATCTCGGGGCGCCTGCTCACCAGCAGCAGCCAGCGGCCCAGCTGCACCGCACCACCAACTTTTTCATCGACAACATCCTGAGGCCGGACTTCGGCTGCAAAAAGGAGCAGCCGCCACCGCAGCTTCTGGTAGCTGCCGCGGCCAGAGGAGGCGCAGGAGGAGGAGGAGGCCGGGTCGAGCGTGACAGAGGCCAGACTGGCGCAGGTAGAGACCCTGTCCACCCGTTGGGCACCCGGGCGCCAGGCGCTGCCTCGCTCCTGTGCGCCCCGGACGCGAACTGTGGCCCACCCGACGGCTCCCAGCCAGCCGCTGCCGGCGCGGGCGCGTCTAAAGCTGGAAACCCGGCTGCGGCGGCGGCGGCTGCGGCGGCCGCGGCGGCCGTGGCAGCGGCGGCCGCGGCGGCTGCAGCAGCCAAGCCCTCGGACAGCGGTGGCGGCGGCAGTGGAGGCGGCGCAGGGAGCCCCGGCGCGCAGGGCACCAAATACCCGGAGCACGGCAACCCAGCCATCCTACTTATGGGCTCAGCCAACGGCGGGCCCGTAGTCAAAACTGACTCGCAGCAGCCTCTCGTATGGCCCGCCTGGGTCTACTGCACACGTTATTCGGATCGTCCATCCTCCGGTGAGTACCCAACTCCAGGCTGCGCATTGCCTTCTGGCCCCGCGGACCGCCCTAGAACTCCAAGCTGCGGCGCTAGGGAGAGCAAACCCGGCCTCGGGCACTCCTGTCTCTCACCCCTGCTTCCTCACCCAGTTCCAGCCACAACCGAATGTTCACTCAGCTCTGCGATCCTGGCCTCTGCGGCCACCACCCGAGAAGCTACAGCTCGTGGCACAGGAGGCTCGAGTCTCGATTCTTTGGTTTTGAACTCTGAACCCCTGGGGCCTTCTTTGTCTTTTATCTGTATTATTCTTAGGAAAGGTACACAGTCAGTGTTTTTCTTTCCGGGGAAACCAGTGTTTAGATATGGCGGGAAGGTGGGCCTAAAGATGTGTGTCTGAAATCCCACCAGCCTGATCGATCGTCCGGAGGCCAGATTGGACCAGAGAAGGCCTTGTCCAGAAAAATTATCTTCACTGTGTGTCCTTACAAACACGAACATGATCTCGATATTTTCTGCAATTTATCATTTACATTGATAAATATGGGGATACACAGGAAGACAGAGAGGAAAGCGTCTGAACGCCGTTCCTATCCCCGGGCTGTGATAGGAAAGAGTCTAACCCGGGTGGGTAAAATCCAGGGAAAGGCAGTTGCCAAAAAGGTGGGTGCTGGCAGCCCCTGGTTTTCTGGAGCTGACAGACAGTGGGAGAGGAGAGAAAACAGGTCAGGCTCAAGCCAGAAAGCGGGGCCAAGGGCTTGAGAGCCAGCTTCCTCCGTAGTTTCTCCGCGGCGCGGTTCCCACATCCTCCCGGCCCGGCGCTTTCCTTTTTTCACTCCTTTCTTCCGCACATCCAACAGTTAGCAGCTTTCTGGCATCCGTAGGCCTGTTTTTCCCCGCTTTCCTTCCACCCCGTTTCTGCGTGCCCCTCGCCTTTGGCGAACCCGAGTCGGAGACCTCCTTTGGGCCCTAGGAGAGGAGGCCGAGGCCTGCCCGACGCCCCGGCCTGGCCGGCAGTGTCTGGGAGAGCAGCAGAAGCTTTGGCCCAAGATCAGCACTCCAGGCGCCCGGTCCGGCAGGGGGCCGGGAGCAACTTAGCCACGCGCCGCTTTCCTCTCGCTGGTCTCTTGCCGCCCCACCTATGCCGGCCGGGCGCGGATCGATGCGCACTATCAGCCCCCGCCATCTCGAGCCCCGTTATTGACACGTCGGGCTCCCTGAACCTCCGAAAAGCTGCTTTGATTGACTTGCCTGATGGATAGAGTGATTGAGCTGTCAGGCTGCACTGCTCGGGCTGGCCGGGAGACTACGATTTTATTACAAGAGTCCGTGACTCTGCACACACACACAACAACATTTCAACATGTCCCGGACGCTCAACGCGCAGCGGGGCCTTTTTGGGGATGTGCACATTTCCTTGGCTATTTCTGCCCGCTCAGATAATTACGAATCTAAACCCCAGTTCTGCTCTGGAGAGGGCCTTGGCTTTGTTCTTGGCCACTTTCCTTCTTATGGGCCTGGGTAGGTAGGGAGGGGATCGGCTCCTTCTCCGTCTTGGGCAGTTGGGGGAGAAGGGGATGAGCTGCGACCCAGATCTGAGTCGTTGCAGTGTGCTAGGCCTGGACTCTTTGTCATAGGACAGCTGGTTACCCAGGCTCCTGCCTGTCCCAGGAGCCAGCTGCCCAGATGCCGGAGGTTTCAGCATGTTCGGAGATGCGGACAAAGATCCTCCTTTTTAGACAGTTTTAGGGATAAACAGGCCTGAGAGGGACTTATCTTGGTTCAGTAAGCTACCATAACCAAGGCAGGACCCAGAAAGTAAATGCCAGAAGACTTGGGTGTGGAAGCAGATGGGCAGAAGTGCAGGCTTTTGAGGCACACACCAACAGCTCAATCCTCTCCTGGTTTTCTCGATTTCCCTCCTTCCTTTCTCAGGGGCTGGGCCCTCCTCCCAAACTAGTATTTGAGGAGAACCTCACCTTCTTAAGGAGGTTTCCTGTGTCCCCTTCCCTTTCCTATCTTGGGGTCAAAGCACAATTTTTTTTCTAGGTCATCCCTGTCTGCCTCCCTCTGCTTCTTTCTGCTGTAGATGGGAGAAGGGGGTGCAGTCTCCTTGCAAATGTCATCAGTGGGCAGAGCAAGCCAATCTGGCTTGTTTTTGTTATTCAGTTTTCAGTCCTGAAATTGCAGCAGTTCAAAAGAGAGATGGGGAATACCCAGATGAGGGAGACCCTGCCCCACTCAGCCTGATGGAGGAATGGGGAAGGCCCTCTCTTATTGGCACCATCCAAGGGGCAAGGCTGAAAACCCAGGGGCCAGGGTCATGGGGGTCGGTGAGGGCCTTTTCTTCTCCTTCAGAGAAGGGGTGGTCTCTGCATCCCTGAAACCCTGGAAAAGGCTTCCTTTAGGCCAAAGAGAAAGAAGCTGTGGAGGTGTGTGTGAGAAGGTGGGATGTGAGGCAGACACCAAATACTTCTCCCAGCCCCTTCCCTATCCCGTTGTTTTTTGGGGTTAATAGCTACAAGCAGATGGGGTCTTACTGTAGGTGCTCCTGCAGGTACACTTCTTAAGGAGGAGAGGAGGATTACTTTGAAGGCTGGTGACTCCCCCAGGGCCTGCCCTCACTGTCCCAGTCCTTTCTATTTCAGGGCTGTGAGGAGAGCAGGCCCCTGACCCCAACTCTGGGCTGGACCAGATGAGCTCTAGGTATCTCTCCATCTTGGATTACTGCCTTCTTGGCCCCGGAAATGTTGTGATTTCGGTCTGTCCCTGACTGTCCTGTGAGAACTGGGGTGTGAGATGCACCTACAACCTCAAACAGTTTTCCTTCACTGCTCCTTTGCCCTCCTAAAGGGAACCCAGAGACCCCAGTGGCCTGGGGAGGGGCCCCTCAGTGGAAGGATTGGCCGGCGGGAGGGAGCCAAGGGTTCTGCAGGGCTTCCAAGATCGCCCTGGAAGTGCGGGGCTGGAGGCCCAGCTGGGCAAGGCAATTCTCAAGGCTTCCTTTGCCCTCTTCCCCCTCCCTTCTGCCCTCCGCCCCCACCCCTACCCCCACCCCGGCCCTCTCCGCCGCTGCAGGTCCGCGCACCAGGAAGCTGAAGAAGAAGAAGAACGAGAAGGAGGACAAACGGCCGCGGACGGCGTTCACGGCCGAGCAGCTGCAGAGACTCAAGGCGGAGTTCCAGGCAAACCGCTACATCACTGAGCAGCGGCGGCAGACCCTGGCCCAGGAGCTCAGCCTCAACGAGTCCCAGATCAAGATCTGGTTCCAGAACAAGCGCGCCAAGATCAAGAAAGCCACAGGCATTAAGAACGGCTTGGCGCTTCACCTCATGGCCCAGGGACTGTACAATCACTCCACCACCACGGTCCAGGACAAAGACGAGAGCGAGTAGCCGCCGCCGGCAGGGGCCGCGCGGCCCGGCCGCCGCGCCCGCGCCCCCTCCCGGCACTGCCGCGGTCGCCACTCCACCCCTAGCTGGGGGAGAAGGCATCTGTGCAAAGGAGGGAGGGAGCGGAGGGAAAAGAGCGAGAGAGACAGAAAGAGAGCCTCAGAATGGACAGTGACGTTGAAACGCAGCATTTTTGAAAAGGGAGAAAGACTCGGACAGGTGCTATCGAAAAATAAGATCTATTCTCTATTCACAGTATAAGGGACGAAACTGCCAACTCCTTAAAGCTCTATCTAGCCAAACCGCTTACGACCTTGTATATATTTAATTTCAGGTAAGGAAAACACATACGTGTAGCGATCTCTATTTGCTGGACATTTTTATTAATCTTTATTATTATTGTTATAATTATTATAATTATTATAATTATTTTATCCCCTCCCCCTCCGCCTCGCTGCCCCCGGCCCAGTTTCGTTTTCGTTGCCTTTTTCATTTGAATGTCACTGCTTCTCCGGTGCCTCCCGACCCGCATCGCTGGCCCTGGTTTCTCTGGGACTTTTCTTTGTGTGCGTGAGTGTTTCCTCGCGTGTCTGCCCACCGCCTCTCCCCCACCTCCCGGGCCCTTTCTGTCGGTCTGTCTGTTCTGCCCCCCCCCCCTTTCGTTTTCCGGAGACTTGTTGAGAAACACGACCCCACAGACTGCGAGACTGAACCGCCGCTGCAAGCCAAAGATTTTATTATGTTCAGAAATCTGTAGTCTGAAATAAAGTGTACACTGTGCTCACGAGCGCTGGCGGCCCTCCTGTTTCTGGGCTCGGGAAGGGCGTGGGTCCGGCACACAGCGCCCCAGCGCCCCTGCACACGCCGGGCCGGGAGCAGGCCCGGCCCTGAGATCACCGCACAACGAATGCAGGGGCGAAAGGGAAGTGCGGTGGTGGACGGCCCAGTATCGGGTTTGGCCTGGGTCTGAAGGGTCTAGCGGGACAAGCCTGGTCTCCGATTGCGTTCAAGGGAACTCAAAGGCCGGCAACCCCAGCCCTGGCCTCCGAAACACCGCCTGGGCTGCCGGGATGCTCCCAGCCCGGGTCCAGGCCCAGTGCAGCGGCGGCCTCCTCCGGTACAACTTGCTCCTCACTCCAGCCTGCACCTTTCTTTTCGTTTTCTTTCTTTCTTTTATTTTCCCCCTGATGCAGGATTTGCTGCAGATTTTTTTTTTTTTTTCATCCAGAGGTAGAAGACCTTCTCGGGCGGGAGCAGACCCGGAGGCCTGCCTCCCTCCTTCCCCAACAGCCTGTTTGGGTGTGGGGTGATTTGACCTGGCCTCTTCAGTCTGGACTCACTACTTTTCCTTTGGGGGAGCGCTTCTGTTGGCGAAGCATAGGTCCGGGGGCGGCATGAGGAGGTTTGCGGGGCTTGGATCTCCTGATCCCGCATAGCTGGAGGAGCGGAGGCCCAAAAGCTGGGAAGCTGTGCGCAGTGGCTGTTTGGGCCTTGAATCCGGGATGCGCGCCGGCCTGCCGTGTCTGGATCCTAAACCAAACAGGGTTCCCTTAGGCATCCCCACAAAGCCTTAGTTTCTTCTTCACCAAGGGGGGCGCATGCAGAAGCCCCCAGGGCCGTCAGGACACCCTGGGTTCCCAGAAGGAAAAGTCTGGCCTGTGGCTGCTAACACTGGGGCCCATCCTTCCAGGTCAGGAGCTGGTCTGAGAGATTAAAAGGTGAGGAAGGGGAGGTTCCTTCTCAGGAAGTATTCTTTCCCTTGTCCAGGATTTTTTTAAATTGTAAATTCCACTTCCACCTTTTATTCTCTCTTCTGCAATATGTATGTATATACCTTTACTTGTGTGGCTAGATGGGCACATGCCCACACGTACTTGTGTGCGTATATGGTAATGTGCAGATATGTGCAGATATTGGTGCACCTAAGTTCCTACCAGTTTTTTGTATATTCCTGTACCTGTGGGTATTGTGCAACTGATTTTCTTCTCTAATTAGATGCACAATTGGACGTTTGTGAGTTCACTGTGTGTACATGTATGAATTTGTGTTTGCACACTGGAATGTCTGCAGGTGTGTTTGCTGGGTTTGTGCAAGTGTGAGAACACTGTTCTCTGTGCTCTTCCCTTGAGTTTCTTATCTGTTTTTGCAGAATTGATTTTGTGTGAAATGAGAATGGCTAGCTATTCCATCTTTTTTCTTGAAAGATTTCCCCCGATTTGGCCCAATGTCCTGTTTGCTCCTGGCCGGGGAACTAACAGGGCTAGATCTCAAGCCCAGGAAGCCTAGGGCCCCTCAAAATCCCCACTTAAGGGTTTGGGGGCTCAGTGGCCTGGAATGGAATTGGAGGGTGCCTTTGACACTGCTGTAGGTTCCCAACTTTATTGCAATTAAGTTCCTTCCTTACATCTGCCCATTGTTTTCTGGAGGAGTGTCAAGTAACTCCTGCACATAGTAGGTGCTCAACCAATCTTAGTGTGCAGAGTTAGAAACAGTGAGATGGGCCATCCCTGGGGTTGGTCCAGAGGAGTTGTTTTCTGGTAGTCAAAAGCATGTGTTTTGCTTTCTTTGAGGAGTGGGCTTGGAATGTTTAAGCCTTCCAGTTAAAGAGTCTGAGGCCTGGGTCTCAGGGCACTCCTCCTCTAATATAGACCTCTCAGAACTTCAGGAAGAGTCCCATTCCATCTCACCCTCCCAGCACATCCAGATGTGATGTTAAGGATGCTCAGCTCTCTATATAGAGAACCTTACTGCTTTGAATGCCTGGGAATTGAACTACACTCCCTTCTCTCCTCCCTATTGTGGCTCCTTAGGATATGAAGTCCCCCAACATCACAAGGTTCAGAGGCTGGGATAGAGGCTAGTGTGAGCAGCAACTCCAGGAACCACCTCGTTCCTCATGCTCCCCTTCTTCTTCCAAGAGGTCAGAACCAAGAGCTCTTTCCTTTAAACCACCAAGGGAGAGAGAAGGTGGTCACCCATTCCCATGATTGCCTTAGTAAAGTGTAGAGATGTGAGTATCATTATTATGTAACTCGATTTCTTGCCCATTATCTCCTTTTATCTTCCAATCACTATGGACAAATAGATTTTTCTTCATTGTACAGTGAAAGACATGAAGCTCTGAGAGCTTAAACATTTTGTTTGTGTCTCCTCCATGACTATGTGTGTCTAAGTTGCATCTACCTCAAGGACCTGGCCAAGGCCCTGAAGCCATTATCCAGGACAACTTTCCCATCTTCTCGCCATTTTTCCTTCTTTCTGATTGGAGTAGAGGAAAGGGGAGGAGGACTCTGGTCGGAGCTTTTTCTTGCATGCCCTCTAAAAAAAAAGACCTAATAATGATCATAAATGGACATTGATTTCTCTGATTTATGGGGCTGGCTTAGTGAGCCGCCTGCGTATTAAAGTCTGGGGCTGCAGCGAAATAAATACTTGAGCACGCCATCCCAACTTCCTCATTTTCTGTTTTTCCTTTTTATTAAAGATTGGATTGAACCATAAACTTAAATCTTTCTCAGCCTAAAAGGAAATACAAACTAGCTGAGTCTAAACAGTATTGATCCTTGGCTCTTTCTGAGGGCAAAGGTCTCTGTTTTTTTGCTGGAAACTCCCTTTCCTTCAGTAGGGTCAGCAAGAAGGAGAAGGCCGTGGGTGGATGAGGCTGAGGGAAGGCAGGAGGAGGAAAGTAGAGGGAGAGGGTGTTGTATTTGGAAGTGTGGAGCTGCTTGGTGTGATTGCGTGTGCTTATGTGTTCGTGGGTTGTATTTTATGTGGGCATTTATATAGGGACAGTACTGAGTATTTAGGCTTGGGAGGTGGAAGTGTGTGCTTTGGGTGTTTGGCCCTACTGGTGATTGTTTGGTGTCTGTGAGTGAGTGTATGTGTACCCAGTTCTTAAGCCCCCTACATGGGGCTGCCCCGGGAACAGAGGAATGACTGCTGGCCTGCACCCTCCCAGGCCCCCACACCTATCTGTCACCTGTGGCAGGGTTTCCAGAGATAATACCATGGGGGAGGCCGCTGTGCCCCAGGACACCCCCAACCCAAACACACACACAACTCAGTAAAAAAAAAAATGCCCCCAAAAAGTCCAAGCTGCAAGGACAGGGGTGAGTTTTGGCTGACTCCTAGAGGTCCAGGAGGTGCAGGCCAGAGCTAGACTCTGCACCCTGGATGAATTATGCCGCAGCTTCTGTGGTGTGGCCATCAATTCCTTCCATGGTCAGCCTGGTTTTTCCTTTGTGTGAATGAGAGAGGCCATTCTTCTAGCAATCTAGCCAACCCACTGTCCTCTGCTTCCACCACACAAGGGAGGGAGGAAGAGAAGGGCAGGGAGGCATCCAAGTGTCCTTCCCAGCTTCACCTCAGAGCCTGGACCCTTTTAGTCTGGATGTCACAGTGGGCTCAAATGGAAGACTGTGCTCATCCCTGTCTGTGGGAGGTGACAGAGTATCTTCATCCCTCCTCACTCCCACCCCTCACTACACCACCATCTCTTACTTTGAACTCTGGGGAGAGGGTTACTCTTCTGTGGCAACCTGTGGAAAGGGGAAGGGCTAGGGACTCTGCCAGCCTCCACCCCTCCCCAAATGCTCTAGGTCAGTCTTTTAATGGAGTATCGGTGTTGGAAGGATTCTCAGGGATTCTTGAATTAAAAAGTCCTGAGAGAAAAAGTGTCCCAAGAGAAAGCACAAGGTGAATGAGAGGCAAAACCCTCAGATTTCCCATCAGTCCAGGCCTCTTCTCACTGTGCCATCAAGTGGGTAATGTCAACACATGTGCAGGCACAATGCACACATATACACACTTCCACACATACAAGTGCATAACATGCACATGCCCATGTGGATAAGTATGCACACATGCAAAACATAGGCATGTATACAAATGTCAGTGGATCAATATACAGTGTATTCACAGCAAGCATATGGACCTTGTCTGTGTAGAATGCTCTGGCACACAACTATACATGAGCCAGGAATACACATACTGGTGTCTAAGACACACCTGCATGCCCCAGCTGGTGGGCTTCACTTCTAGCCAGGAGAGGGAAAGGACATTGTTTCCAGGACTCAGGACACACCTGTGTGCCCTCTCTTTTCCATGGAAGCCACCAGGAGGAGAAGCAGTCCCTTCCCTCTCCCCTGGAGGCAGCTGGTCCAGTCCAGGTGCCTGGGCTCAGACACAGACCCAATGCTACAACCCACTCCCGCAAGTAAGTACATCCAGTCCCCTCCCAGCTGGAGCTCTTGGGGCTGGAGCAGGCCCAGGGCAACAGGGGGCAAACATCCCAAACAGATTTCTCAGAGGCTTGGTAAGTCATGGCCCATTACAATTTGCTCCTTGAGTTTGCTTCAAATACAGTCTTTCCCAGATGGGCACCACTCTGGAGATGGAGTGGGCCCCTGCACTCTGGAATCTCCCCACAGGTATAGGGGAGGGGTGTTTAGAGGACATTTGGAAAGATTTCAGGCTGTAGTAATGGAAGACTCTAGGTATGCATGACCCTAGAGAAAAGCAGATATTTATTGTGTGTGTGCAGGCACACACATCTTGAAGAGAGGATTCCTATCAACAGCTCTTGACTGTGCTTTAGGCAGGCAGGTGGGTGGGAGTGCTGGGAGGAGGCAGGGGATTATAGAGGAGACTAGTGGGACTACCGAGAAGTGTGGTGTAAAGCCAGGCACAAGTTAGACACTGTCAACCAGCACCAGACTCCCCCCTGCCTCCTGCCACCACATAAGCACACAGCTGGGAGAACGCTCCATCTGGGGGGCTAGCATTCTCCCCTCCTCCTGAAGACCTGGTGTGCAGGCTTCCAGGGCCAGTGCGAAGGAGTGGGAGCCCCCTGTGGGACAGATGAGAGTCCAAAGACTGGAGGGACCTATGAGAATTTCTGATTCAGCCACAACTACTGCAAGAGTGGGCTTGGGCCCTGACAGCAGCAATCCAGCCCTGACAGCAACCAGTTCCTACAGTGAGAACCACGAGAACCATGGCTCTACCATCTGATAAAGAGAACACAGTGGGAAACTGGACAGACAGAACTGAAGAGAAGCCTCCTCCACACTCCCAATTTCAATACTGAATCCGGAAGAAAACAAAAGCTAGTCCCAGTAAGGACCACAGCAGGATTCTCCTTGCCCTTCCCCCACCCCTTCACCTCCAGGTACAGGACTTGTCCGTTTGGCAGAGTGCAGGCAATTCAGAAGATGCCACTCCCAGGAATTCAAAATTAACATAATCATTACTCATTGAGGGTCTTCCGTGTACATTACTAGCCATTTAACACAATTTATTTCGTTCAACCACATACATTTCTGTGAGTTGCATATTATAATCCCCACCTTACAGATAAGAAATGTGAGGTCCAGAGTCGTCTTGCTAAGGTCGCACCAAATCACGTTGAAGTCTGTAGGGTAGTTACCATCATAAATAGAAGAATGATTCACAGACGCACAGCGCAGTGTCAAGTCTCCACATTAGTCCTGAACTTTGGCACGTGGGGGAGCAGGGGGAGCACTGATTTGCGCGAAGGGCTGTTATTCCTCCTCTCCTCAGTCTTAACTAGGAGTCGCCTCAGCACCTCCCCAGCCTCCCTCCCTCTCACGCACCCTATTGTACACCTCCCACCCGGGTCTTAGATTAGGGTCCCAAGAGATTCCGATCTTTTCTCAGATGAAGATGCTCCTCTCCCCGCACAAACAAGAGTTTTCCCCTCACACTTTCCTCTCGCACCTGCGTCCAGGCTGGGTCCGCGGAAACGGCCCGCCCCATCCGGCCGTCCTGTACTTTGGCCTTGCTCCAGCCAGGCTGGAGCTGTCTGACCCCGGCGCTGTCCGCGGGGGGCGCTTCGTACAGGCACTTCCGGGCAGCGCTGCTCAGGCCGCAGGCGGGTGCAGTCCTGGACCCCCTCTCTCCAGTGGGGGCTGGAGATGGGAGTGCAGCTGGGGCCTCGCCTAGGTCTCTGAGGGCACTTCGCGCCCCCTCCCCCCCAGGAACCGCGAAACCCTAAATATTCTTGCTCAGTGCGCGGCCCCGGCCCTGCCCACCCGCTCTCCTGGGACGCGCGCGGAAAGGCCCTTCCAGCCGCCTCCCTGCGCCAGTGTCCGGGCGGGCGTCTGAAAGCTGCGCTTGGGTCGCAGGCTCCAGTCCCCGCCCTCCACCCCCGGTTCTCCCAGGCCACTGTTCATTGTACAGTTTCGGTTTGTCTAGGCCGGGGTCTCCTCTTCTTTCTTCACCATCTTTTTCTGTGGGTTCCCCGCCTCTGTGTTCCTCCTCGTCCTCGGCTCCAAGCTTTCCATTTTTGCACCCGAGACCGCCCTCCAGCTACCAGCCTTTCTCCGGACGCTCGGACTCAGCCTCTGCATCAGGTTGCACCCGGGCGTCCCTTCAGCTCCAGGTGCTCCCTCTCCCCTCGTCGCCCAGCCCTGCCTTCAAGTTTGCGCCCAAGGCTACCCGGTGCCGCCGCCCAACCGGAGGTCCGAACGCTCCTACGGCCCGCTCCGCTCCCCTCCCCTCCCCCGGAGGACACTTGGGGACCAGTGCTGACTTTGGATGTAGCCACGCTGTCCCCTGCTGCTCTCCAGTCACCCATGTATCCCCTTGACTACCGGGCTTCAGAGTGGAGGCTCCCGGAGCCCAGTGTCGGGGAGCGCCCTTCCCCTGGTAATGAGAGTCGCCATGCAAAGTCGGCTGGACAAACTGGGCCTAGGAATAGCCGGGCCAGGGGTCAAACCAGGAAGGAGGGGGGAGGGGTGGACAGCAAGGCTAAAGAGACTTGACTTTATTTGTGTTGCTTCAACTTGTCCTGAATGGTTACACGAGGCGCGCGCTCTTCCACACACACCGCAGGCAGCTTAAACCTTCGCTGGCTCAGCCCGCCGCCTCCTCGCCCTGCCAGTCCTTGGCGGGCCCTGAGCCACTGGCGTCAGAGGGCTCCGGCGCCTGCCTTCTCAGTGCCAGCTGGGGAGGACCTGCTTGCAAAGGGTTGCCAACTGAACTTTCCTGCACTAGGTGAGCGCCTTCTGAAATACTCGCTGCGGCATCCTTTTTTGGGTCAGGGGTGAGAGGAAGCTGCAGAGCAGCTCTTCCCCCAATGAAGCCGCCATCCTCAGGGTGCAGAGATGTGTCCATCTCCTCCTTTCCTTTCCTGGAGCTATGTGGCCAGTTCTTTTCCCCAGGCAAAGCTGAGGTTTCCTGCTTGGGTTCACTGTTTACTTAGGATTTCTTTAAAACTAGCGGCGCCAACTCGCCCGAGTTCTGAGCCTTCCCTGGGCGGCGCCCACCCAAGCCCAGAGGAGCTTCCAGAAGGGTGAGGCGGGACAGGCGGGGGCGAGGAGGCCGCGGCCTGGCGGGGACTGTTCTTCGATCCTTAGCTGGATTTCTCGCTTCTTCTATCCCTGCAGATTGAGGTCTGGCCTTCACCCCGGGCCTCCTAACTCTGCGTCTGCCCAAGTGCCCTCTTCTCAGCAGACGGAGGCTCACAGCTCTGTTGGGAATAGGGACTTAGGTATCCCAGGGAGGACGGCTGAACCTAGTTCCACGCTTATCGGTCCCCGAGTTTCATATCCAGTCTTCATGTCCTCACAGGACTGACCGCATTGCGGTGCAAAGTGACAAGTCGAGTGTTGGCTTGGGGAACTGCCATGTAAGTGAGGGACCCTAGGTGTTGGCGGAGGAGAGAATGGAAGGATTATTGCCTCCCCTCGACCCCCACCCGCCCGTGCCAAGTTCAGCCAGGGGTGAACAAAGTTTCATTTTTGGGATTGAACTGATCTTGGGCTCTCCAACAGCGCAGGACTTACGGATAGGGAAATGAGGAGCAGAGTCCTCTGTGCCTATCGAGTGCAAACTGGCCCCAAACAGAACCGGCCACTAGGAAAGGAACCAGGTATGCGTTGGGGCCCGGGAATGCACCCTCGCAGCGGACGTTCCCGCAGGTAGTGCGCGACTCCTGCCCCAGGAAGAAGTCGCTGCTGCCTGCAGGGTGGTGTTGGAGAGGCTCGGGCCTCTATTGAGGCTCCTCACTTCCTTTTCTCCGGGACCATGGGTCTCCAGCTTCTTCCGCCCTAGGCTCCCCCACCTCCTGGGCTCCTCCTGGGAGAGTTGTTTGAACCAATGCCCTATCCCCAGGAGGGCTGCCCGAAGTTGGAGATTTGGCCCACCAATCCTAGCAAGTCGATACCTGGCTGGCGAGGCGCAGCGAAGCGGCCCTCCCTTCCGCTACCACGGGTGGTGTAGGGACTCCCTTTCCCCTGGAGACCCTCTAGCACCCGAGTGTTGATGATCATTACTTTAAATTAAAAGTCTCTTTTCTCCTTTCCGTCTAAGCCTCAACTTAGTTTCAGAGAATGAAGCGTGAAAGCTCTTTTATGGAGATTACCGATGCTTCATTTATTCCCGCGAATGGCAAACACAGCCCGGGAAAAACCGAGCGAGCGAGCTCCTTGTCTCGGATCCTCAGCCGTCTCCGTGTTCACAAGCTCATTTGGCTGTGAGACGCCGTCGGGGAAAGCCCCTGCAGTGGCTTCCCTGGGGAAGGGAATTGCGCCTTCGCTGGTGCGGCAGTCAGCAAGCATCCCCGGGTGGGAGAGCAGTCTAACCTCAGAGGCCCCGCCTTGAGAAAGGAGGCATTTGGGGCTAGGGAAAGTGGTGGGCATCCAGGGATAGCCCTGAGTATCCCTGAAGTGCTGTGCTTATGTGAGTGTGACGATCCTAGTTATCATCACTCCAAACTCACCCTTCCACTCCGTGTTTTCAGTGAAATCCGGGGTAACTTGCGGCGCATTACACTGGGAGAGCCAGGAGCCCCACATCCACATTCCTGGATCTCATTCACGTTCCCATTCCAACCTTACACCAGCCCCTGTAACCTTTTCAGTGCTTGGCCAAGAGGCTGTGTCCATAGTAAGCACTTTGGTGGGGCTGTTTTATATTTGCACGTCTGCCAAATGCAGTCCCTAAGAGCAGGCAGCACCCGCTGGAAAGGGTGGGTCATTCTGGAAACAGATCCAGGGCCTTTGAACCTCTGGAATACAAAACTCACCTTGTCATCTGGCGGTTCTCTCCTCCAGGATCGGGATGCTTTGACCATTTCACAAGGGGCAGTTGGAAGGAAGTGATATAGCCCCCGGCAGAAAACACAACAGAGGGTTTTTATTCTTTTTAGACTGAACAGAGAAGTTTGAAGAAGAAAAGTGTAAACTCCTAAAAGAGAATTTCCAGGGTTCAGGCTTAAATTCCTTTGTGACACTGTGTTATTAACTCCAACGCAGTGGCGTCTCCACATTCCGGCCATCCCACTCTGGGAGCCCCTGTAACACAAAAGCCATTGTTGGGGGGGGTAGCCAGGAGGGGCCACCAGCCCCCCTTCCTCCCACCTAACCCAAAGCACAGGTTGCAGGGAGAGTGCCAGCGCTGCTTTTGTTTAGAGGGTCTTGCTCTATCTAAGACGACAGCTTACAGACATGAGTATGGGAGTTTCCCTGGGGTGTCAACATGGACCCGGCTGAAAGTGATATAGTCACTTACTATATAGCCAATGACTTGTGTATAGCATGCAAGGAATTTGAGCCCATTTTGTTGCCCCGTCTGCCCTTAATGGGTAATGACAGTTTCACCATAAAGGTCCTCAGTGGTTAAGAGGGTTAGGCTAAATGGTTCTTTGAGAGCAACATCACCCCACAGAGCCTGGGGAGATCCCACTGGTGCCATAAGGAAAGGTGAGGCTAGCTGAGTTGCGGGGGGCAACATGAAGTCTATTGAAACACACAGCACTAAGTTGGGAAAGGCAGAGAGAGGGCTTGCTGTTTGCCTGAACAGTTGCCAAGTTTCATTAATTACTCAGTCATTTTAATGTGAAAGCAAATACCAAAACGCTCTTGTGCCCATTCTGAATTAATGGCCTGCAAAATTAGATAAGGAGGGGGCCAAAGGGCGAGTTGAGGTGTTCAGAGGAGTATTCAACCCTTCTTTCAAACCTAGAACTCCCCCCCCCCCCACCAAATGCCTGAGGTGGTGGTCAATGAGTTGAAAACCTAAAGCAAAAGCCATTCCTTAGTGAACAAAGGTTGGATTCTAATAATGACAAACATCAGAAGGAAACCTTCCTTGGGTTCTCATTAATTATTCAGTCATGCAACCCGTCCTAAACCAGGTGCCTGTGATGTTCTTGGTACTGGAGTGGGCCCCCATGGGATGGATACCTGATGTTCCAGGAGCCCGTGCCACCAGATATTCATTTGAACCAAATGAATTTCTGAAGGCTATGCCTAGGTGTTTGGAATATGTCAGAGCCCATCTCTTAACTTCCATAATGTCAAGGCAATTCATGTGGGACCATTTTTATTGGTTAACTTAGTTGAATTTATAATCTGTGAAACAGAAAACAAAGTCAGGTTTAGTTGCACCTACCTTAGTTTATTATGTCAGCTTCAGGAAAAACAAAAAACTTACCTCCTTGCTTCCACCACATACAATCTGTTTACATAGCAAAACAAAACCACAGATTTATAGAATTTGTAGTTGCGTTTCCTTGATGCTTTCCCTCTTCATCCTTGTGTTTGTTCTCAGGTGCTTTTGATGTGCCTGCATTTTTGATGGATGCATTCTCTTGAAATGTGGCTGTGGGGAGCAGTCCCAGATAGCTTTCAGAAGTGTTGCCTTGGGTTTGGAATGGAACATGTAAGGACGGGATACAGAGTGACTTGATGTCTTCCGGGTGTCATGTAAAGTGGATGAAGCTAGAGGGGCACCCTGCCGAAATGACTCCCCAGTCTATTTTTGGGTCACATTCTTTTCTTCAGAGTTATTACTAAGGAAAATAACTTCATCATAAGCATCACATTTCTGCATGGGCAAAACTTGGGCAGAGATTTGAAACATTCTTCTGGGACCATTTTATGTTTAATTGCTTTTGATAACTTCACCATTGCAGGCCTCATCCTTGAAGTTCACATTCTTGGAATTCTAGGACTCTTTCTGGGATTCTTTTAGGCATAGTCTATACATGTAGACCAGTTTCAGTAAAAATGACAGTGAAACAGGAGTTGGCTGAAGTCAAACAAACAGCGATGTGATTGTTTAAACTGCTTTCCTTCACCTTTCCCAGGCCAGATTTTGGCAGAGGGCAGGCTAGTGGCTGGTCTTCCTATAAAGTGTACGTATGTCTGACCTCTTAGTTTGATAGGGTATAGGTCAGAAAAAGACTAGGGTCTCACACCACCAGAATTCCCTTTTTAAAATGAAGTGAGTTTACTCCTAATAAAGACCATTTGTAGAAGCTGAGGATACTGCATCCTTGGAAAGAAATTCAGAACTGATCTCTAAGCTGAAAGATGACTGGTTTCTTGGTAGTGTCTTGGTTAGAGAATCAGACTCTAGGCCTTTGAAGAGTGTTTGTGTGTCTCTTTCAAGAAGTTATAGTGCTTATGCAGAGGCTGGTCTTGAATTTCTTCAACCTAAGGGAAAGTCTCTTTTTCAATATTATTTTTTATAGTGAAGGACCTTATAAAGGAGATGGCTCCTTGCACTTTTCCTTGGCAACCCTAGTCATTGAACTGGCAGCCTCTCTGTGGGACCAAGGATTTCAAATGCACAGAGGTGGGAAGCCACGATCAAACGGAGTGAGTCTCAGAACCACCCAGGATAAAGACGAAAAAAAAAAAAAAACCCTTTGGATTATCTGACTCAATATCCTTGGCACCAGGACAAACAAGAGGCAAACTAATCCCTTGCACAGTTTTTCTAAACATATCTAGAGTCTTATCTCTGATGTTCCGAGAGGCAGCTGTTATAGTGAAAATGGAAGTTTATGCCACTGTTTCACCATTTTGGCTTTTATTTGTCTATTTTCTTATGTGGGAGGAGTGAAAGGATGGAAGAGGAGAGAATTTCTGGAAATCTTTAATGGTAGACATAAGGCTGATCATTTTTTAAAAGTGGAGTTTGCTGTTTAATAAATAAAACTCCACATGTCAATCTGGGAAATGTAATGTTTATTTGAGTGGGTAAAAGATTCATGAAGAGTGGCACCATGTGGTGTGTTGGGTGCAGTTTCTTTCCATTTCTAGATTCACGTTTGGAAGGAGGCAGGTGCCTTCCCTCAGGTAACCCAGGGTTCGAGCTAGGGCCTAGCTTCGTGGGCAGGCCTCAGCCTTAGAGACTTTCATGAGCAGCAGAAGAGATCCAAATTTCCAGGCTGGGGGTCATTTTTTTCTGGTCTTCTAGGTGCCTGTCCACACTCCTCAACTGAGGTGGTAGGAAATGAACACAGATCACTTTAGGATCTGTGGGGAATGGAGTAGAGAGATGCCTTTCAGATTTCTGTGTTCAGTTTGGCCTGTTTTCCTTCCATTATTGTTTGTCTGAATGGTGGGAACGTTTTATCTGGAAGGGAATTATTCCTGTGCACAATTGTCAGTCCTGCCAGGAAAGTTATGGCTGCCTTATAAAAGAGGACTGCCTGTCTTCCTTTGTCCTAGGTTGGGAAGGCCTCCTGGTCAATAAATACATATTAATCATGTAAAAGGATTGACATGCAAATGAAGGGCATCATTGACAAGCCCTGGATGGCTGAGGGGAGCCCTGCTGCAGCTGTGGTCCTGGCTGAAGAGCTGGGGCTGCACCAGGATCTTTGCTTGGTGTTTTCCGAAGGGTTAAACACCTCTTTCCAATAAATACGTGAAAGAGTTAATTGGGCTAGAGGTGGCTTTAGGATCTTCTGCTTTGCATGCTTCTTAGCTCTGCCAAGTCTCCAGGTTTTTTTTTCTTCCTATTTTAAGTCTGGCATTGAGCAGGCCACCCTTTGGATCGCCCTGTCTCTCGGCCCAACTGGAAGCCTCCAAAGGTACTTTGTTCTTCTGATCAAAGAAAAGTTAAACCAATCAGAGAAATAGTTAAAAGCTAGGTGAATTTTTGGAGGAATGCTTGATATTGCAGGAATAATTGTTAGTTGCCATTATGAATTATTGCTTATAAAATAGCATGATATATATCAGGGCTTTCTTCACAGAGCAAAGGCACTACAAAATTACTTCAGTATAGGCAACACCAAGCTTTGACTCAGATTTTCTATGTGCATGACACCTGTGGGTATGTATATTTCACAACAATGTTTTTTAATATACACATGACCACTGAAAAATATAGTTTTGGTGTCAGGATATACATGGAAAATCTGACGTTTATAAAGACAAAATAAAATGCATTATTATATGCTCCCAGCTCATCTTTGCGGTGAATACAGTTGCTTTATCTATAATGAATCATTAGGACATTTTAACCTCACTGATAGACTAAGTTACTATATATGCTGAAATAAATGTGAAGAGAATCATTTGTGCTAATGAGTGTTCTAACTTTGATGTTCCTTTATGGGTGCAGATGTTTAAGAGATGGACAATTGGAATTTGGTGGACAATTTAGGCTCTGAGTTATATCTGTGGACACTTGTCAGCGAGGAGGTTTGCATTTAGTAACTTTGGAATTGGAGCATAAAGCAGCTGGTTTTGGTGATATTCTTGCTCAGGCCATAGATGTCTAAATGGGCCCTACTTTGATAAAGACTATGGATGTCTGGAGATTCTGGCAAATCAGGCCCTAGGAACAGTTATTGGGGAAACACATACTTGGGCCTGGTTGTTGTCTTTCTTTTGTAGTCTATGTCTAATCTTATCTAACGCTTTGCAACTAAATATCAGATCCTGTCACACAAACCGGAGGAAAGAATTAAATGGTCTGCCTCTCCTAACATGAAGCACTAAATGCTACCTTGTAAATTAAATGTATCTGTAGATGACCTGAGGACTCAGCTTTTTCTGTATTTTGGGGTTATATTCATACTGACCAACCAAGATATTGACTTGCCAAAACACTTGAGTTTTCCTTTTAGATAAATTCACAGAAATGATGTTTTTCGATAGGAGCTTGTTAGCTCTGAAAATCCACACCTAATTCAAAATCAAACACTAAATCTTCTAAATTCTTGCTATGGACATATTATGTTTGATGTACTTCATTAATATTTATCTAGATTGTAGGTAAATCAAGTATTACCTAAAATTCAAACCCAGTGAACATGTTGTCTATTGAATTGCTGTGTGTATTTTTATGTGTGTGTAAAGAAGAGAGTAGCTACTGCCCCAGATAAATTATTTAACATGATTTTTGTATATTGTGGAGAGGCAGGCTGAGCCTCATTTTTTGGATTATGATTTGTATTATGAAATGCTTATCAAATGTTTTCCAAAGATTAGTTTAATTTTAATTAAATAAACCTTTCTCAAGAGGAGGCTCCCAACTATTTCTTGTACCCAGAGGCTAACGTACTTGTTGTTTTTAATTATTTTCTGCTGTTACCCAAACTGCTTTGGGTACTCCTGCCCAATTAAATCAAAGGCACAAGTTCCTTATACACAATATGTTTAATATTTAATTTTAATTAAATTAATTAAATTGTTTATTTAATTTTATGTGCATTATTGTGCATAGAATAATGCAAAATTCATGATAGTAAGAATTGGGGTGGGGAGGTGAATCAGAGAGCTTTCAAACAAGCTAATTACAACTTCCCCTTCATTTCCAGGGGAAACATCCTAACATAAAGCAAACGATAAACCTGAACTTTCTCCACAGCATCCCATGACTTTTAGCCACTGCAGAGTTGAGTTTGTTGGCCTCTTTCATCCTATGGAGCTTGCCTTGCAATTTTCAGCTATAACAGCTGCTCTGCAGAGGAAAGGGTATGTGCAAGTATGTACATGCTGTTGTCACAGCTCATGCTCCAGTGACATTTTCTACTTTGCTGAACACAGAGCTACCAGCACGGAGCTCCCGGGGAAGGACCATTTTCTACCCAGAGACAATGGCAAAACTTGCAATAATGTCTTTCTACTTAGGAAGGGCCCATCCCAATGGCTTCGAGCTGCCCGAGCCAGGACAGTGCTTAAGAATTTGGAGGCATTGGTGGGGTCCACCTTTTGGTGGGAAGCAGTTCCTTTCAGGGAGGGATCCTTTGGCCTGGCTCAGTTTCCAGTACAGTCTTCATCCTTAGGGCATAGTTTCTCAGGAGTGGTTTTATCTGCACAGTAATAGCCTTTGCTATCTCACACTAGAGTGCTTAATTCTCAGGACATTCATTTGAACAGAAATAGTATATAGACACACACACACACACAAAAAGCCCCAGAATACTTGGGCTTGTTCCCATTTGAGTTGTCCCTAAAATGATGAGCTCCTTAGTCAAACATTTTCAAGTTCCTCAGTTAAAGGAACCCACTGAATGCTGATGCATTTTATTATCTCTCTCCTATACTTTCCAGATGTAAAATAATGCCATTTTCACCATCACGGCCTGGCACTTGGGGCATCTGAGCCACGCTTTCCAGACCTGACCTCATGATGTGGTGTAAACTTTTCATTTTAGGGTTTTGTCCATCTGGGCCACAGTTGAATATTTACTCTTACCATCGCTCTCTCTCTCTCTCTCCTCTCTCTCTCTCTCTCTATTTTTCCCTTGAGCTGGGGATAGTTTATTTCTTGGTGTCTCCTGTTTATTGAGCTCGTTAACCGTACTTAATGAGATCTAACCTTTAACTTGATTCTCTCAGCCAGTGAGAAAAAAGGAGAAAGAAAAAAATAATGGAAAGAAGGGAGAGACAGAGAGAGAGAGAAAAAAAAAACAGAGAGAGAGAGAGAGAGGGCGCAGAAACTAGGACTAGTGTCCTTAGGTAAAGTTTCGGTTTCACTAGCTACCTTACACGAGAATGGAGCTGCTAAAAATAAACTCTCTTTCTCTTTGTTGTTGTTTGTTTTTTCCACCTAAGGCTGGTTTTGTTTCAGTAGATTAAATATTATCATAAAAGTAGCTGATGATGCAGTAAATTAAAAATCAGGTTGTGGAATGTTTTGCAAAAGCCTTTTTTACTTCTATGGCACTTAACCAGTTGAAGCAAACATTAGTTTTAAACCAAAAGCATTTGTCAGGAGGAGTTTTTTGCTTCAAATAAGGGTTTGGAAAATACAGAAAAGTACAGTTAGCCAGAATGGACCTAGTAAAAAGAAACCCTGAATTTGGAGAGAGATTAATGTTGGCTCACTATGCACAGAAAAATGTCACTTTCTCTCTCTCTATTTATGTTGCCCATCTGTAAGCTTAAAGACATTTTTAGTATAAAATATAAGTCTGAGAAGCTGCAAGAAATGTATCTGACAACAGATGCAATCGAATTTGTAAGGCACTGCTGCGTCATCACATTTAGCATCAAATTATGAATTAAACAAGAAGAATGAATAACAAATTAGGATTCGCCTAAGCTTGGCTTTGTGCAGTGGGACAATGAAAATTTATTTGAGTGCTATTCCTTGATGAGGTTACAGATTTTCTCCCAACAGAAGGTACACATTAATACTGTGGAGACAATTATTGGAAGTTCATTTTCTGTGCACATCTTAGAAATCTTTTCAGGAAAATGAGAAGCTACGGTGAAGAGTCAGATTTTAGAAAACTCCCTTCCCTATGTAACTTTTCCTATGGAACTTTCAGTGTAGGATTGATTTGTTAAGAGAATATTTTGGAGAATGATATCAGAAATGTCCAAGCTGAGTTGTATGTGAAGGTTTTGTTTGTTTCTGTTTTTGTTTTGTTTTTTGCTGATGTGTAAGAAAAGTGTTGGCTTTTAGGACTTTTTACAACAGGCTGAAAATGACAGGCGTCTTGCAGCTGAGCTGTTCGTTAAAAAAATACCACACTTTCGAAAGCCGACAGCACTTTAAAATGTACAGTCAACTGTACTCCTCGTCACCTAACTGCAACCGGGAAATACTGTGTTTCGGCCCTCACTAATGCCTTCACCACATGCTGGTGTTCAGGGGAAAAAATGAAAGGTTGCTGGGAACATTATCAATGGAGCAGAGACGTTAGATACACTAGGAGTAATTTATTGGGTTGCTGAATATGAAAAAACTTTTCAAGCCCCTAATGTAACCCACATGCATCATCATTCTAAGATTATTAAAGAGACTAAATAGAGAGACGTCTCAAATAGACGTAAGAATACCAGCAGGATACATACCTAGGTTATTTTGGAAAACTAAAACAAAACATAACCCAGTAGCACTGATGGCTGCTTGTTATGTAGGTGGACGTTATACGTAGGCGATGTTGCCTTATTTTTTAAATCAACTTTTTATTTTCAAGAAGTTTTAGAGTTACAAATAACTTGTGAAGTCTGTCGCCTTATTTTTGTTACAGGTTTTACCATTGTGAGTATTATTTCTAAGTTTACCTTTTCCCCAGAACATTCTCAGAGGCAGAGGCTTCCTTCTGAGGAGGTATGGATATGACACAGTTTGCTTAGTGATATCAGGGTTCCTGTTTCCCTGGAAGAAGGGGCAGGGACCTCACATGCAAATAAGTTTAGAAAGCAAAATAACAATTAAATGTATTTAAATAGCAGATTGCATAAAAATAAAAATAGCTAGGGTTAGTCCAAAGACCAGCTTTTCAGGGACTGTTTCTATATAGGGACTCTGGCTTCATCTTTTCTTCCTTCCCTGGCCTGTTCATTTCTGTAGACAATCAGTGTTATCTTGCTCTGTCTTTCTTGGTGTCACCTTTGAGATTCAGACAAAAACTGGGTCAAAACCTGAGGCCTGGCCTCCATCGCCACCTAGTTGTCTTCATTTCCAGGTCCAAGGAAGACTTGCTTACTGCCAAGGCCAGCCTGGTGCTGCGTGCCTGTGCCGTAGTAATTCTATTCTGTAGCCTTGAGCCCTAAATTGTTAATTTCCTGCATTGGGTTTTATTTCAAAATGGGCTTAATTGTTGAGAGTTGGAGGCTAGGGAGGGAGAGTGGGAGGAAAGAACCCCTTTTGGAAATCAATCACCAACATCACTTTTCAGAGGTCTTAAAATGATGGAATTGACTGCCTCCTCCTGCAGTCCCTCCATCCCCTGCCTGCCTCCATCCCTATGTGCTAATCACATTCAGGCCAAAGGCAGGAAGGGCTACCTGACCACAGCCTAGAGGACATTTTATTTTATTTACAGATGAGCTGTTAACCCTTGAAACACAGATTCATCTGGGAGCTCTGGCTTCCCCATTTAGGCATATCAAGCTCAGAGCTGCAACAGGGCTTGCCTTAATTAACTGTGTCATTCAGAACATGGCCAACAAGCTGCAGGCCTAGGAGGAGGGGTGACCGGCATCCTTCTAGCTGCCCCCCCAAGCCTGTCTACCAGAGGGGACTCCTTCAACACACGTGCAACCCAGGACCTGGCTGCCGAGTGGACTCAACTCCAGGTTCCTGTGGAATCTGGCTGCGTTCCTTTGCCAAGTGGGGCTCCAGGCAACCATCTCACACCTGGGCTTGCTGTTCCAAATAGCAGTTGACCTCTTGGAAGTAATGACTTTGAACGAATATGTTCTTATTCCAATAGTACTGCAGCTGCTCAAAATCTTTTAAGAGCTTCCCTTTTGGAATTACTTTTAAGAGTTCGTTTAAAAATCACATATTCACACACATGCCTGGTCATAGACACATAAAAGGACTCTTGTTATTTTATATCCGAACCTCGCTCTTGCTCAAAATAGCATTTCCCAGTTCGATCACTCACCTTATTCATCAGACTTGGTTCACAACTCCTTTAGACTCTTTCCAAAACTTAGATCCTCCCTTAAGAAGGAAATTTCTCTACCACTGAGGATTTTCAAAAGAATGTGCCACAGCCTCCCACGGCACTTTCAGAAGAGGAATTCTTAAGAGGTTTTAAGCATGACAGTGTAATCAGAATAAACATGAATGTCTAGGGTGTGTCTTTGGAAGGAGACAAAATACATTTGGATGTAAAAGTTCTGGGTTGGTGGAAATTCCGGTTGTGAAGCATTATTGCCACCAAACATGCAGCATCCCCTTGCTGAACCTTGCTTCTCTGGCTGCTGGTGAACTATGAACATTTTCAAGTGAATATTTATTCCAATTTCAAGGAAGGTAGGGCAGGCTCCTCAGATGCAAATCAAACCACCTGTTTTTTAAGGGCATGTTGAAATGCCTGGGGTGAGAGAACCTTGCAATGGTTCCATCTTTTACCAAACTCTTTCTACTTGCATCTTTAAGACTTTTCTCCTATAATATAGATGTATAGACAACAATGATGAATAAAAATGCATTAGCCATGAACCATGTTCTGAGAATACAAATACATTTCTGGTGACAGAAAGACCTAATCTGTATGGAACATACTTCTTTGTTTCCATATATACACGATGCCCCAGGATGCCCCACCTTTTCTTCTAGAAACAAGCACATTGGAAGAGGGCAGGAGGGAGAGTGGAATACTCCCTGATAGGCCTGAGCAGGTGGCACCGGTAAATCAAGGGTTCCCAGTACAATTTGGGGGAAGAGAATCTGATAGTTGACATTTGAAAGATGGCATCAACGGAGTCGTGACTGGAAAAATCAGAGCTCACTGGGGTTTTCTTAGACATAAATTGCTAGTTAGCCCTGTTTTATTTTGAGTTATCTTTGCAGACTTCTAACCTTTCCAGTGCTTAATCGAGCCCTGCTGTAGGTGGATTTTTTTTTATGGAGGGAGGACACAGTGCCCCAGGGAAGGGCTTGGCCTGAATGCTCCAGTGCGCACAAAAGGAGGTCCTGGAGTGGAAGGGAGTCCATCCTGCTGAGTGAGGTGCGTGAAGAAGGGTGTGTTCGGATTAGGCCAGCTGAGGCAAGGCTGCAGGGAGGGATGTGGCGTGGGGGGCATCCCTCTTTTGGCAGGCCTGACCACCACCTCTGGGAGACCAGGCTGCTCTCTTCAGCAGAGGGCTCTGTGCCGGTATTGGAAGGTCTGGTCCTGCTGTCAGCTAGCTGTGTGACCTTGGGCAGGACTCCTGCCATCTCTGGATGAGAGCCTATCATTTGCAAAATATGATGATTGAAATAGCTCTGCGATTCCCTACTTGGAGTTCTTGTCAGGAATACTGGGGAAGGAGGGCCCTCTGATAAGTTTCAGTGTTTTGAGGTGATTGCTGGAAGTATGTCTGTGCTCTGCTTGTGAAGGAAGCAGAGCTGCTGTGACACTTTCCTCAACAGCCAGACATTGTCTTGTTTTGGGCTGAAGACAGAGCAGCTCACTGCATTTGCCAGTGCTGCTACCTGTTGCCCAGAAGTTCTGACTGGCCGTTACATGTGCCCTTGATTAATAAAACTAGAAAAAATGAATGGATTATTATTTAATAAATATTTAAAAGTAGCATTTATAAGATACCTGGCATATGGTTGGCTCCTAGTAAATGGTAGTCATTATTTTAATTAGCATTATTACAGCCAATCTGGTTGGTCAAAGCTTTCAAAATGTGGGCAGTAGCAGGAACATTCTGTGTTTGATGGGGAAATGGTTGGGAGCCACAGTGGGGCTGGTTTGCAAGCCCCTCCATGCAATAACGTGGTCTTAGGCTTCTCTGGCTGCAGGTTCCTAGTGCTGGTTCCTAGACAGGACGGGTGTGGGGGTTAGTGGCAATTCCCAAGCACTGAACCTGAGGAAGCACTGAGAGCCAGTCCTTCCTCTTGGCTCCTTCTGCTCAGAGCTGACTCAGGTGCAGATGTGCTGACCACGCACTCTGGCGGGCAAGGTTCCGTGATTGCCCCTGAAGAACTTAGCGGTCCAGCTACTTGCCTGTTCATTGACTGTGGTTGCATACTTTCATGGGGACAGCGATAGGGTTAGGGAGAGATCCAAGACTTAGAAGAGACAGTTTTCTTCCCCAGTGACTTCCACATCTAGTTCATGAAGAGGTGATGGGATTCAGAATACCATTGCCCAGTTGTTTTTCTAGAATTTAATGTCACGCATCATAGTAAAAACTACCATTCATTGATGCATTGATTACATATGTGCTCAACACTCTCCCTGGCTATTTGCAGACATTATCTCATTGATTCTTTCTATCAGTCTTTTAGGATGAATCAGTATTTCCATTTTATAATTTCAAACAGTGATGCTCAGGGAGGTTAAGTAACTTTCACAGACTCACATAGCTAGAGATTGGTGGAGCTGGAATTTAAAGCCCATGCTCTTTCTAAATATTACAAATTTGCTTCCATATGATGAAATGCTCCACAGTATGCAGATGGCAAACGTTAGGAAACTCCTGAAGATCTATAGAGTGAATGGTAAACCAGACAGACTTTCAAGAAGAAAGGAGTTTTGAGTTGGCTCTTGAAGGAGAAAAGAGGTTCTGAGCAGGGGATGGAGGGAGAGGGTGTGGATGGAGCCAGCGTGACATAAAGGAGAGAGGAGAGAGTTGAGGTGGTGGTTCTGGGGTGATGGCAGAAGGCTGCACCCTTGAGAGAGGTCAGACTGGGAGTGATGTCACCGTGGTCACTGCTCTGGGGACAGGCGACAGATGCTGACACTTATTTTTTTTTTTTTCTTTTTGAGACAGGATCTCACTCTGTTGCTAATTTTTGTATTTTTATAGAGATGGGGTTTCTCTGTGTTGGCCAGGCTGGTCTTGAACTCCTGACCTCAGGTGATCTGTTCACCTCTGCCTCCCAAAGTGTTGGGATTACGGAGGTGAACCACCACACCCAGACTATTTTCCTTGTTTTTTTTTTACACTTTTGGTTCTACCCATTCCTTTGGCTACCAGAGACCTCTCTGCTCACCAGTGGCAGGGGCTGCTGCAGCACCCCTACCCCACAGACAGCAGTCAGACCCCAGCAGGCACCAGCATAGGGTTCACTTCCCTCCCACCCTCACTTTCCTCTGCCTTTTGTTTCTCCATCCCTCTCCCTCCCTTTCTTCCTTTGCCTTAATGTTTGCTTTTTCAAACTAGCATTTAAGCAAGAATTGAAATTTAAAAGCTCACTCACAGTGTAGTTCTACACTTTTCCATGTCCCTTGCCAGCTCATGTCCATTTGCACAGGTGTTAACACAGTTGTAAACCTCAGGTACATAGAATCTTTGGTCTTTTTTGTTTCCTTGGACCTTGATATCAGGGTGTTTCTTTTCTGAATTGCCTTTGTGATCACAAAACCATAAATAGTGGCCTATATCCCACAGGGCTGGAGCACTCTGATGGGCAGATGTCCCCTATCATGGCTACATTTCTTTTCTAGTTGCTTTTCTTTTGGGAGGGGGTTCTTTTATAGCTGATACTGTCCCTGAGGGATATGGTAGCTAGGCAAGACCTGGGGGACTGTGGAAACAGAATGCCAAAAAGTTTAGGCTCCCTTGGGTAGAAGGTCAGGGTCTAAGTTAGGTATAAGCCAACTAGCAGGGTGACAGGGCGATGGCGTATCTGTCTGGGGGAGTCAGCAGAGACCCTGAGGGTGGGATGAGGCTGCCTGGAGATGTAGGGGGTAGATCAAAGCACCGCTGACCTTGGGAAAGTTTCATAACTTCTCTGAACCTCAAATTTCTCATCTATAAAATGGAGACACTAATATTTATTTTTAAAAGTTTTCTTTTCTTTTTTCCTTTTTGTTTATGTAGACCTCCACTGTGGATATGCCATTTATTTACTAAAACTCTGGCATTCAATAAACATTAGCTCCTCTTCCTCCTTCTCCTTTCAGATGGTTTTGAGCTCCTTGGAGAGGCTGATGATGAATAGAACCATCTCTTTATAAGGAGGTCATGGCTCCTTATAAAGCAAAATGATCGCCAACCAATTCATTCAACAGACACTTAGGGAACACCACCTCTGTTTCATGATATAGGCCTGAATGACATAGGCAAGGCCCCTGGCATCACAGAGCTTATAGTCTGGTCTGGAGTCAACCAATAAACAGGTAAACACAATGAAAAAATAGACCTCATAATGATAAGTGCTATAAAGGGACAACAGATATTAAGGTGAGGAGTCAGTGGTGACAGCTGAATTTTATGTGGAAGGGTCTGGAGGGGCATTTAGTTGGAAAGTGGGGCCAGAGGATTTGTCTCAAAGAGGTTTTTGCTTAAGTTGGCAGTTTATTTGCAAGTGGCTTTGAGGGTGAGCTATGGGTTTTTATGGAGAGCAGAAGCTGAGGTGCACTCCTCCAAAGCCCATCCCCTGGTGCCAGCACTGTTGGGGGGATGAAGTATGAGCCAAGTTCTGCAAGATGAGAGGGGAGAGGCACGTGAGGTTCTTAGGGAAGAGGTTTGTACCCAAGGGCCAGACTGCCGCCCCCTTGAGGGGTAGTGGGCAGAATGTGGCCAGAGATGCCAGGTCTGTGAGCTAGGGCACAGGCTGTCAGGATTTAATTTTCAGTGCAGGGGAGTCACTGGAGGAAATGAACCAGGGCTGAGATTTGATTGATTTGTGGTTTGAATAGTTACACATTATAGTTGGAGCTGATAGGAAGAAACTTGTATGTAAACTGGAAGAAGTAACAGGTTTGTGCAGCAGAGCCTGTTGTGGTCAGGCATATCAGAGAATGTTTTGTAGGCTGTGTTTTGTTGGTTGCCAAAGGTGGTGTTGAATTGAGAGAAGATGAACACCTGACAGAGCATGGCACCATGTTATGACCAATGAGAGACTTGGAGACATGATTAAGAAGAAAAAGCAGACACTGTAATCATGACATTTTTGTGAACATCAGAGAAGGAGAGGAAGTGGAGAGGAGTTTGGGGGAAGCCTGAGTGACTGGCAGGAATGCCACGCTGTGGGCTGGAGGCCCACTGGGGCATCAGACACCTCTCTCCTTTCTCCCTGCTGTGACACTTTCCTCAACATGCCTCTGAAACCAAGAACCATACAGAATGAGAGTGAGGTTGAGGCAGGGTGAGACTGGGGTCTCTTTGAAGGTGGAATTATGCTGCTAAGGCACCTGGAGTCAGAGTCTAATTTAGCAATTAGGAGCTCCCCTCACCCTCCACATGCCTCATTTCCTGATCTTAAAATGAACAGGATAGCACTAGAATAAGCTCTTGGATCTCAGCTTTCTCTAAGACTCTTTGGGGTCATCAGTGAGATCATCTTTGAGGTCATTCTTGCCCTGCTTCTGTCAAAGGAGGGTCCCTCCTCAAACCTTCAAGAGAGTTTTACTACTATGGTCATTAATAATTAGATTTAAAAGGGTCCTCAGTGGCCTGAGCTAGGCAGGGAATTGCTAAATTCCCCCCTTTCTTTCTGGAACGACCTTCTCCTCCCCCTACTTTCCAATGTCTTCCTCACTCTATTCTCAGAATTGTTGTTGGGAGTTGGTAAAAACTGGGCGCTAGGAAAAGCAGAGAGGTAGAAACTCATTAATTGACTGAATAATTGTTGGGCCCTGACTGGGTGCAGGGTGTCTGTTCTATGTGATGCTGGGGTTACCATGGAGACCAGGATGCAGGACTGGCCCTGAGGGTTCCTGGCTGCTGAAGCACAGCAGACCTACCCCTGGAGCCTTGAAAATCCAAATTCCAGATCCTAATTTGAGTTTGGCTAGGTCTGCCAAACCCAAATCTCCAAAGAGGCAACCCTGGCACTGGTCTGCTTAAAAAGCTGCTAGGGGATTTTGTTGCATGTGGAAAAGTAAGAACCACTGAATGGGACTAGAGAATCAGTCTCTTAAGATAAAGTGGTAAGCGTGGGAAGAAAGTGGAAGTAAAAGCTTTGACAGAGAGCTAAAGGAAACACAGAGCAGGAGGACCTAAGACTCCAGGATGGTGTGAGCATAGGCGTAGTCAGAGAAGGCCTTCTGGAGGGGGTGAGAGGCTCTTAGGGAGATACCTGCATTATCTCATATCCCTGAGTTTTGAAGGATGCAGGAAAAGGGAACAGCATATGCAAAGGCATGGAGGCGTTCAATGAATGGTCATGTGCAACCTTAAAGTTATCTGCATTTAATGTGCACAGTCTGGGGTGGGGGTATGACCCTGAGAGAGTCCTGCTGGAGGCCCCTCTCTTTCCACAAGAACTTTAACTGGCTGCCATCATGAGACTGGATATACTAGGTGGAAACCAAGTTCAAGCTAATAATGTATTCATGCAAATAAGAGAGGCAAGCACACTAAACACTGTCAGGCTGGGAGTGGGTTTTTCTTATGTTTCACAAGGATCAGGCAAGAATGAATGGATTAAAAAAGACACCAGTCATTCATCAAGCCCTAATTATGGGCAGGGCTATACCTGCATTGTTGCAAAGCAGATACAATTTCTGCCATTTTACTCAGTAGCAGCTCAGAGAGGTGTAGTGACTTGCTTAAGGTCACACAGCAAATAAGTTGCAGAGCTAGGACTTGAGTGTAAGTCTCCCCAGGCACGACGGTGTCTGAGAGTGTGGTTGCTGAATGCCTGATCCATATTTTTGAGCAATCTTGGGCAAATTCCTTAGACTCTCTGTGCCTCACTTTCCTCATCTCTAAGGAGACGAGGCTGATAGAGCCTTCTTGGTAGGGTTGCTTTGAGGTCTCAGTGAACAGTAGCTGAATGTAGCGAGTGCTACTTAGTTGTAGTCAGGAGGTCGGTCCCTGCTGTGAATGGAGGTCAGGGTCACTCCCCAGCCCAAGCCATCCACAGGTAACAGGTATGAGGGGCTCGGATTCGACTGTGTCGGGACTGACCACCTAGCTCTGAAATTTTGGAATGGATTTTGAATCTTGGTTTCTGGAAACACTGGCTGATGCCCTGGAATGAACCGCCTGGAGGAAGGGGCATTATCCCTTTGACCCTCCTGAGCACTCCGCTTGCTGAGCCCTGTGGTCAAGGCAGGTGCCCATTTATTGGTTTTCCTCCCTTGTCTGAGGTGATGTCAGCTCCTGTCAGAAGGGCAAGCTGGTTTGTAAGGCTTTAAGGGACCTTGTGGCTAAAAAAGCAAACTGGGCTGTTGTGGGGAGGGCAGTGGCCAAGGGTTATCTGCACTAGCAGTAGACAGGAGCACAAGATAAAACTCCGGAAGTGGAAAATATCCCATAAGTACTCAGCTGTAAAGCTGCTTTGATGGGATTTCTAAAGGCCTGTGTGTAGGGGCAGGCACCGTGCAGGGTGCAAAGGAGGCTGCCAGGATGTGGCTGGGGGCTGAGCCCGGGAGGCTGGGAAGTGCCGTGGAAATGAGCCTGACCGAGGCAGGTGGGGTGTGCATGTCGGAGCAGGGGTCCCACGATGGCAGCCTGTTCCTGGAAGCTAAGAGACCAAGGGCTGGAAGAAACGGTGCCAGCGGTCATAAGCAAGGTTTCATGCCGGGACCATGGAGACCACACACCCCTGGGCCTGTTGCAGGTGGGAGGGGGCTGTGGGTCCGGGGCAGGTCTAGGTGCTGGCTGGGTTGGGAGGCTTCTTCTGGCATGGGTTCCTTGATGCTGTGGGATAAACAAAAGGAAACAGCTGTCTGCTTTTCTCATGTTTGTCAACTCAGGTGGACAGTTGGGGGGTTATCCAGAAAAATGTCATTTTAACCCACTGTGAAAGCCAGAGGGCTTCTAAATTTGGCCCAAGTCATCTATCCTGGGCTGTGTGGCCACAATGATGATTTTCACTCAGTCACTTCTAAATAGGAAGGAGTTCCTGTCAGACCCTTTGGGGACCTGTGTATCCTCAGTACCTGCTGACGCGTAGGAGGTGCTCAGTGAATGGATACTGAAGAAATGAGAAGTCGGAGTCACTGAGCCTCCACTGTGGCTGAGGAACATTGCAGGTGTCATGAGGGACACCAAGAAACATAAACGAGGGCTGCATCCACCAGAGAACGAGAGCACACACAGCCAACATGATCCATAACGAGGGCCGGAACACCTGCGAGCACCTGCGAGCATTTAGAATGTGCTACACGCTGGTCCGGGCCATTTACTCACATGCAAATGTGATGTAAGTGGAATTATTAACTCTGTTTTATTAATGAGGAAATTGAGGCATGAGGAGACCAAATCTTGTACTTAAGGTCCCACTACTAGTGCAAATCCCACAGGAAGGGTATAATAAGCCCTATTTATAGCCAAGGAAAATGAAACTTACGGAGGCCAAGGTAACCACTGTTACTCATATAGATGCAGAAATTCACATTTTGCTGATCAATATGTGGGTTACATTCAGGTCTGGGGACATCATGGGTAGGCTCCTGACTGTATTCATGCTGTGTGAACTTCAGGCCTTTTGCCCTGAAGCACAGATATTTTCTTCTGATTCTTGGTGCCTGAGGACCCTAGATCCCCAGACCCTTTGAACCCCGAGGGCTGGCATCCTGGAGTGAGCTCTGCCTGCCAGGAGCAGTTTTCCCTGCCCATTCAGCAACCTCACAAGTGCTCTGAAACTGAAGGTGAAGAGACATGGGGGCCTGCAGTCAGCACGGCACAGGCCTCCAGCCCTGAAGTGACACTACCCCCAACATCCTCTTGCCAGGTCCTTTGAGAGGCTAAGACTTCATCAGTGGCTTTGAAACCTTTTAGGCCATTGTTTAAATAGCATCCTGTTCAAAAGCTCAACAAGACAGCAAGGGCCCTGGTCTGCTGAAGATGGAGAGCCCCCTGCAGCCTGGTGGTCAGTCTTGACAGGGGACAGCTAGCCACGCCTCAGGCCCCTTGGGCTCCTTAGAGCATGTTTGAACTCCCTTGGACACAAGATGCTCTTTGAGGTCCTGTGTGACCCCAGCATTGTGTGATTTGGTGCCCATCACAGGGCCCTTGCCCTGTAACGAAGCTTGAGCACCTGGTTGGCCCATGCATGTGCGGTTCAGGCCCACAGTGGCTGATGCTTTGGGTAATAGGGAAGTTGGAGGCAGAGAGAAAGGAGGAAGGCATTTGCATCCCTCTGGTCTTGTTCCAAGCAGCAAGCTTGTTTTCCTTCCCTCTTAGGGGTGCTGGATTTAAGTAAAATAATGCCTACATATCCCTTAGCCTAGTTTTTTTTTTTTTTTGAGACGGAGTTTCGCTCTTGTTACCCAGGCTGGAGTGCAATGGCATGATCTCAGCTCACCGCAACCTCCGCCTCCTGGGTTCAGGCAATTCTCCTGCCTCAGCCTCCTGAGTCGCTGGGATTACAGGCACGTGCCACCATGCCCAGCTAATTTTTTGTATTTTTAGTAGAGACGGGGTTTCACCATGTTGACCAGGATGGTCTCGATCTCTTGACCTCGTGATCCACCTGCCTCGGCCTCCCAAAGTGCTGGGATTACAGGCGTGAGCCACCATGCCCGGCCCCTTAGCCTAGTTTTTGACACATTGCAGGCATGCAGCGATTATGCTTGTTTTTACCACAGCTCTGTGAGGGGTGTGTGGGGCCAGCTGGCTCTGGCATCCATGTTGCAGCAAAGCTGGGTCCAGGCTTTATTTCTGGTGAAATGGGAGGTGAACTAACTCAGGGTTTTCTGGGTATCACGTTTCTCTGGGCTGTCCTTCTCCGCCCTGTTCCCCTTTGATACCTCTTCCATCCAACCTTCCCCCTTCATGGACAAACAGAGCCATGCAACTATGAAATATCCTACCCCATAGCCGCTCTTGTCAAGCTCAGACACATTTTGGGTCTCTCAAGGTAAAAAAATCAACAAGTCTGTCACTGAACTCTTCTCCCAGGCAGCGCCAGCATATACTGCACGGTCCACCAGAGCCCTGCTGGGTCCTCGGTATTCCCTGCATGGGGCAGCTCCCTCTAACTGGCTCACACTCTGACCTGCTCACCTCTCTGTCCCTGGCACCCAGCCCCAGCCAGCCCAGGGCATTTACGATAGTTGCAATTTTGATGGAGCATTTGGATGTCATAAACAAATTGATTTCTAAACCAAAGGAGTGATTCTGAAAGTAGAAATGTCAGCTCAGAGGGGATGTGGGAGTTAGGTTTTGCGAAGACCCCCAACATCCATCAGCTACTGTGGGCTTGAGGCCAAAGGAAAGGTTTTGCTGCTTTGACGAGGATGGGGTTTTTTGATGTCAGAAAATGCCAATTTATTCTGTGGGTCAGGGTAGGAAGGGAAAGGGGCTTCCTACACCCAGACCAGGACCTTCTTTGAGATGCTAGAGAGGAATTCTTTGACTGAAACAAGCCATTCTTAAAGCCAGGGAAGGAGTTCTTTGTCTCCATGGTAGTAGGCTGGACGCCAGGAAGAAATAGAAATTTCCCAGGGGAGGATCCGGATTGGCTGAGGAAATAAGCATTTGTCCAAAGACCATGATGGTGGTGCCAAAGTCCAGCATGCTTGTCCGCCATCGGCTAGGTCCTTCGGAGCCTGCTACCTGTGCCCCCAAATCTGCAATGGTTATATTATCTAATTAATTGAAAACAAAATTGGGTGTCTTTCTACATGATTATAAGCATTTTGTCTGGTTCATCTTCCAAAACATGTGGCATAGATACAGGCTGCAACTCCAGAGGCAGAGCAGTGAGTCCGTTGATGGTCCATGGGTAAGGGGCACTTTTGAAAATTGGGCCAGGGAAGGCTGAAGTTAAGTGCTGTATTCAGTGACCCAGATTCCTATCTGCTTCCTGCCTGAAGCCTCATGCTCCAAAGGCCAGAGAGCGTTGGGTTTGAACTCCATTTGCTCACACAGTGGAGATGGTGGTGGAGGCTTGCACAAAAGGCAGAGATGAGAGTCTGTAGCTCAGGGGACTCACGGCCCTCGTGCGAGTGGGAGGCCTCTCACACCTGCATCCAGCAGCAGTGCCCAGTAGCAGAGTGAGCAGCAAGACCCGAGGCTCAGGGTCATCCTGGAACTGCAGGAAAAATTCAAAGAAAGAGCAGACAGCAGAGCTGACCAGGAGTTCAACAGCATCCAGTGTAAATGGTTCATCCCATCGGCCAGGAATCCAAGACCCAAAGCTGTTAAATTCCTGGCAATTTGAATTTCAGCAGTCCTGCTAAACACCTCTGATTCTTTAGAACAGTATTAGCATCCCCACACACAATTGTTTAAGTAACTGATGGCATGGGACAGGATTGACACCAGAATCCAGGCTGTAAGAGAGGCCACCCGGGGAAAAACGAAAACCATAAGCTAAATGAAGTGGCAAACTGGGAAAATGTTTGCACTCACCATACGAGGAAAAAGCTAAATTCATTAATATCTAAAGAGCCATTATGAATTAATAAGAAAAGACTCAATAACTAAACAGAAAAATCGACACAGGCTATGTGTTATTCACTGCGTTGGAAATTCAGACAACTCTCAAGCATTTGCAAAGTTGCTTGACCTCGCTGATAGTCACAGAAATACAAATTTAAAAGGTGAGATAATGTTTTTTATCAATCCAATTGGCAAAGATCAAAAAGTTCCATACCATCAAGCGTTGCCCAGTGTCTGTGGAAAGAGGCACTTTTACACAATGTTAGTAGAAGTATTTGATGGAGAGCAATTTGGTAGTAACTATCAAAATGAAAAACACATATTTCCTCTGACCAGCTATTTTACCACTAGACGTTTTTCTGATAAGTATGTTAGCACAAATAGATGCAGTTTTAGTGGAGCATTTGGATGTCGTAGACTAATCTGTTTCTAATCCAAAGGAGTGAGTCTAAAGGTAGAAATGTCAGCTCAGGCACTTCTGAGGGTATGGAGGTTATGTTTTGCAAAGACCTCTGACACCCGTCAGCCAAAATGACCATATACAAAGATACTCACTAAAGCATTGGGAACGGCAAAGGAATGAAGAGTCAAGTAACTAAGGAACTATTTAAATACAAGACTTGTTAGATAAATTATGTTACATTTGTATGATAAAATATTACCTAGCCATTAAAAAGAATGACACAGCTATGCCTAGAGATATGGAATAGTCCCTACTATATATTAAGTGATAAAAGTACAGAACATGTATGTATGTGTGTACATATATATGTGCATATATATTTATATATGAAATTGCTATATGTGCACAGCAATATGTAAGGATATGTAATATGCTTTGGAAGGATGTTATAAAAATTAGTAGCAAAGGTTGCCTCTGGAAAGGAGAACTGGGTGGGCAAGGGGCAGGGGTGGAGGAGACTTCACTGTATGCTCTTTTGCCCCTTTTGGATTTCGTATCGTGTGCATATATTCTTGATTAAAAATGATTAAATTTAATAAAGCTATCTGAGATTCAGCAAGAAAGGTCTCCCAGCTAATCTCACCCTTGAGAAGTAATGCTGGCCTTGGCTCCCGGTGGCAGTGGCCAGGATGAGGCAGTGGCCTGAGAATGAGGCTGTGTGTGAGGCAGGCTCAGCTGTGGGCCAGGGAATGCCTGGGTGCAGGCGTGAGTCAGGCCACTTAAAAGACCTGGTGACCCCCAAGTACACTGGAAATAAAGCAGAACACTTGAAGCACCAATGACTCTGGAAACCATTGGCTAATTGGGTCAGATCACAAGCCCATCCCAAGTATCTGTTTGTCCGACTTTCCTGCTCCCCACTGCTAAGGTAAGGTCTGTGAGGACTGGGTCAGTCTTGCAGCCTTTTGTGAAGTCTGGGCTGACCTGTCCATGCTGTGCTGTGTCAGGGTCTGCAGATACTTATGACGGTGGGGTGGAGTCAGGTGGCTGTTGGATTGGTTCAGTGGGCATTACCAACATCGTGGTGCTCTCTGAGGTCAGGTCTACACTGGGAGCAGGCCGTTTAGCGTTTGGAGTCACGCTGACCTGGGTGTGAGTGTGAGCTCTATACAAAGAAGGGGGCAGTGTGTCAGTTTCTGATCAGCACAGTGGGGACTAACATCTACCTTGCAGGGCTGTCCTTAGGCCTGATGAGGCTGAAGTGTGCAGAGTTCTCAGCCCCTCTTTCCTGCCCTTGCTGCCTGGTGCACCAAGGTGACATGGTTAGACTACAGCAGATGGGTAAATTAATTAATGGGCTCTAGGCAGGCAGCCTGGGTTTTAATCCCAGCCGAGCAAATTATAGGCTGTGGGATTTAGGGTAATTTACTTAACCTCTCTGTGTTACATCGTCTGTAAAATTGGGATACTAATAGTTCCTGGCTCATCTAGGGCTATTGTGTGGACAAAAATGAGATATATGCTATAAAGCACTTAGCACTGAGACTGACAGGCAGTAAATAATCAACAATATTCACTATCATTCTTATCATTGTGATTATTTTGAAATAACTGGACATGCCTAGCTACTCAATTACTGACCTGAAGTTTGGCATTGCCATTGCAGTGTGGGTAACCTACACTTTCCAGAGATACGGATCAGGCACATGGGCAAAACACACCCAGCTAGACTCACCACTGTCTCCCAGGAAACCGCGGCCCATCTGGCAGTGCCGTGTGAAACCAGGCTGGGGGAGAGTCAGGAAGGGCTTATTTCAAAGAAATAAAAAATTCTGTGCAGTTCAGTAAGGAAGACGGGGCATTTGGAGTGGTTTTAGAAGAAAGAAAAAATGAAATGCAGAAGACCTCCATGGACGGCAAAGGCAGTGTCTATATCATGGGGGAAACAAATTTTCCCGAGATTCTGAGTACAAAGGAAAGAGGAAGCTGTACCTGGGAAATGGCAGCATTTGGCCCTCTTTCCAGGAAGGGAACATTATGGAAACAGGAAAAAAACAAAGGTTGGGGCAGGAAACCTCTAGACAGAGCAACTTGAAGGGTGTAGATGATTGTAGAGGTTAGAGAAACTGGGTCTGAGGGGGCTTAGCAGAGACAAAAAGAGTTCCAAGGGGGCTAAGAACGCCGTGGAACCCATGATTGAAATAGTGTCAGGACGGAGATTTGCTAGAGGAATTTAATAACAACGATAACTAACCCAGCGTCTCCTCCCAAATCAGAGGATACACCTCCACAACACTGGTAATGAGGAGAAGAACTATTTTAGGAGGTGAGGGGAGTGGCAGGTGATAATCATCACAGGGTACGTATGTCAATTTTAAAAAATAAGCAAAAACAACACATCCTGAAAAAAAAAGATGCCCTGGTTTTGCCTGGGCCTCCTGCCCCTGTGATATTTTGTCAGAACGTGGTGTCATTGATTGTTTTCTGATTAGGAGGTTTCCTAAAATGTAATTCCATTCTATGGTTGGACTAGGCTAAGGCTCAAGGGAGAAAGCTGCCCCTCCCCAGGCCTGTCCTCACTTTTGAATGTTTTAAAGACTGAAGCATGGAGGGACTTTCCCTTGTGTTCCTAGCTTCTGCAGGCTGCTTTTATGCTTAACTTCAATCCTGATGTGTTTGCTAGGGTGACATATAGATTTCTGAAATCAACTTCACCCAGAATCTGGAGGCTCCCCGGGGGAATTCTATCGATCAGCGCAGAGCTACTTTTTGCAGAGCAGAGCGGCGCCGGGCCAGACCTCTGGAGGAGCATGGTCCACCGGAGAGCCGAGGACGGCTCAGCGCCACCCAGCCCGGGCCCTTTGCGGCAATTGGAGACCCCTCAACCCTGGATCCTTCCAGAAGCGCAACTGAACCTCATCTCCCCTGGCACGATGAGAGAAGAAATCGAAACAGGATCTAGGTCCAAGCTGAGACTTAATTACAATGATTATTTTTTTATTTCACCACCATGAAATTTCAACCCTAGAATGGCCGAATGCCGAGGGCCGCACACCCTGGAAGAATCTGAAACCTATGTTGTAAGCATTTCCTCCCAGCCTCCCAAAGTTTAAATATTAATTTGCCTGTAATTGGCGGAGAAAACAAACAGGCAATTAAAAACGCTACAAAGCTGACTTTCTCCTTCCTCTGCTCTCCCCTCCCTTTTCATTTCGCTGCCGCCTAGAACTGGCTCTAAGACAATGGGACCGCGAGCGGTGTGGAATTCTAAGCCCAGGCTTGCCTTAAAGCTACAATATGGATTTAATTTATATGCAAATGCAAGCAATAAAAAGGCAGACACTGTAGAAATTATAGGGTCCCCCCTCCTTTTCTTAGGAGATGCTCAAACCCTTTCTTTCCTCTTCCAACTAAGACCTAATTATTATTGGTTGTGGCCACCTCCCCCTCTCCTCCTGCCCACTCTGGGTGTAAACTGGGCCATTTAAGAAAAAACACAGAATATTGGGACTAAGAGAAGAAGCATCAGGATAATTTCACAGTCCGACTCCTTCTCTCTCCTCCCTCCCTTTCCCCTTTTCCCCTCCCCCTGGACTGCTGGGCTCTCCTGTTGACCAGTAGAACGCAAAACTGATCAAAGCCAGCCGGAAACCTTAAGTAGGCCAAAATGGGGGCTAAAGTATGCTAATAGAGGAGCTAAATATACTTTAATCCTGTTATAATACAAGGTAACTCAGAGGCAGGGAAAGGGCCTGGTGGCTTTAGCAGGGGGCAGAGGGGGGCTGGGGACCCCTGTGAACCCTGAATAGAAGTCTCTTCCTATTCTTTCTCTGGCTGGGGGTGGGGTGGGGGCCTTCTTCCTCAGATGCTCACCCCAGCCCCGCCTGCCCCGTTTACTGAGTGTCAACAGTTGGGTGAGCAAGACTTCTCAGCCCTTAGATCAGTATCCTGTGACCTTCCACATTGAAGCACACACCATTCAGCCAAGCCTTCCAGCTGTTGCCTGAATGATGAGGTTTTTTTTTTTTTTTTTTTTTTTTTTTTCTTCTCAGAGTCGGGCATGGCTCAGGAAGACACTAGGCAACAGTTTTAAATTATGTCCTCACCACCACCCAGCTTGCGGTGCAGCTCCTGAGGGGGCCTGTGCAGAGCCCGGCCTGGTATAGCCAGGTGAGGAGGTACGTGAGCCAACAGATATGTTTTGGGCAGAACTGAGCCTCGGAAGGAAACCCAGCCTCTCTGCCCAGCTTCAGAACCACGACTCTCCTCAGGGTAGCCCCTGTCTAGTTTTAGAGAGGAGAGGGGGCACCCACGTTGATTCCCTGACTCTTACTGGAGTAAGGAAGGCAGGTCCTCTGCCCCGATTTCCTTTTGGGGCCCAGGCCTTGAGGGCTCTGAGAGATTCCAGAGTGTCAGGGAAGCAGTTCTGCGTGGATTCTCCTTCCTGGGCTGGTGTCTATGCCCCCGCGACGGCAGAGGAGACTGATGAAATTTTACAGCCAGCCAACTGCCGCTGGTGTCAGAAGATTAAAAACAAAGGTCGCATTGAGGCCTACCTCCCACCGAGCGTCTCCGAGTCTGAGGGATGGAGTGGGGGAGGAGGCAAAGGGCCCCAAACATTTCTCCGTTAAGTACAAATTACATACTGGATATATGAAGCTGTAATGGTGTATTTTGAGTGACTGGTTTCATGAGAACATCCGTGTACCCTCCGAAATGCTGAGACGGTGACACAGGCAAACAAAAAGGAATTCAATCCTGACAGGATATGTTTTGTTTGAATTCGGGCACAGCTTCCTTCTATTTTTTTCCCCCTTATTTCGAGTCCCTCTTCCTCTCTTCCTCCCTCCCTGTATCCCATCAACCCCTACTTGAATGCTGTAAGCAGCGGAATCCTCGACCTTGTATGTGTGGGTAGGTGATCTGATGGAGTTGGCCAGAAAGTGTATAAACAATGAGCTCAATAAAACAATTCGCTTCTGAAAGCCCAGCATTGAGCAAAGAGATCTTTTCTATCTCTACCTGCTTCCTGCTAACCAAACTTCAGTTTCCCAGTCTTTAAAGTGAAAGGGTTATGTAAGGTCATCCCTAAGCTCCCCTTCTGAGGCCTCTGACAGTACAGGTGGCTGTCTGTCCAACAATATCCGCAAACAGGCGTCCACAGGGGGAGTCCACACAGATCTGAAGGGGTGGCAACACAGCAGGTGGCCCAATGTGTGCCCATTGTTGATGTGTGGAATCTGTCACCCCAGTAGTGCAGAGAAGGTACCTTTGCAGGAGGAAGAGAACCCACAGGCTGCAACAGAAGAGACTCTAGAATTTAATTCTGGCTCTACCGCTTCTTGGCATCATGTTTTGGGGCAAATTCTGAACTTTTTCACACATGAGTTAATCTGCAAAATGGAGGCAAGACTATCTGTCTTGTAGAGTTGTAAGGATCAGATGGGATGATACCTGGGAAGTTCTTGACATGACGCTCATGTCCGCTGGAAGAGTACCTACTGAGAGTCTCTTACTACTATTGAGTTTAGAACTACTTAGAGAGTTGTTGCTTTTACATTAGCAGATGCAAAGACCCTTTTTGTAGTTTTAATACTTATTTATTTCAGCAAGAAATAAAATGCAACTATCGATCTGATGCCAGTTTTGAGGGATCCTCCTCCCCTATCGTTTTTTCCTACCAAAGACAAGGGCATTGGCATTGTAAAATCTGGCTTCAGTATTGATGCTAAATTTCCCAGTCCTTAGGGCAATCCAAGCCTCTCACATGCTCCTCATCTCTGGTTCTGCTTTTCCTTTAAACTATCTTCCTCATGCCCTGGGGCAAGGTCTTGCTAAGTCTAAAGGGAAAACTGTTTGTAAATGTCCCATTGACCAATACTTTCTATTTCTCACTCGAGTAGAAAGCTCCTCACCAAAGAGTCTTGAGGACTGAGTCATCTTTTTTGTTCTTTGCGGGCAACTCATCAAATGGTTTTAATTAGATGGTGTTTTTCCAAGTAAACAACCCAACTGAAAGAGAAAACATTTAATTTTTGTCGAATTAAGTTGGGAACAATCTCAGCACCATGGCTGCTAATGATGCTGGCAAATGGGGCTTCTGACACTGTTCTTGTTCTGGTTCATGTTTTTCCTTAGCAGCAGCAACAAGGAAAGAAAAAAAGTAAAACGCAAGAAAAAAGTAAAACGCAATTTCAGTACAGGACTCCAGATCCCAACTGAAACCCTGGAGTTATTTTGGTAACAGTTTTGCCAGGGGAAAAATATTCAAAGATCTTTGTTTCCACCATAAACAAACATAATATTATCTTGACTACAGTGTGACCCGTGAAACATCCTTCAGTTGACTTCCAAAACCCTGTAGCAAATATATGAATTGTAACAGCTGATTACTGAGCGATTTCTCTTCTTCCTTTATTTAAACTCTTTATGTTCCACACATTCATTAACATTTCCCTGCATGTCTCATTATTATCTCATCAAACATTTATTATTACTTCAAGATAGATAATTAAAATTTTATACAGTTATTTCTCTGTATGACAATCCAATAGGTTTCAGATGCCCCCACCCTGCCCGGCACTCACATGCACCCTCACAACTGGGCCATAAAACTCATGAACTTTCAATTCAATGTGCAGAAAGCATAGGAACAAAATCTAAAATTCATTTTGAATGGGAGTTTAGTTTCCTGAATAATGACTTAGTTATTGCCATTGTTAAAGAATCAGAGAAAAGACGCCTCATAGGACAATTTTTGCTCTTCATCAAATAAATAACTGGACCCTATGGATAGCATTATGAGATAGACAAACAATATATATAAGCTATTTTCAGGCCTAAACTGGATTTGTTAGAATTGAGTACTCCCAGACAGCAGATGCAATAAACTCAGAAAGATTAGCAAAGAATTACTCTCTTTCCAGGATGCATGTTACCTTTAGGATTAGAAACCCTGATATGGATTATATATCACACATACTGCACAGAGCACAGAAGTATCAAATTTATCAAAACTAGGGTGAGATCTTTTTTCAGTGGAATTTAAGAATGTAGGTTGGTTTTTGGGTACTTACATCTCGGAAGAGAATTTCCGGGTGGGAAGAACATCCAGCCTTAGCAAGCCAGTGGCCTCTTGTTTTTCCCGCACTGTTTCCCTTCCTAGACCTGAGCACAAGCTGAAATATCATCTGAGACCAAACCCAGCCTTAAGGGGCTTGGCTTGCAATTTATTAAATTGCTTGAATTTGGTTTTGGAGCTACAAATCTTTTTGTTCTACCACAAAATAATCGGCGTGCCAAGCTCAAGGAATTTTTTTTTCATAAATGTGCAAACCAGAAAGATGTCGGTTTACTCTGTCTAGTTAATTAAATAGATCAATGCCACTAACCTCGGGAAAATACCAGTGATGCCCTTCAGTCGCATTTGCCTCGATCTGAAGAAGGCAAAGGCCAAGCCACCTTTTCTAAACTTGTAAAACCTCTCTTGGCAAACAACCATGTTTCCCTCTTTGGGGATTTTTACACGTAGTCGGTTCAGGTTCAGCCTCTGCCCTCGCCTTGGTGAGGCAGTGTTTGGGCAGGTGGGCTGGCACAGCCCAGGATTCTGAGCTGGGAAAGGAGAAGCGGGAGGGCCTGCCGTGGATGTTAACAGGCACTAAGGCTGCTCAGAGATTGTGTGTGGATACCTGGTTCTGTCCTGGGGCAGGTGGCCAATGGCGGTTTTGGCCTCGGACGCCTACCTTCCCACATTAAACCCCCTTCTTTCAGGCAGTCCTCATGTTCTTAGTGGTAACTACACAAGCCAGCAGAAGAAGGCATTAACATATAAAATGGGCTGACTTTTTGGGAAAAACATGATCCCTGCCCTCAAAGAGCTTTAATTCATTAATTTCCACGGTGCTCCTACTATGTACTGAGCAAGGGAGTGTGTATGCACAATGCAGGCAGCGTATAATTCATTCTTATATGCCGATGCATAGATTATGATCATAGGAGATCTGAGGAGATTGAAGGGTGTGGTTTCAGGGGTGGGAGATTGGGTGGGAATGAAGGAAGGATGGAGTGGTGAGTGGGCTTTGAAGAATATAGAGAATGCTCTATGTTAGGGTACCTAGGAGCTGAGTCACACCCTTATCAAGTCCTTATTGGGCATCAACATGGTAAGCATGGTACAAGGCTAACTGACGTGGGGGTAATCAGAGATCTTCTCACCAACACAGAATAAACTACTCTGAGACAGGGGCCAGGGTATGATTCATCTTTGCCACTCCCACCCTTACTGAGTGGGAGACACTCTCTTAAAAACTCTATCTGTAACTGAATTCAAGCCATGTGCACTTTCTGGGTGTCCTTTGCAAAGGGCCATAACATTCCCTCACTCCTTTTTCACCCTCGCTGTGTTTAGTGTCTTTCCCTTTTGCTTTGTAGATTTTAGAGTGTTTCCTTCACGATGCTTATATCTTGGGCATCAGCTTTCCTTCCCTACCTTTCAGCGCTGCAGTCCGTGTCAATCCGTGAATCTTTCCGAATGCTCTTAGGGTCTGCCAAGGGGCTAGGCTTCCTTGGTGTGGAACGGGGGTAACAAGGGAAGTGTCTACTTTTAAAGTCCTTACTTTTGATTGGGGAGACACAAATTAAAGTTTGTTGGTGCCTCATGAGGTTGTTTTCTCAATGAATCCTTGAAGGAGGTATATTATTATTATCATTTTGGAGAGAGAAAAAGTGAGTCCCAGAGTGGTTGTCAAGCTGCCAAAATTACACAGCCAGTGCCCGAGTGACCCAGCTCCTTCATTCAGGAGGCAAAGAATGGCTCTCCCGTTGTGACTGGGCTGGGAGAGCAGAAACTAGAGGGCCCTCCATTGCCAAAACAGACCACTCAGTGCCAGGATAATCTAGCACAAGCATAGAACTTCTCAGTTTGTATCATATTTCCTTAATTCTTTCTTCACTGCAGCAGTACTGACCAGTCAGTGAAAAATGCACTACTTTGCACGCCCAGACACAGCCTAATGTTGAACAAATCTGAGCTCGCCCTCACCCCTAGCCCCGTTAAATTGGTTTGATCAGCCTGGTGGCCTGGAATGTCTGAAGTCTTGCAAAAGACACAGGGATGTTTGTTGGTGGGTCTCGCATACAGTCCCAAATTTGACGAGGCTCAACAGTTGCATGGTGATCTCTGTCTGCTTCCAGCACTGACTCGCTCATGGCCCAGCTCCCTCCCTCCTTGTCACCAGCACAGGAGAGCGCATATATCTATTTGAGCCGTTTACATATCATTTAATTTAGAACAAAACCCTGATTTTAATAATGGGGCTCACATCTTGGAAAAGTCAGACGTACCATACAAATGCAAGGTGGGGGCAATGGGAAATGCACCTTAGGAAAGAGTGGGGCTGGGCTGGGCTTAAAATTCATCCCAAAGGTGTGACCCTGGACAAGTCGTTTAACCTTCCTTGAATTTCTTTTCTTTTTCTTTCATTTTTTTTGGAAATGAAGGTTAATAGGGCCTTTTCTGATGACAAAATGATATAATCTGTGTAGAGCTTGCAACAGAATGGGTACTCCATAAGGGGTACCTATTACTATTTTTCATTTCTGGTCCCCAGGTAAATCTAATGTGGATTAATTATAGCCTGCTGGGCCAAGAACATTTCAGTGTCTGATCACTCATTGGATCCTGACATCTGCCTCTGGGGTCATGAGGAAGATCTGGAACAGGAGTCAGGAGAACAAGGCCAGGCAGGTATTTTCAGTGAATGAAGGGGCTTGATCAGAAGGCAACAGAGAGTGCTGGGGTCTGTGGCAAATCAGTGTGCACATGCTTTTCCTCATGGAGTGATTGTGACTCACCTCCAGCCAATGGTAGCTACAAATGTGGGCCATAGCCTCCAAGTTTTCAAAAGAGGCCAGACTTTTTTTTTTTTTTTTTTCCTTAAATATGAAATTAGCTGGTAACTGATGAAAATCTTTTGAGCACTTGGTATAGGCCAACTCTGTATGGGCCAACTCAAACATATCTGTGGGCCAGATGCAGGCCTCCACTGTGTGACCTCTGGCCCAGAAACCCTACCTTCTTCTGGACAGGCATGAGGCAGGGTGGAGCTGGGAAAGGCAGGGGTCTGGCAGAATCTGCCAGGCATTGCATCTTGCGTAAGGTGCTATGAAGGTCTATGCCAGGCCTCACTGGAATGTGGAAATAATGGGATGATGTTCAGCACAGTGTTTGGCAGGTAACAGGAATTCAGTCAATGTTATTGGTGTTACATGTTCTAGAATGGTTATTCTCACAAGATCACTTAGTTGAGTGATAGCTTTGGGGGCCACATCAATCCCGTTTTCAGTCCATATTTCAGGGCTCATGTCATTTATATGATCTTAGCAGTATTATTATGGTTTTAAGTATAGTTCACTTCTCTCAATATTTTTTGCATTGTCATTTGCTGTTGATATAATTACACTTGGGGAATTTTGGTACCGGAAGGGCGTTTAGAAATAACCACATCTCATCTTTATGTTTCATAGAAAAAAAGACTTTACATTCCATAGAAGTTGAGTCACTGATTCAAGGTCCTGCAAATGGGCTGCCTAAATTTCTGGTTTAGTTGTGGATGAATTTGAGGTCCCAGCTCTGTCTTTGCTTAGTCCAAGGTTAGGGTAAGAACTCCTTCGACAAGGAGCAAATGGGAAACATTGCATTGTCTGGGTCCTGGAAGAGGTGGGCGGCTTATGCTACTAATTGTAACCTGAGTGATAGGGCCTGATATGCAGGTGAGATTAGAAATTGAGAACAATATTGGAGGGGAAGGAAGTAGGCTGGCAGGATGCAGGCTTAAGGCAGCTGCAATCCTGAGAAGGAATCTCTGACCCTTGGAAACTCTCTCCCCATCCCTGCTTTAGTTTTTCCACCTCCTAATGTCTTACACTGTTTGATAATGTATTATCTTCAGTTTGTCTCCTCCAGTAGAATGTAAGGTCCACAATGTTTGCTGCATAAATAACAATAGTAATGTATGTCCATGTAAGAATAGTCATATTTGTCTCCATCCTTCACTCATGAGATGGAAAGGACCAGTCAGGTAACTTGTCCACAGTGACATTACTAAGAAACTACCGGCAGGCTAGACCTAGAAACTAGTTCCTTGATTCTAAGCACAAAGCACAGTCCCCTCTTCACTTCACATATACATTCAACAGTCTTGACACCACAATGCTGACTGTAGCTTCAATGCTTGTGGGAGGAAATGAAGCTTTGAGCTCTGATTTTTGCAATTAAAAAAATCAGAGATTCATAGATAGAGTGTCATATATATGGCTTTGGTTTGGAATGATTATCACCAAGGGAGAGCTTATCATGTTGAAATAAAAATAATCCCATTTCTTTCCCCACAACTTCGAGGTCACACTCCAAAAGGGAGCAAGAGTTGTTCTGTGACTTTGGGAAATGAGGTGGAGCCTCAATCTTAACCTGGCACTGAGACTTGGAGAGCTCCAAGGTCAGAGTGATCATTCCATTGGTAGAATTATGGACTGGTGGAACTTAATGTAATTGGATCTTAAAAGTATCAGCTGGACCCAGGTTTCCCAAAGAATATAAATATTTTATATTTTCTTCTTCTTCTTCTTTTTTTTTGAGATGGAGTCTTGCCCTGTCACCCAGCCTGGAGTGCAATGGCATGATCTCAGCTCACTCTAAACTCTGCCTCCTGCGTTCAAACGATTCTCCTACCTCAGCCTCTCAGTAGTGGAGATTATAGGCGTGCGCTACCACGCCTAGCTATTTTTTGTATTTTTAGCAGAGATGGGGTTTCACCATGTTGCCCAGACTGGTCTCAAACTCCTGACCTTGTAATCCACCACCTTGGCCTCCCGAAGTGCTGGAATTACAGATGTGAGCCATGGCGCCCAGTCATAGTCACATATTCATTTTAATATGTAGTAGACAAAAATAGCTGTTCCATCAGTCTGTGATAGCAGGCCATTATTGCTTAGGATAAGGTTTGTAAAAGAAGTGAGTTTTTTAAGAAAGGAGTATTAGGTTAATTAGAGGATAGAGGTTATGAGAAAATGGCAGAAAATCCTGTTGGTGCATAAATGCCTTAAGTTTGGAAACCTTAATTATGTAACTAAAACAAACAAACAAACAAAAAACAGGAGCCAATGAGATCCTTACCAAGGCCACTGAACAAATTGGTGGCAAAGCTAGCCGTGAGCACAGGTCTTCTCAGGCTGGGAGGATTCCAGAGAGGGGACAGAATCTTCCCAGCCTCCCCATCAACTGTGTTCACTCTTTCCCACCTTCCACTGCTGTGTCATCCCCCGCTGAACCCATGCTTCTTGGGCAGCAAGGGCCAGGTGGTAGGTGGAGTAGAGAAGTTGTGGAAGGATTGTACCATTCTTCCTGGCTCCAAGGAGTGTTACTCTGTTGGTGAAGCAAGACACTCTTACCTGCATAAGGAGTGATTGCTATACACTTTGGACCTTGCATCCCCGTCAGTCCCCCATCTATGATTACTTGTATAAATTATATGCAACTATTTCTATACTAATGAGATTTCCAGGATAAAATATACACAAAAACATAAATGAATGAAGATGAGATAAAGATAGAGTAAATAGGGCTTTTAAATGTATCAATAAGGCAAAAGAAACTAAATATAAAAAGCAATGGAACGCAAAGAAAACTACAGTGAAAACTAAAGAAGATGTGATAGAGGTGAACTAACGAATATTTTGAATTAAAAAATAAATTTTATTTGTTAATGGTAAAATGACATTTTGTTCTCACTCAAAATTAATTTTAGAGAAATGCATTTGAATATGTTTTAATGTTAGATGAAAAGTTCTGGTTCTAAGTTCTTTTTTTTTTTAAAGTACTTAGTTTTAATAGTTGTCAGAGCTGAAAAAAAAAAAACAATGCTGATTAAGTAAAGATGCCTTACACCGGTTTTTTTTGTTTTTTGTTTTTTTTTCTTGGAGACGGAGTCTGGCTTTGTCTCAGGGTGGAGTACAGTGGCATGATCTCAGCTCCCGGCACTTCCGTCTTCTGGGTTCAAGCAATTCTCCTGCCTCAACCTTCCAAGTAGCTGGGATTATAGGCTTGCACCACCATACCCAGATAATCTTTGTATTTTTAGTAGAGACAGGGTTTCACCATGTTGGCCAGGCTGGTCTCAAACTCCTGACTTCGTGATCCACCTGCCTCGGCCTCCCAAAGTGCTGGGATTATAAGCATAATCCACTGTGCCTGGCCTTTTTTTTTTTTTTTTTAAATCCCACCCAGCAATTATTCAAAGGTTTTTTACTGAAATTCACCTAGTCAGCTAGTCAGTTTCTATCTTTCTTAATGTCAATTCTTAGTAAACGAATCAAAAGTTATATTTTTAACTAACGAATTCAAGATCCACTGAAGTTCTTCTGTTGGAACATTTTAAAATAGGTTAGAAAATTGTTTCCAATTTTTTAAAGTGTGCAAATATTAGATTTTTAAAATTATTGCATATAATAACTTCAGAGACCAAAATCACAGAATGATGCAAACACTTCTAAAAATCTGTTTTCCAAATATTTTCACTATAGCACATATCCCTTTGGCAAAACAGTTATTTATCCCTCACTATTAAAATATCAATGAGTGATATAAAGCATTTGCCGAAAAGCACAGATTTTAAAAAATGCCAGCTGTTATATTATGGTAGCCAGTTATGTCACAGAGAAGTCTTGTTAAGGTACAATAGAATTTAACAGTCACTTCACATCTCATTATATAAAGTATTGCAAACATTCTCCTGTTTAAGATAATTCAACTTATAACTCCTACATAAACTGTACATGTCACAATATGTGGAAACCATCAGAGGTGTGAGGGAACCACTGTCAGGAACAGAAACGGTGGGCCATAGGACCATGAAGACATTTCCTGCCATGCTTCATAAAAACCCAGGCCAGATCCTTCAAGGTTGGCCACTGAAGGGCCTCTCTAGTGGGTGTCTGTAGCGGCCAAGGGTCTCTAGCTCTCAGCATCCTCCTGAGTTCTCCTGCAGATTCCATCCCCATCACTTCCACTCTGGGCTTAAAAGGCGCTGCTGCTCCTTTCTTTGTTCTTTGGCCTAAACTTTCGTTTCCAGATCCAAGCAAGGCTATAAGGTTCAAGGGTCAATGCTTTCTAACTTCCACTTAATCAACTGAAATCCATCCTCTTTCCAAGCCGGGGGAATAAACCAGGCTTGTTAGAGGGCCTGGATTCGAGGTAGAACCATCTTCATGGGCAGGCCCCTCCTTAGCACCTACCACTCAGAATATATGTCTAGGCTCCTTGATTCTTCAAAGTCCAAGTTCAAGACAAAAAAGCCATGGATGAAGAAAAAGACACCTTTCCCATCTTAGTTCCAGCTTTCTCTCTGGGATTCTTCCTTTTTCTTGAGAGATCAATGCTGGGAATGGCCCTCTGGGAAGATCTTGCTTATCTCCTGGGGCTTGTAGACCATTAACTAATTAATTCAATTAATGAATATTTATTTACTTTCTACCATATGCCTGGCTCCATGCTAAATCTGACTATAGAATGGTGAGCAGGACTGATATGGTCTCCATGAGTTTCCAGTTCCAGTGCGGAAAGCTTGTATTAAACCAATGATCACACAGTTACATGTATGATACAAATAGGGTAAGTGCTACAATCAGTAGTCTGGGTTCTGTGGTGGACAACAATTGTGGTGATGGGTGGGCACTGATGATGTCTCTGAGGAAGAAGCCTTTGAGCTGAGGCCTGAGGAACGGGAGTTGTTACTGAAGGAGACAATGGAGGAGGAAGAGCATGGTAAGCAGAGGTAGAGCTGCAGCTGTGCTCAGGGCCTGGAGTCCAAAAGGACTTAGGTTCAGTCGTAGAACACAACTGGCCAGTGTGTCTGAGCCAGGAGTGGGGTGCCCATGAAGCTACAGGGCAGGGCAGGGGCTAGACCACAAACGGAGAGCAATTATGAGTTTCGACTTCATCCAAATAGAGGTGGCAAACCACTGAAAGCTTTAAACCCAGGGAGTGGCATGATCAGGTTGTGCCCTAAGAATGTCTCGTGCTGGTGTGTGGTGAGAGGATTGAAGAGAACAAGAGAAGAAAGTGTAAGAGCAGACAGGGCTAGTGAAAGAGTTTATACCATTGACGATGGTGGCTGAGAATAGGATGGCGCAGGTAGAGATGGGAGGAAGGAGCATATGACAGCAAGAGCCAGGAAGCCAATATCAGTATTTGAAATACTCATACACAGCCAGCGGCAGGGGTCGGATCACTGACACTTAGCTGTCGGTAGGAACTGGCTCTTACTCATTCATAAGACCCTATTGTTAGTTTCTTCTCAATGCAGCATTTAGTGACTGTCATTTGCTATCTTGAAACCAGTCAAGGTGATATTTACACCACAGAAATTAGTAAGTGCTACAAATCAGGGCTTGTTTTTTTTGGAGAACCAGTTGCTAAAGACTTACCAGCACACCACGGCTTACATATAACCTCATTTTACTAACACGTGGCTAAGCGCTCACTCCTGGGGGGCATCACGTTGTGGCTGGGAAGCTGCTGGCTGGACAGCCTCTCAGCTCCACTGACAGCAAATTGTTCTTTGCGCTGCCATCAGCCTAGGATACACCTGGGCAGGCAGTGAGTGCTCTTTCTGAATACAATGCAACTTAAATTCAACAAATGATAATAAGCTGCCACTGTTTTCTGGGGAGAGTGGGGGACACAGGGGGCCACAGAGATGAACTTTGTCCCACCTTTTCTTCTTAAACTGGAAAAGATGAACCTGTTCACAAGAAAACTGAGTGCAAGGCTCCAATGGAAAATTGGGAAGTGAAGTGTGAATAGTGTTCAACAAAATAGATGGTGGAGCATCAGATGTACGTGTGTGTGTGTGTGTATGTGTGTGTGTGTACATATAAGGGCATGTGCGTGTGCATGTGTGTGGGGGACTCGAGTGTTGTGGCAAAGCATTTTGATGTTGTTTGCAGGCAGGTAGGAAGCAGAGGAGGTTCTGAGCGGTGCTCCAGGAGGGCAGTGGTATGAACAGTGAGGGGACCCTAATCAGGGATAGAGTTCAATCATGCCATTTGGCTTCTGTATCCCTGTCTGCACTCCAGAATCTCACAATGTGCTAGGGACGTTCTGTCAGGCCCTTCTCAATGGCATTCTGGCCTCCTTTAATGACCCTGGCACACAAAAAATGGCCAGGCACACCTTGGTGGCTTCGGTCAACGCCATATGAACGCCAAACTCAAAAGGTGTCCCTCTGGCCTTGAGTGAGGATTCCTTCTGCATCACAGCCTTGGGATCTCCAGAAGGTGGCGCTGAGCCTTCCTGCTGGTACCTTGGACCACCAAGATGGCGTGCAAAGACTTAGCCCTTCTCTAATGTCTGTTTCTGAGCGTCCCCTCCTCCCTGTTCCCAGGGGGCAGAGAACTGAGGGCATCAGCCATACCCATGCCCGAGGAAGAGCACAGTCTTGTTCTGTCACATGCTAGCTTTGTGAATTTGGGCTGGCTATTTTACCCCAACGAGCCTCAGTTTTGTCATCAATAAAAAGCAGGATAATCATGCTAACTTGTAGAGTTGTTGTGAGGACTGAGGGTTATCATATTTATCAAAGGGGCTGAGAGTTTACAGTTGGACTGACCTGGGACTGAATCCCAGCTGCGTGACAGCAGTAGAAATCACTTTCTCTTAAGGTCGTTGCAGGGATCAAATGCGATAAGGCTTGCCAAGCACTGAGCACAGAGTAAAATGTTCAGTCCATGGCAGCTGCTATTGTTATTTTTATTAAAGTGCTTAGTGGAGGGGCTGGCACTGAGTAGGTGCTCAGTAAGTAGGAGCTTTTAGCAAGCCTGGGCTCATCAGCACCCCCAATTCTAGCCTGCCTTTGTCTGTCACTGGCCGGACAAGTCACTACCCCATTTCATGACTCATTTTAACGTGATGGTGCTGGATTATAGGATTTCCAAGGACCCTTGTGATGAATTTCCATAGTAGACCGCTAGGATTCAGGTCCTTTACTTGTCTTGTGTTTGACATCTGCCACTGCAGAGTGGATACCACAAATACAGTGGCAGAAGACTAAAGGGAGAGCCTGGGGTGCTGAACCCGCTTTCCTTGGGCGCTCAGTGCATCTGAGGCATGGGGAAGATTTGAGAAGAGGTTATGCTGGCTGGGCTGGTTTGTCTGACACTGGACATGACTGCTGTGGGCATTGGCACTCCATACAGAATGGATCAAGGTGCCCACACACTCAGTTAGCATGTCCCAAGTGATTGCATAACCTGCATACCTTTCAAGCACTGACCCTACCTGTCATGTTCCTTGCTAGAGTGAGGACACCTCATGTTCCAGGCAGCCTGTGTCTCCCTGTGAAAAACCTCTGACTCCAGGGACCCCTGGACAGGACATACGTAATGTTGGGCAGATCCTCCTTCAGCTATGGAGCCATCTCACCTCATGAAGCTTCCCTACACTTGTGCAAGCACAGGGGGCAAACTTCAGGCTCACTCCTCCGGCATCCACTTCGGGTTTCCTTCTAGCTGGGATCCTTAGCAGTTGGCAGCAGTTTTCCTCTACCACCAGGGACCATTTCTCCCTTTGCTCCTCTAGTTCTCACTGTCCTCACCAGGTTGAGGCCTCAGAGGCCCCTCCCCTCCCCTAACAAAATCCACAGTCTCCCTTTGCTGGGCATGACGCTTCCTTCCAGGTTGTCCTGTGCTCTGTCTCATTCCGTTCTTTGGGAGATATTCATGCTAGGTTGCTCCAGCCTCCATTTCACAGTGGTTATTCCCAGTCATTTTTACCCTTTCTGGCCCCTTTAGATGAGTAATACATCAGGATAGTCCACCTGCCTTTTGATGTTCAACCAAGCTGAAGTTTCTTTTTTTCTTTCTTTTTTTTTTTTTTTTTTTTTTTTTTTTTTTNTGAGAAAGGATTTTGCTCTTGTTGCCCAGGCTGGAGTGCAATGGCACGATCTCTTGGCTCACTGCAACCTCCACTCCCTGGGTTTAAGCAATTCTCCTGCCTCAGCCTCCTGAGTAGTTGCGATTACAGGCATGTGCCACCATGCCCGGCTAATTTTCTATTTTTAGTAGAGAGGAGGTTTCTCCATGTTGGTCAGGCTGGTCTCAAACTTCCGACCTCAGGTAATCCACCCACCTAGGCCTCCCAAAGTGCTGGGATTACAGGTGAAATCTTAAACCTCTTCATCAACTGATGATACTGCTGATATCTGTCTTATTGAAAGGGGTTTAGGCTCACAGATCCTCACCAGAGCCCATCACCCACCTCTGTTTGTACTCCCTGGCTGATCTGAGAGTTCCAGTGGAAACAGGCATGGTTCTCAAAGCATGATACCATGGAACTGTGACCAGGCTCTGACATCACTCGCCTGCCAAAAGCATTCACCAAGAAGTGATGGAGGGATCCTGGCCCTGTCTCATGAGGCCACTGTAGCCCTGGCCACGGTTGGGCAGATGGGCTCAGGTGGCCCTGGCACAAGAAGCTTCTGGGTCCTCTTGTTGGAATCACTGCTGTTATGCCAATTTCTACCTGCTGAGACTGTGGGCTGATCTCCAGTGTTAACACGGTGACCCCAGACCCTTGAAGATCTAGCCTATGTCTGAAGTTCATATCCACCAAGCCCCAACCCATACCCAGCCCTGTTGCCCATGCTGAATGGGGCTCCAGGTCCCTATACTTCCTGTTTCTACCTGTTCCATTTGCCTAAAGTGTTCTTCCTTCTTCTGGCCTGGTTAACTCCTACCTGCCCTTCAAACTTCAACCAGGAGTTCACATCTCTTAGGCCGTTTCCCTGATTCTGTTCTCTTCCTATCCACCCCAGCTGGCATAGGCACCACACTTGCAGCTTTCCAACACATGGGCTACCTCTCCAGAGGCACTAATTTTGCTACACTCTACTTATCCTTACGTTAACAACTTCCCAGAAACCATAAACCCCATCTAGGTGACCAGCACAGGTTTGTTGAATGAATGAAGGTGTCTAGCCCTTTGCCCTGACCCTAAGATCCCTTCTTTCTTTCCCTTCTCTGTTCGTCTTTCTGAATCCCAGACACCTGCCAATCTATTGTGTTCCTGGAGCCCTGAGTCTACCCATGAAACCATCAGGCTGGTTGGCCTAAACTCGGCGGGAAAGAAGGAGGCAGAAGCAGTGGACCAAGTTTAATTCCTTGTCTTCATGTTGGCCAATGCCCCTGCCACCCAGGCCAGTAGTCCTCTCGTCTTACCTTCAGCAAGGAAGAAGGCATTCCTTTCCCTCCCCTGCAATAATCACCCTCAACTTAAATCCAAGCCACCCTTGCTCTTTTTTCCTGACATGCCCAGTGATTCTTTTGCTCTAACCTCAACCTCCCTGACAAGCCTCCCAGGACCTTTCCTGTCTGCCTTCCTTTCTGACCCCTTCTCTCATCCACCATGTGCTGCACTCACATCTCACTGTTTCCCATATATGCCTCCTGTGGCTTTGCTCCTTCACACCTCCTGTGACTTTGCTCATGCTGTTCCTTTTACAGGACATGCCCTTCCCCTTTCTCCCTGACAAGTCATTGTCCCCAAGACCTGGCTTACTTGATACCTCCTCTAGTTCCCCTAGAATTAGCCACTCCCCCCTCAGGGATTCTATAGAACTTTTAGTCACATTTTTACGGCCTTCTGTTTACTTGTCTGTCTATACTTTAGTTGTCTGTCTATATTTTACTCTTAGAGTATGAGATGATGCCTAACTCTCCTGTTTTCCCTCTTTGCCTCTTTGGGTTTCTATAGACCATGGAGATGTGTCTGGCTCATGGTAGGTCTGAATGAACCTTCTTTCCGTGCTCTGTCCAGAGCGCCCCAGCTCCATGGGTGTATCTTGTGGCCTAGCAGCACAGGTATCACCCTCTGAGCAGAATCTGCATTTTGACAAATCCCCTGGGTATTCATACACACATTAAAGTTTGAGAAACGCTGGCCTGATATTCAAAGAGCTTCTTATGTCAGACAAAAACCTTTGCTGCTTTGAGCTGACTGCTGGGACTAACCACCACTGCAGTGGGCTTTTTTACCCCACTGGCTTGAGACTGTTGCATTGCACCTTTGCATGTCCTGAATCAGAATAAATGAGAATAGCGTTCTTAATGTGCCAACCAGCAGGTTCCTCTCTTCTAATCAAGTCCATATGTTTTTTATGACTTTCTTTCTGGAATGTAAAAATAACCCTATTACCAACTCTTCCTCCTAGTAGCCTTTTCTCTGTAGCCAAGTTAATTCCAAATAGAACATCTGGAAATTCTATTTTGTTGCCTAATTTAAACCAGACTAAAACCAATCTGCATAAAAGTTTATGAACTTTCTGGAGCCTCACACCTTATATTTCCCCATCTGCAGAAGCTGGAAATTCAGAGGCCAGCAATAGGAAGGATTAGCCATCTCTTTTTCTAGGGCTGGGGGGTGAGTGTTTGTGCCTTTGTGGATTGGTACAGGGAGCTGGGGTGGTGGTGCAGTGGGGGGTAGGGAGTTTGGCAGGAAGAGGAAAATGTTTAGAACTGACTTTCTTGTGCAAAAAAAAAAAAAAAAAAAACAAAAAAAAACTGCATGTGGATTTAAAGCTCCTTTAGCTTTAAGCCAAAGTGGTGGGTGGTTGAGGGGGCTACCAGGAGGTGGGGATGTCAGGTGAGGGAAGAAAAATGGAGTGTCAGGCAAAGGGAGAGGGGAATGGGGAATGATGCATGAATCACCAAGAATAAGCTGGGAAGTGTATTTCAGTAGCTATCCATTGGATCCAACGGCTCAGAACTTGGGAAGACGCTACACCAGCTCTTGTCTTTGTTAGTTTGACTTGTGACCCACAGGCTAACTTAATTGAGAGGACAACCCAGAAGTAAGGGTCAAGGAGGATCCTTATTTAGTCCGTGGGGAGGGCATGAATAAAAACCACTCAGGATATTTGCAGCAACACACAACAAAATCCCAATCAAAATTCCAGCAAGTTTTTTTGTAGAACTTGACATATTGATTCTAAAATTTACGTGGAATAACAAAGGACTTATGTTAGCCAAAACACTTTTTTTTAATGGTATTTGGGCTTTGGGGTATATGTGCACATCCTGCATCCTGCAGGATTGTTGCATAGGTACATACATGCCTTGGTGGTTTTCTCTCTCCATGCCCCCCCGCCCGCCTACATCAGGCATTTCTCCCAGTGTTATCCCTCCCCATTCTCCCATCCCCCCTCACTGTCCCTCCCCTCCCCTCCACTCCCCCACCTATCCCTGTGAGTGTTGTTCCCTTTCCTGTGTCCAGGTGTTCTCATTGTTCATCACCCGCCTATGAGTGAAAACATGTGGTGTTTGGTTTTCTGTTCTTGTGTTAGTTTGCTGAGAACGATGGTTTCTTGATTCATCCACATCTCTACAAAGGACATGAACTCATCGTTTTTTATGGCTGCACAGTATTCTATGGTGTATATGTGCCACATTTTTTTGTCCAGTCTATCATCAATGGGCATTTGGGTTGGTTCCAGGTCTTTGCTATCGTAAACAGTGCGGCAATGAACATACATGTGCATGTGTCTTTATAATAGAATGATTTATAAACCTTTGGGTATGTACCCAGTAATGGAATTGCTGGATCAAATGGAATTTCTATTTCTAGATCCTTGAGGAATCACCACACTGTCTTCCACAATGGTTGAACTAATTTACTCTCCCACCAATAGTATTAAAGTGTTCCTTTTTATCCACATTCTCTCCAGCATCTGTTGTCTCTAGATTTAATGACTGCTATTCTAACTGGTGTGAGATGGTATCTCAATGTGGTTTTGATTTTCATTTCTCTAATGAGCAATGATAATGAGCATTTTTTCATGTTTTTTGGCCACATATTTGCCTTCTTTTAAAAAGTGTCTGTTCATATCCGTTGCCCACTTTTGAATGGGTTTGTTTGTTTTTTTTTCTTGTAAATCTGCTTTAGTTCTTTGTAGATTCTGGATATTAGCCCTTTGTCTGATGGGTAGATTGCAAAAAGTTTTTCCCATTCTGTTGGTTGCTGGTTTACTCTAATGATTGTTTCTTTTGCTGTGCAGACACTCTTAAGTTTAATTAGATCCCATTTGTCTATTTGGCTTTTGTTGCCCATGCTTTTGTTGTTTTGGTCATGATAGTCCTTGCCTGTGCCTATGTCCTGACTGGTGTTGCCTAGGTTTTCTTCTAGGATTTTTATGGTGTTAGTTCTTATGTTTAAATGTTTAATCCATCTGGAGTTAATTTTTGTATATGGTGTAAGGAAGGGGTCCAGTTTCAGCTTCCTGCATATGGCTAGCCAGTTTTCCCAACACGATTTATTAAACAGGGAATCCTTTCCCTATTGCTTGTTTTTGTCAAAGATCAGTTGGTTGTAGATGTGTGGCATTGCTCCCAAGGCCTCTGTTCTGTTCCATTGGTCTATATCTCTGTTTTGGTGCCAGTACCATGCTCTTTTGATTACCGTAGACTTGTAGTATAGTTTGAAGTCAGGTAGCATGATGACTCCAGCTTTGTTCTTTTTGCTTAGGATTGTCTTGGCTATGCGGGCTCTCTCTCGGTTCTATATGAAGTTTAAAGTGTTTTTGTCCAGTTCTGTGAAGAATGTCAATGGTAGCTTGATGGGGACAGCATTGAATCTATAAATTACTTTGGGCAGTATGGCCATTTTCACAATATTGATTCTTCCTAACAATGAACATGGAATGTTTTTCCATCTGTTTGTGTCCTCTCTTATTTCCTTGATCAGTGGTTTGTAGTTCTCCTTGAAGAGATCTTTTACCTCCTTTATTACTTGTATTCATAGGTATTTTATTCTCTTTGTAGCAATCGTAAATGGGAGTTGGCTCATGATTTGGTTCTCTGTTTGTCTGTTGTTGGTGTATAGGAATGTTTGTGATTTCTGCATGTTGATTTTGTATCCTGCGACTTTGCCGAAGTTGCTTATCAGCTTAAGGAGGTTTTGGACTGAGACAATGGGGTCTTCTAAATATGTGATCATGTCTTCTCCAAATAGGGACAATTTAATTTTTTTTTTCCTAATTGAATGCTCTTTATTTCTTTTTCTTGCCTAATTGCTCTGGCTAGAACTTCTAATGCTATATTGAATAGGAGTGGTGAGAGAGGGCATCCTTGTCTAGTGCCAGTTTTTAAAGGGAATGCTTCTAGTTTTTGCCCATTCAGTATGAAATTGGCTGTGGGTTTCTCATAAATAGCTTTTATTGTTTTGAGATAGGTTCCATTGATACCTAGTTTATTGAGAGTTTTTAGCACAAAGGCCTGTTGAATTTTGTTGAAGGACTTCTCTCATCTATTGAGATAATCATGTGGTTTTTGTCTTTGGTTCTGTTTATGTGGTAGATTACATTTATAGATTTGCATATGTTGAACCAGGCTTGCATCCCCCAGGATGAAGCCTACTCGATTGTGGTGGATAAGCTTTTTGATGTGCTGTTGGATTCAGTTTGCCAGTATTTTATTGAAGATTTTTGTGTCTGTGTTCATCATGGGTATCGGCCTGTAGTTTTCTTTTTTAGCTGTGTCTCTGCCAGATTTTGGTATCAGGATGATGTTGGTCTCATAGAAAGAGTTAGGGAGGATTTCCTCTTTTTGTATTGTTCGGAATAATTTCAACAGGCATGATACCAGCTCCTTTTTGTATGTCTGGTAGAATTTGGCCGTGAACCCATCTGGACCTGGACTTTTTTTGGTTGGTAGGGTATTAATTGCTGCCTTGACTTCAGACCTTGTTATTGGTCTATTAAGGGTTTCAACTTCTTGGCTTAGTCTTGGGAGTGTGCAAGTGTTCAGGAATTTAACCATTTCTTCCAGGTTTACTGGTTTATGTGCCTAGAGTTGTTTGTAGTAATCTCTGATGGTAGTTTATATTTCCCAGGAATCAGTGGTGATCTCCCCTTTATTGTTTTTATTGCATCTATTCGATTCTTCTCTCTTTTCTTTTTTATTAGTCTAGCTAGTGGTCTATTTTGGTAATATTTTCAGAAAACCAGCTGCTGGATTTATTGATTTTTTGAAGGGTTTTTTTGTCTCTATCTCCTTCAGTTCTGCTCTGATCTTAGTTATTTCTTGTCTTCTGCTTGCTTTTGAGTTTTTTTGATCTTGTTCTTCTAGTTCTTTCAATTTTTATGATAGAGTGTTGATTTTAGATTTTTCCTTGTTTCTCATGTGGGTATTTATTACTATAAATTTCCCTCTAGGCACTGCTTTAAATGTGTCCCAGAAACTCTGGTACATTGTGTCTTCATTCTCATTGGTTTCAAAGAACATTTTTATTTCTGTCTTCATTTCATTGTTTATCCATTCATCATTCAGGAGCAAGTTGTTCAGTTTCCATGTGATTGTGTGGTTTTGAGTGCTTTTCTTAATCCGGATTTCTAATTTGATTTTTCTGTGGTCTGAGAGACTGTTTGTTATGATTTCTGTTCTTTTGCATTTGCTGAGGAGTGATTTACTTCCAATTATGTGGTCAATTTTGGAGTAAGTACAATGTGGTGCTGAGAAGAATGTATATTCTGTGGTTTTGGGGTGGAGAGTTCTGTAAATGTCTATTAGGTTCGCTTGGTCCAGATCTGTGTTCAAGTCCTGGATATCCTTGTTGACTTTCTGTCTCATTGATCTGTCTAATATTGTCAGTGGAGTGTTAAAGTCTCCCACTATTATCGTGCGGGAGTCTAAGTGTCTTTGTAGGTCTTTAAGAACTTGCTTTATGCATCTGGGTGCTCCTGCATTGGGTGCATATTTAGCATAGTTAGCTCTTCTTGTTGCATTGATCCTTTTACCATTATATAATGCCCTTCTTTGTCTCTTTTGATCTTTATTGGTTTAAAGTCCATTTTATCAGAGACTAGGATTGCTACAGCTGCTTTTTTTTTTTTGCTCTCCATTTGCTTGGTAAACCTTCTTCCATCCCTTTATTTTGAGTCTATGTGAGTCTTTGCATGTGAGATGGGTCTCCTGAATGTAGCACCCCAATGGGTCTTGACTTTTTATCCAGTTTGCTAGTCTGTGTCTTTTGATTGGGACGTTTAGGCCATTTACATTTTAACATCAATACTGTTGTGTTTGAATTTGATCCTGCCATTTTGTTACTGGCTGGTTGTTTTGCCTGTTAATTGACATGGCTCCTTCATTGCATCATTATTCTTTACCATTTGGTATGTTTTTGCAGTGGCTGGTACTGGTTGTTCCTTTCCCTGTTTAGTACTTCCTTCAGTAGGTCCTGTAAGGCAGGTGTTGTAGCAACGAAATCGCTCAGCATTTGCTTGTCCATAAAGGATTTTATTTCTCCTTCACTTATGAAGTTTAGTTTGGCTGGACATGAAATTCTGGGTTGAAAGCTCTTTTGTTTAAGGATGTTGAATATTGGCCCCCACTCCCTTTTAGCTTGCAGGGTTTCTGCCGAGAGATCCACTGTGAGTCTGATAGTCTTTCCTTTGTGGGTGACTCTACCTTTCTATCTGGCTGCCCTTAGGACTTTTTCTTTCATTTCAACCCTGGTGAATCTGACAATTATGTGCCTTGGGGTTGCTCTTCTTGAGGAATATCTTTGTGGTGTTCGCTGTATTTCCTGGATTTGAATGTTGGCCTGCCTTATTAGGTTGGGAAAGTTCTTTTGGATAATATTTTGAAGACTGTTTTCCAACTTGGATTCATTCTCGCCAACACATTCAGGTATGCGGATCAAGCGTAGATTAGGTCTTTTCGCATAATCCCATAGTTCTTGGAGGCTTTGTTCATTTTTTTCACTCTTTTTTTTCTCTAATCTTGCCTTCCTGTTTTATTACATTGATTTGATCTTCTATCTCTGGTATCCTTTGATCGATTCAGCTGGTGAAACTTGTGTATGCCTCGCAAAGTTCTCATGCCGTGTTTTTCAGCTCCATCAAGTCGTTTATGTTCTTCTCTAAGCTGGTTATTCAAGTTACCATTTTGTCTAACCTTTGTTTAAGGTTTTTAGTTTCTTTGCATTGGGTTAGTGTATGGTCTTTTAACTCAGAGAAGTTTGTTATTACCCACCTTTTGAAGCCTACTTCTGTCAATTCGTCAAATTCATTCTCTGTCTTTTTTTGTTCCCTTGATGGTGAAGAACTGTGATCCCTGGGAAGAGAAGAGGTGTTCTGTTCTTTGATAGTTTCATCCTTTCTGCACTTGTTTTTCCCATCGTCGTGGATTTATCTCCCTTTAATCTTTGAAGTTGGTGGTTTCAGGAGTCGTCTCTTGAGTGGATGTTTTTTTCTATTGAGTTTGGAGCTGTATCTTTTTTGGCCTGTAGAGGGCGTTGCTGGGCTCCCGGGTTCAGTCAGGTTGTTGGGTGGGTGGTCCTTCCCTAGAATTTTTTGCAGATGAGATTGGCCCCGCCTTCCCTATGGCATCTCTCCCAGAGCTTCATCTTCCTGGTGGGGATCAAACTGGTGTATTTGCTGCCAAGCTCTGTAGCAAGTGCTTCAGTTTGAGTTCTGTGGAGGTGGGGCCTGCCAGGCCTTATGGTGTTTCCCTGCTTTCAGCTCTGCCTACCTCTGTGGGACGGTCCATCTCACCGGTGTTAGCCCAAACTTCTGCCTGGGTCTGTGCCACAACTTGCTGGCCAGGAGGGAGCCACTGATCAGATTTGCACGGACAACCCACGGCACCCCACAGTCTGGCAGAGCTCTTGTGGACCCTGGGTTGTAGGAGGGATGAGGTAAGCACAGGATCTGAATCGGAGCACCAAGAGTGTGAAGTCTCCTGACCCTGCGAGCCAGCTGCATGTTTCAGGTGGGGATGCATCCCCCCTAACCCCCGTCCCACTTGATTTGCACCCCTGGGCAGCTCTCACCCTGCAGCTTCTTCCCTGGCTATTTTCAGTGCCCTATCAGTCCTATTGAAACGAACCTGGCACCTCTTTTAGAATTGTGAAGTCCTCTAGCCCTCTGCGTCTCATTTGCTGGGAGCTGCATTCTGGTGTTGCCTTCTCACGGCCATCTTGGTACCCTCTAGCCAAAACAATTTTGAAAAAGACCAAAGTTAGCAGACTCAACAGAACCTTATTTCAAGATTTACTATAGTGTTATAGTGATGGAGACAGTGTGCCACTAGCCAAAGGATAGATATATAAATGATTTGAGCAGAAGGAAATCTAATAGAGTGAATTTGAGTCTATTTCAGTCCTTTTGGGATGGTGCAACAAATCCTATAGACTGGGTGGCTTATGAACAACACACATCTATTTCTCAGAGTTCTGAAGGCTGGGAAGTCCAAGATCGAAATTCTGGCGGATTCCATGTCTGATGAGGGTCATAGATGGTGCCTTCTCACTGTGTCCTTGCATGAAGGAAGAGGCAAGACAGCTCTCTGGGGCCTGCTTATAAGGACACTGACCTTCGTGAGGGTGCTACCTTCATGACCTAACCACCTTCCAAAGGTCTTACCTCTTAACTCCATCACGTTGACAGTTAGGACTTTAACATATGAATTCTGTCTGGGAGACACACAGTTTCAGTCCATAGCAGATAATATGGAAATATTGGAAGAGCTGGAGGAATGGGTTCCAGACTGGGCCTCCAGGAATGGGTCCTGAGGTACAACACTATAAAACCCCTCCTGAAGGAAAGCGACTGCCTCTGGGGCTACCATGAAGCTGCCATGGTCCATGTATCAGGAAACTGGAAGCAATAAGCCTTCATGGCCTTCTCTGTCCCTGGATACCCAAGAAGCTGAAGGAGGGACTCCAAAATGCTGCTGCAGAAATTCCTTAATTTCCATTGATTTTCTTTGTTAACCAGGTTTGGAGGCAGTAGGGACTTAAATGGGAGAAGGTGGGGAGGGAGAAAATAAAAACCCCTAAAGGACCTTCGTTTCACTTCTGCCTTCCAAGTCTTATTGCCAGAACATAAAACTGTATTCAGCACCCCAGGTGAAAGCGACTCTGGCCTGTGGCCTGTGTGGTTTTTCTGGCCTTCTGTCCACTGCAGTATAGGAAGTTACCTAAGAAGTAGAGAGCAAAGGTGTTTGAGCAAACCAACCCATGGCATCCACCACCTTTCATGATTCCAGAGCTCCACTGCTTCTATTTACGTGTACAACCATTCCAAGGCAGGCTAAATGCAGGGCTAGGTGCTGGAGCCATAGGGATATATTAGATGAAGATCTGACATTTAATAAGCACTCACTATGCACCAGGTCCTCTGCTGAGTTTGCGTGGGTCATCTTCTCAATCCTCGTGACACCCAATGAGAGAAGAACTATGATTTCCCCATGTTACAGTTGGAGAAACTGAGACTAGAGCAGGTAAATGACTTACTCAAGGTCACACATTTGAACTCAGGTCATCTGACTCCAAAGCTTATTCCGTTCTCTTCTGCGATGCTGCCTTGAAAATATGCATCTAAAACACATTACAAAGGATGGAAGGCAAAGGAGAATATGCAGACCAGTCACAGCACCCCAAGGGCTGCAGGGGGGAGGCCACAGGAGTTACCCTTCATGTCCTGCCCTCCACTAGGGGGTCTGTGATCCCTACTTAAATTGCTTCATAGGTTGGTTGCTGTACAGTCACTTGGGATTCAAAATGGATTCAGTGACCTTTTCAACATGGCAGGTGTAGTGGGTTGAATTGTGTTCCCCTAGAAATATGTGTCCAAGTCTTATTTTTTTTTTTTTTAATGCAGTCTCACTCTGTTGCCCAGGCTGGAGTGCAGTGGCATGACCTCAGCTCACTGCAACCTCTGCCTGCCTCAGCCTTCCAAGTATCTGGGATTACAGGTGTGTACCACCATACTCCACTAATTTTTGTGTTTTTCGTAGAGATGGTGGTTTCGCCATGTTGGCCAGTCTGGTCTCGAACTGCTAGCATGAAGCGATCCACCTGCCTCTGCCTCCCAAGGTGCTGGGATTACAGGCCTGTTGTGTCCAAGTATGAACTGCCAGTGCTTGTGAATGTGACCTTATTTGTAAACAGTGTCTTTGCAGACATAATTAAGGTAAAGATCTCAAGATGAGTTCATCCTGGGTTGGATGTGGGGGAGTTAAATCCAATGACCAGTGCTCTTATAAGAGACAAAAGAGAAGAAGTCACAGAGTGACACTGGAAATAAGATCGTGTGGCAACAGGGGCAGAGATGAGAGTGATGCTGCCACAAACTTTGGAAGAGCAGGAGGGACCAGAAGCTGGGAAAGACAAGGAAGGTCCTCCTTTATAGCCTTCTGAGGGAGGATGGTCCTGTCACACCTTGATTTCAGCCTCTGGCCTCCAGAGCTATTAGAAGATACATTTCTATGATTTTAACCACCAGCTGTGACCATTCGTTACGGCAGCTCAAGGAAAGTAATACAACAGGTAAAGTGAGCTCTCTTTGATGGACATTTTCTTCAAGCTTCAATTGGGTCCTTCGAAAATTTACAGTTGGTTTACAGTCACCTCAACCTACATCTTTAGAGATGAAGCATTCATCATTTTTTATTTTATTTTTCTTCTCTGAGAACTTATCCCTAAATCTCTCTTTCTAATCCAAGCCCTACATTTTCCAGAAATCTTGAGGAAGAGTGGAAACGCATGGGCTTTGGAGCTGGACACTTGGGGTTTAAAGCCTGACTCTGCTGTGGGACCACGAGTAAGTTGCTTAACCTCTCTGGGTTTTAATTTCCCCATCTATAAAAACAGGGATAATTTCAATACTCACAGCATAGGGCGGGTGGATTACATAATGTATCTAACATGATGTTCAGCAAATAGTCATTCTCATCCTTTCCTTTTTCCTTCAAGATCAGAGTCAAGACCCTCCTCCAGGGAGCTTTCTCTGAGGAATATTAGTCCCACAGCCACTCCCCTGCAGTGAGTGGTAGCCGTTCCTCCCCAATGTACCACTCAATCCAGCCCTTGGGTTTAGATTGCCTGTGCTGTTGCCTAATTGTTTTGTATGCATAAGCCTCACCCACCCGCTCCCATCCCTGGGAGCACCTCCACCTCTCTCTGCTTGGTGCTTTCTTTTGTGGCTTCCTCAGCCCCTAGCACAGAGCTAGCCACAGAGAAGGAACCACATGGAAATGAAGCCACCCCTGAGCGGATGACGCCTTTGCCAGCCTTTGGGAATATGTCCTTTCTCCCTGATACTTATTTCCTAAGAGTGGCCAGGTAAAAACTCAACTTGGAAATCATCAAATAGAAATGGGGTGCCCCTGGGAGATATGCACTATGGAAATGAGAAATATAGCCTCTAAATGGAAGAGAGGCTCATTAGTTCTTCTCTCTCTTGCAAACACAATAATTCTTTAAATAAAAAAAAAAAGAAAAAAGAAAAAAACTGTCACTTTTGCCCCATTTCTCAGTGGCTTCTGCACAGCCTCACTGAAGGGGAGGCTCATTATGAAGACTTTATTAAGCTTGCAAAACAGTCTAGGAAGCACAGTGAGGAGCATGCAGAGTGAAACTTGCCAAAATAAATGAACAAAGTACATTCCTGATGCCTGGCCCCTCTGGGAATGGAAGCCCAGGAGACCTTGGAAACTATTAGGATGCAACTTTATTAACTTCACTCAGGCACGTGGCAGTTAGCCCGGGGCGGCTCCACGCAACTCCTGGCCAGAGCACAGGGTCTAAGTTCACCCCCTCCCTGTTCTGGCTGGCCTTTTGGGTGCCCCTCCTTTAAAAGGGTCCATGACTGCAGCCCATTTATTTCTCTTGTCATGAGGCCCTGCAGTCAGAAGCTCTGTTCAGAGCATCCTTTGCTAAGATCATCTTCTCACCAGCCTGTGCATCTCCAGCCAGGACAATGCTGATGTAGAGGAGAGGGAGGGAGGAACCCAGTGGAGACGGCTCACTTTGCCCATCGTTCTGTCATGCCAACTGCTTGACCATTTCCTCCCACCCATACCATTCCCATCCTTGGACACAGGTAAACATCGTGTATCACTCTAGGATTCCTTTGTCCTCTGGGGAGATGCTCAGAGGAGTCACTTTACCTCTGAGCCCTAGTCTTCTCATCTGTGAAATGCAGCTGGTAGTATCCACCTGGCCAGGGTGGCATGATTTTGATGATTCACATGAACTTCAGCACCTGGCATGCAGCAGGCACCTGCATGTTACTCCTCCTTGCCTTTTTCTCTTCTGTAAGGATGTCACAGCGATCTTTTAGGAGCTGCTCTGGGTAGGGAAACTGGCAGGTGGGGAGCTATGGACTGCCTGTGGCACTGCCAGCCTTGACCTCTCACTGAAGTACAGCCAGCCCTGGGATTGCCTACACCCTTTTCAAGCATCTGCTAACTGCAGCCTTGCCTCTCCTGGGGGTTGTATCCCCCTGAACTTGCTTCTTTTGCCCAGAAACATGCTTACTTGAACTTGTGGGGAGTCCCCTCCTTTTTGGAGACAGCAGTGCATAAAGGAGACCTGAGAGGCAGCACCTTGGGTTGCGATGGCCAAAGGTAGGCTAAAGAAGAACCCCACTCAGTCCCCTTGGGGCATGCTGGGCAGGGAGGAGGTCTGGGCTGGGGGTGAGGAGAAAGGAGGGAAGCTAAGTGTGTCCTTCACAGGAGAGGTTTCAGGGGGTACCCACCAGTGTTGGAAAAGTGAGGATTTAGGGTCCCTCAGATGAGCTGTGGCATGAGAGTGTGTGCTTGCTGTGTGGGTTCAGGCTTGGGTCTATGGTCCTTTAGTCTTGGATTCCTATTCCATTAGGACCCCAAGAGTTAGCAGGGCTGGGTATGGCCTTTTCCAATGCCACCCTCAGGACTTAGGGAGACATCTCAAACATAACCTTCCAGAAACTCCTGAGACCTTAGCTCTTTGTCACTTTTCAGATGAGGAAGCTGATGTCTAGAGAAAGCGAGGAAATTTCCTAAGGTCCAGTGGGGGCTAGTGAGAGAATTCAAGTTTATGGCAAGTTTGGGGCTACAATCCAGGACTCCTGATTCCAGAGCTCGTGTCTGTTTACAACACATTAGCTACTTTCAGTCATGTGATATAGCTTTGTTACTCAGCATTTCATGAAAAAACAAAAACAAACAAACAAACAAAACCCCTGTTCACTTCTTTGGTGGGTGTCATCTCAGACCACGTGAAATGACAGGGTGATGTCATGACTGAGTGGTGTGTGTGCAAGGGGTGGGAACGAATCAGGACAAAGCCTGTGAAGGCATTTCAGAGCAAGCAGTTTGGAGGTGGGGGCAGTTAATGCTAGCAGAACCTACAGGTAGATCCATACAAGGAAGGGGGTTGATTACTGGTTTTTGAGCTCTGATGAACTCAACAAAGGGTTCACAGACTCATGCCACTGGAATGCAATACTGGGAGATCCTGAACTGATCCACTGCAAAGATAGTAAGTCCACAGCATCACATCTACCGCTATCTGCACCCATGGCAGGCATCATGAATCGATCGCGGCACTCTTTCCTAGTGAGCTGGGTGCAGACTCAGGATCCCTTTCAGTGTAATGCCTGAGCAGCCACTGTCCATCAACTGGATGTACTGTAGCCCCCGCTGATCTAGTCTAATCTCTCTTATTTGTAGTTGGGGAAACTGAAACCCAAGGAAGGCTTGCCAAGAGGTCTCTCAGTCTGTTTATGGCAGACCCCAGTTTTCCTATCTCCAACTCCTTTGCTTTGTGCACCGAAACATCCTGCTGTAGCTACATCAATTTGAAAAAAAAAAAAAAAAAAAGAAGTGCAAAAAGATGCAATAATTGCTCACCACCTGATAGCTGTCACATGGCAGTGAGCACCAGCCTTGTATTTCTGCCCATGTGACGGTTCTGGTTCCACCTCAACGGACAGGTTATTTCCCCGATGGCCCCCTAAGCCCCTTTAAGTCCAATTTTGGCAAATTCATTTTCACCCTTATGACTTTCTGCTACCAAGTCTGGGGGACAAGAAAGGCCACATAGTGTTCTTAGGGAAGATGGTGGGAAAAGGGAAAGGGTATTTTTCTAGGACTACTTCCACAAATTACAGATCTAAACCTCAAAAAGGCCCTGAGGGGGGCATTTTCATAAACTATCACCATCATAATACAAATCTAGCAAAGCATCCCACGGTCTCCAACACAGCTGCACATCCTGGTGAGGAAATGATTTTTCTGAGTTGCTGGAAAATCGCGTCATTAATGCTTCTCCTCATTATTTTCTCTGTTCAGGTTCCATGCAGGTGTCATTTTCTTTGAAAAGTGATCAGCCAATTGCTAACCCGGGCAAGATCTTTAAATGGACCTGTTATCTAAAATGTGTGTGCCACTAAAGCCGAAAGAGAGCATACTCTTGGCTCATCCACAAGGAGCTAATTACATTTGTAAAGCCAAAGACTCACCCTGGCCTTCCCTTCAGCCAGGCCTAATGCTGCTTTCACTGACTGCCAACAAGTTTAGGCCAAATCAGTGTCATCTTATCTGACGGAGTGCTCCTTCAGTGAAACCCACTTTTAACAGTAATGACCCCACACATTGTCTTGAGCTTTATTAGTTTTCAGAATAATATCTGATCCTAATGTACAACAGTCCTTTTTCACAGCCCATTTCATGGGTAGGAACACCGTGTCAGAGAAGCAAGGAGGTGTCTTTGATGCTACACAGCAGATTGGAATCAGACAAGACTAAGATCTGAGTCCCCTACCTATAAGCAGTCAATGTGTACCCACCACCAAAGACTGTGCCCACATCACCAGACATAGCAGATTGAGCCTAGGTGGGTTCCAGCTTGTTCCTGCACTACTTGCTAAATTGAATAGGCAATGGCCATCTCTATGGACAACTACAGAATATCATTGTGTTGGATGTTGAGCTTGGTTAATCTGGAGTTTGTTCCTAAAGATGCTTATATTTTAGTGATGATGGCTATTGGTGATGCCTGTCACATGTTCACCTTCTAGGATAATTGCAGGGCATAGCGTCCACTGGAGCATAGTATAGTTTGCAAGTGTGTGGTAGTTATCTCTTGAATAGTCCCACCTGCAGAAGTGTGTGTCTAATAACTTATGGATGAGGACACGAGGTTTCAATGGTCATCTGGAGCATCCCTCTGCTTCAAGGCATATTTCACCTAAGTTGTTTCAGACAGAAGTATCTTTTTCATTCATTTTCCTCTTTAAAGAGTGGCAATGAAGGAAAGTGCCTACCATCTGTGCGTCAACCACTTTAGCATTTAACAACCCTCATGGTGGGTAAATTAATCCTGACATTGAGCCTAAATTCTTCCTGTGGACGATTTACTTCATTTTGGGACTCAGTGGAGTGAGAGAACAGCTGCCCGCCATTCTCTGTCTACTCTACCTGCCCACAGATGAAAATGGCCACATCACCCTTTATTATTTTCTCCATTTCTGGGCTAACAATACACATGAGGGTTTTACCTTTCTTCATAGATCCTGTTTGCAAATTTCTTTCAAATCCTTTCCATATTCTCTCATTATTATTGACTTACGATAGTTCAAAGAAGTCCTGATTAAGTGAGTCTGTTTTATCTCAGGTCATGCATACTATGTACCTTTCTCTCCATTTCTCTCACCTCTTCCATTAAAAACAGTCACACAAATCATCAACCATAGCCTTTGCATTATACTTGTAAATACCTGTGGTCCACTGTGATCCTCTGCCTTTTTTTGTCCTTAGTGTGCATTTTCTTTACCTATTATTCCTTTATTCTGAGCCTGGCTATTTTTATTTATTTAAAGAATCCTGCTTAACATATTTCTTTGTTGGATATAATTTTGAAGATTACAGCCATGTCTTCCATATGGTCCACTGATGTTAGATGTTACAAAGGATTCTCCTACATTTTCTTCTTATAGTTACTTGCATGCATATGCTGCTATGTTTTCAAAACTGAAAAGGCAAAACAGAAAATACTAACATGAAGCCTTTGGTCTATACTCAGGGGGTGCAGATCTAAGTTCTTTCTCTGAACAGTGAAGGCTTCTTTTTGCAATATATGATGTTTACACAAGACCTTTTGAGAGGATAATTTAAGAAAGAATATATTCAGGGATGAACTATGTGGTAATCATGATAACAGTGGGAGTAAACACCCACTGGGGCCAAGTAGATATGAAAGCACGTGCTAAACACATGATGAAAATCATTTGAAACCGGTTGTCAGCAAAGTATAAATTCCAAGAAAGAATAAATGGGTGCAGGATATGGAAGTCAGAACAACATTGTGGAAGAGTTAGGGGCTGTGTAGGAGTTGAGTTGGGCCTGGACCTGGCTCAGGTTTCCCAGCTTCTAGTCCATTGCTTTTTCTATATGCACCAGTGCTTGCTGGGTTTATGAAAGCTAGCATTTTTTTGAGACAAGGAAACTGATGGAGATTCTTTGGTTGTGAAGCCTTATTCCTACTAAAACACTGTCTTGTTTATCTAAGACCTTTGCCTTCATTAGGGCCCAATTAGTGCGGATGAATTTTGGGCAAGGGATGGTTTACCAAGGATGTGGGTCAGATGTTACAAAATGATTTGCTTCTGACAAGAAGGTAACAGTCAAGTGGTTATGGATAAATTCCTGTTCTCTTCAGACTCCACATACTTGCTTCCATGTCCATCCACACATGTACTCCCAGCCAAGTTACAAGTGAGAATGTCTGTATTTTGATTGCAACTTAGAAAATGTCACTTGAAGGAACCAAATGTCAGGGCTCCAGATTCAGCCTCTGGCTCTGGGAGCAGAATTGGAGCAAAAACCCTCAAACCAAATTCAATGGGAAAATGACCTGTGTTGAGTTGGCATTGTTCCCCAAGTTACTCACCTTCTAAAAGAAAGAGACATTCTGATGCATTTCCTCCTGCAAGCAAGACATACATGCACTATCAGAGCAATGCTGCCAAGCAAGAATCTTCTTTCTTTATTTTTCTTTCTTTTTTTTTTTTTTTTAGATTGAGTCTTACTCTGTTGCCCAGGCTGGAGTGCAATGGCATAATATTGACTCACTGCAACCTCCGCCTCCTGAGTTCAAGCAATTCTCCTGCCTCAGCCTCTCAGGTAGCTGGGATTACCGGCATGTACCACCAAGCCTGGCTAATTTTTTGTATTTTTAGTAGAGATGGGGTTTCCATGTTGGTCAGGCTGGTCTCAAACTCCTCACCTCAAGTGATTTGCTCACCTTGGCATCCAAAAGTGTTGGGATTACAGGTGTGAGCTACTGTACCTGGTGCAAGAACCTTATTTCCAACTCATCCTATATTCAAGTCACTTTTCTGTGGCAGGCAAAGGAAGTCAGGTGAAGGACCCCAAAGAGGAAGGGGTGATGCTGCTTCTAGTGAGTTGTGGGCCAGTGGAGGAGTCGCCAAGAAAGTACATGACAAGATGTACAGCAGAGATGTGTTAAAATCAGGGCCCTATGACTGAATGAGGTGGCTCATGCCTGTAATCCCAGAACTTTGGAAGGCTGAGGCTGGAGAACTACTTGAGCTCAGGAGTTCAAGACCAGCCTGGGCAACATAGCCAGATCCCCTTTCTACTAAAATTTAAAAAAATTAGTTAGATGTAGTGATGCACACCTATAGTCCCAACTATTTGAGAGTCTGAGGTAAGAGGATCTCTTGAGTCCAGCACATGGAGGCTGCAGTAAGCTATGATCGTGGCACTGCACCCCATCCTGGGTTACAGGTATGAGACCCTATCTCAAAAAAAAAAATCAGGGCCCCATATTTGGTAATGTTTCCTCCATCCCATTGCTCCAGCTGAAAGCAACTTTTCTTTCTACCTGTGCAATACTGGTGCTTCTACCTGGCATTATTTTTATTGTATGTATACATATAGTTTATGTGTGATGTCCTCTCATTGACTGTAAGCTCCTTGGAGGCAGATCTGTCTCCATGGCCTTTCTCACATTGCCACGATGGCTTGCATAATGGGAACACCGTTACTTATTGAGGGAAAGAGAGAATGAATGAATAGTGGTTGTATGAGTAAGTCTCAGAGAGAAGAAATCTTAACTCATTAATCAATTCATTTAACAAGCATAAATTGACACCAACTGGTAGTTTCCCAACTGGTGAGGATATAGCAGTGAACACAATAGACAAAATTCCTGTCCTCAGGGAGTTTTTATTCAGGTTGGGAACATCAAATCCTATTTGAAAATTTGGGTAGCATTCACAGTACAGGTGGATGTAACTTTGGCCTTGGAGAATAAAAGGAATTTTGGTGGGTGGAAAAGAGTAGGGACAGAGGCTGTAATGGGTGCAGGGTGTAGGCAGAGACCTGAAATAAATAATATGCATTTCTATTACAAAGTGGGAAATGTGTTGTCAAACTTGATCTCACTGCAGATTCTATTGTCTACTTTTAGATACACCTTGTTAGAATAAAGCAATATTGGAATCTACTGCACTTATCCCAAAATGGAAGGGGAGGTGAAAAAAGAAGATAATGAACAGTTACTGAAACAGATCTTGTTCCATTTATCCTGCACAGTGACTCTGCAAGTTGTTATTGTCACCTCTATGCCCTGGAGAAAACTATTGCTCTGAGAGGATGCTGTCTAGTTAGTTTGGGTTGCTAAAACATAATATAATACTGGGTAGTTTAAAGAACACATTTTTATTTTCCACAGCTCTGGGGGCTGGGAAGTCCAAAATCAAGGCACCAACAGATCCAATAACTAGTGAAGAAACTCTTCCAGATTTGTAGATGGCTTTTTGTTGTATCCTCACATGACCTACAGAAATCATCTCTCTCATGTTTCTTCTTATAAAGCTATGAATTCCATTCCTGGGGTCTCTATCCTCATTAACTAATTACTTCTCAAAAGTTTCACCTCCTAATACCATCACATTGAGGGGTAGGATTTCAACATACGAATTTTAGGGGGACACATTCTTTCCTAACACATGCATAAGTTGCTCAAAGCCATAAAGGAGGATTTAATGCCAGCTCTGTCTGACTCCTCAACCCACCAAACCCAGGTTCTTGACTGTTTATCAGGAGACCAAAGATTCAAGCAAACAACCAAGTCAGTTAACAAGCTGGGTCTCCTCTGATGAATCTCTTTGACCCTGATATCTACTTTATGGGGTCCTTACAGGACGTCAGTTCTGGCTATGCAGTGCTAATTTTATTCTCTCTCAAGTTCTGTGAATCAGAGGCCTGGTGCTGTAAGCAGGATGAATTTTTTTGGAGCCCATGTCTTGGGGCAGAGTTGGGTTGAAATTTCCTTAGAACATCTGGAGGTAATGATAGGGCATTCCGATGAGTCTCCTAATAGCTAAACCTTGCAGGATGCTTGCCATCCTAGGGCCTTTGCTTTGCCCTAGTTTACTATTCTTTTTTCAAAAGCCTTTACCTGATCCATCTCTTAAATTGTATTACCCTCAAGACTGGTGGGAGAATTGGACACTGTTTCTCTAACTCCTTGGCTTTTGCATTCCTGGAAATAAGCTTGCTCACTGCCCCTTTTTCAAATAGCAGCTTTCATCATTGCAGAAGAATCACTAGCTGTCCTTCAGCTGCACCATATTGCATATGTCTCCATTGCTGCTGAGTAGAGCCATATGACTAAGTTCTCTTAAAGAAAATGTGACCAGAGTGATATGGCCATTTTTGCCCAGCTCATCAAACCTCTTGTGTTTTCTGTTCCCACAGACTTGAATGGTAGGGCCAGGGCAGTCTCAGGAAACCACTGTTAAAGATGGCAAACCCTCTGTTAGCTTGGATATCTAAATGACTGTGTAGAGTAGAGGTGCCCACCCATGAAACTCGGCCTTGGACAGTTGCTATAAACTTTGGTTGTGTTGGAGCCGTTACACATCTTGGGTGTGTTGGTTACAGCCTTTCAGTGTACCCCGACTGTATGAGTTTCCTAGGGCTGTTGTAACAAAGATGACAAATTGAATGGCTTAAAATAACAATGATTTGTTCTGTTACAATTCTAGAGGTGAGAAGTCCAAAGTCAAGATGTTGATAGGGTTTGTTGCTTCTGAGATTGTAAGGGCAGTCTGTTGCATGCCTCTCCTATAGCTTCTGATAGTTGCTTTGACATTCAACATCACCCTGATCTCTGCCTTCACTGTCACGTGGTGTTCTCTCTGCGTGCCTGTCTCTGTGTCCAAATTTCTCCTTTTTAGAAGGACACCAATTCTATTGGATTAAGGGCCAGCCCTACTCTAGGAAGACCTAACCTTAATTTAACTCATTATATCTGCAGTGACCTTATTTTGAAATAAAGCCACACTCTGGCCTCACAAGGCCCAATGAAAAAGAAACGTGTTCTAAAAACATATTCTCAATGTGTGATACAAAGGCGTTTTTCTGTCAAAATCTTCAATTCACTGAAAGAAAACAGTTTATGGTGCACCTTAAAGAATATATGCTGATATTCACCTTTTATTGCTGGATTTCTCTATTTGGCCTCATGGGGCCCAGTGGAAAAAGAAACATGTTTTAATAAAATATTCTCAATGTGTGGTTACAAAAAAAAGAGAAAGAAATACATTTACATCTCTGTTGGAGTCCCCAGTTCAACTGATACCACCAATTAATACAAGCAAAACTTGGCCGGGCGCGGTGGCTCACGCCTGTAATCCCAGCACTTTGGGAGGCCGAGGCGGGTGGATCACGAGGTCAAGAGATCGAGACCATCCTGGTCAACATGGTGAAACCCCGTCTCTACTA
>NW_016107579.1:1562524-1639276 GCF_001604975.1 Cebus imitator | reverse complement strand
AAAAAAAAAAAAATACAAGCAAAACTTGCAGAGAAAGCCCCAAGTCATGCCATAGCCTCTCGTACTCTTATGACAGCTGACCTTTGGCCTCCAGACGCTGACTCCCTATTAAGAAATAATCTCTCAGAAGTTTCCTCCTTTGTTCTGCTGGACGCTGGGTCAGGCAGTCAAACCTGAATCCTCAGGTAGATTTAAGTAGCCTTGTCAAATTAAACATCTTGGGTTTCATTTTTTGTTATTAGTAAAATGAGAATAATGATGCTTATCCTACTTATGTTACAAGGCTTCAAATAAGGATCAAATAAATGCTCCACAGTAATAACTGGTGCTCTTAAGATGCTTTCCACTTAACCACAATTGCATCTTTTTTTGGTAAGTTTTGTAATCGTTTTTTATTTGGCACTCGGGTGCAAAAAATTGGGTTGAATGATTCATGGCAAGCCATGGCAAACATAGTTTCTTCCATGCGGATTTCCTCTCATGTTATGTATTTACTTCATTTCTTCTATGATCATGTCTCATTCTCTATCACCTGTTAGTGGCTCCAGAGACTTCTGACACTGCAGGCAATCTTTTTGCTTTTGGAATGGGACTTAACCACTTTCTCTCTCTTCATGGAGTTCCCACAGTTTCTGTGATGGCTTCTGGGATCTTTTGCTTCTCTCTTTTGGGTTGAGTTCAGGGAGGGGACTTGAAGCTCAAGCCAGTTCACCATGTAGTCCAACACAACGGAAATTGTGTATTATTAGTACTAAGTTAACTAAATACTACTAACATCCCTCCCTTATTCCTCAGATTCCAATAAATGAGGAAATTAGTGTAAAGGGAAAATAGGGGTAGCATTGTAAGGGGTAAAATTGGTTGGGCAGAAATATCTACCATAAATCCCATGCCATTTTTAGAGATTATCTTGAGCTTCATGGTAGCCAAAGCAAAAAGTAACCAAAAACAAGTGATTGATTATGAAAGTGAGCAGGTTGTTTCTTAAGAGAAGCCTGCCTTTCTTGGCCAGGAGGCCCAAACCTTATATATTCTCTAATCCTCAGTGATATTTGTGCACTAAACACAGCAACGATTGAATACCATACATTTTAGAGCAGGAAAATTCCATTTTTACTTATTTATTTTTTATTTCATTATTTAAATGATGCATGAGACATTCAACATTACATGTCATTAGAAAATTGCAAATTAAAACAAAAATGGGATACCATTATACACCTGTGTGAATGACTGGAATCCAAAACACTGACAGCACCAAATGCTGACGAGAATGTGGAACAATAGGAATTCTATGGGAATTCTTATTCATTGCCAGTGGAAATGGCTGCAAAATGGTACAGGCTATTCGAAAGACAGTCTAGCTTTCTTTTTCTTTTTTAAACAAAACGAAACATACTCTTACCATATGACCCAGCAAGTGCACTATTTGGCATTTTCCCAAATGAGTTGAAAGCTTGCATCTACAGAAAAATCTGCACATGAGTGTTTTGATCAACTTTATTCATGATTGCCAAAACCTGGAAGCAACTAAAGTGTCCTTCAACAGGTGAGTGGATAAACAAATGTACTACCTGTATACAACAGAGTATTATTCAGTCATAAAAAGAAATGAGCTATCAGGCCACAAACAGATATGGAAGAACTTATTAATAAAATACATATTACTAAGTGAAAGAAGCCAATCAGAAAAATCTACTTACTGTACCTATGATTCCAGCTGCAGTGTGTGACATTCTGGAAAACGCAAAATTATCTAGACAGTACAAAGATCGGGGGTTGCCAGGGGCTTGAGGAGAAGGTGGAGCACTGGAGATTGGGAATTTTAGGGCAGTAAAACTGTTCTGTATAGTTACTGTGATGATGGACACATAACATTATGCATTTGTCAAAACCCATAGATTGTACAACACAAAGAGTGAATGCTAATGTAAAGTATGGATTTTAGCTAATAATAATATATCAACGTCGGCTCATCAATCGTAACAAATCAACTACACTAATACAAGATGTCAGAGGAGAAAAGAAGTATGCGAGAACTCTGTATTTTCCACTCATTTTTTTTTGGTAAGCCTAAAACTACTAAAAAAAATTACATTAATTAAATAAAAATAAGATGCATGTGACGGTGCTCCTGGAACTGCAAGACAGGAGGGCAGGGACTAGGCACCCTCAGGCAGGGCCAGTTTCCCTTTCTGGCCCTCGTTTCACAGAACCAAGTAACCTGCAGGCTTCCAGGAAGGATCTCCGGACCCAGCTGCAGGGAGGGAGCCAGGTTCCGCGAGGTCAGTAAGTCGGGGGTGGGGGACGCCAGCACAGAAAAAAGGCGCCCCCAGCACCGCACGCTCGGCGCCGCACAGTGGTTTGCTCCAGTGCAGGTCCCTTTAACAGCTTTTCATCTTGGGCTTTGTCACCGACAGGTCAACTTGTTACCTAAAAAGTGGTAAAAGGGGCCACTTGCAGAGAAAGTACTCAAGGCAGACCTCTGCTGTGTTGTCTAGGTGTTCGTTATGAGTTCCACTCCGCAGATCAGTAAACGGAGGCTCAGAGACCACGTCCCACCGCACTGGGAGTCAGGGCGAGGATGCAGCCCGGCGCTAGCCTGGTGTTGGCTGCGCGCTGCGCGCTCGGCTGGGTCCCGAGCATGAGCCCTCGCGGCTCCCCACCTTCCGCCTCCCGCCTCTCGGCCCTGGAAACCCCGCCCGGCGAGAGCCCTCAGCTCCTCCTTCCAGGGGCCGGGTCCGCTATAGGGGCTTTTCCGCAGTCCCCCTTGCAAAGCCGAGTGGTGGTGAGTTCACGTGTACTTTTGCACCAGAAAAATGAAAAAGCAATAAAAAAATTCTTTCTAGATGCTTGTTGAAAAAAACAAAAATCCCAAAGATCCACCTCCGAAAGTACAAGCAACAAGAACAGATGTTGTTTAACAGGCTTGTAGGACATTCCCATAAAGTTATAAACATATCTTTCAGAGGTTACTAAAGATAAACAGAAACAAGTCACATTTTTTTTAGTACAAGAGACAACTTGCTGTTTGGAAGCCAAATAAAGATTCTGAATGTGAGATGCACCTGAAAAAGATTAGGAGATCATATCAAGGATATTAAACCTGGGGCCAAGTCTAACATGCTTTCCTTGGCCTTGTCTATGTCCCAGCAAAACAAAACAACCACCCAGCTTCCAGTTCCATGCAGGAGACTAGGGGCTGATGCGGACGTGGGGGACATTTCTCTGCACCCCTTCTGTTTTCCCTTCTCTGGTGCAAGGTGGGCCACAGTCAAGAGGACAGCTCTGCTCACTTCCACCCTCCTGGCTTCACTCGGCCAGCATTTGCTGAGCTCGTCCTAAGTGCTGGGCGATGACCAAGTGCCAGGTGCACAAACCTGAAAAGGAGGGTACAGTCTGATTAGAGGAGCAGATGCGCAAACCCATACTTGAATTTCATGTCAGCATCCTGTGGTGCTCAATTGCATGGGCTCTAGAAGCCCCGCTGTTAGGGTTCAAATCTAAGCCCTGGCATTAGTTGCTGTATGTTCTGGACAAGATAATTTACCTCTTGGTGCCTCATTTCATCCTCTATAAAATGGAGATAATAAAAGTACCTGCCTAGATAATGTATTGCTCACCGCCCCCCCCCCCCCCCCCCCCCGCCCCACTGGCATTTTTTTGAAACAGAGTCTCTCTCTCTTGCCCAGGCTGGAGTGCAGCAGTGTGATCATAGCTCACTGTAGCCTCAACCTCTTGGCCCCAAGAATTCCTGCCACCTCAGCCTCCCAAGTAGCTGGGACTACTGGTGTATGCCTCCACACCTAGCTAATTTACCTTTATTTCATGTAGAAACGGGGTCTCACTATGTAGCCCGGGCTGGCCTCAAACTCATGGGCTCAAGTGATCCTCCCACTTTGGCCTCCCAAAGTGCTCGGATTACAGGAATGGACCACTGTGCCTAACCTGTATTGCCTGTTGTATAAAAAATCACCCCAAACTTAGTGGCTTAGAATAACACACATTCCTAAAGTCACAGTGTCCATGAGTCAAGGATATGGGTGTGGCTTGTGGGTGATCTCTCAGGAAGATGTGATCAAAGTGCTCGAGTTGTGGTCATCTCTGGGCTGGACTGGGGAAGGACCTGCTTTCAAGCTCACTCATGAGGCTGTTGTTGGCCTCAGGTCCTTGCTGGCTATTGGCCAGAGACATCAGGTGCTCACCTCATAGGCCTATAGGGTTGCTCACAATTGACAGCTAGGTTCTCTCAGAGTGAGGCCAGAGAGAGAGAGATAGATTTAGGAGTCAGTTTTTAACTATCTAATTTCGGATGTGACATCCCGTCACTTTTGCTATTTTCTATTTGTTAGACCAAGTCACCAGGTGCAGCCTGCACTGAAGGGGTGGGGAACGCACAGGGGTATGAACACTGACAAGCAGGTCATAGGGACACCTAACCACCTGTCACTCTAGCTCATACAATTATCATGAGGGTCAAAGGAGTTCACGTGCAAAAGGAGAACAGTTCCTCCTCATTTCCACTTCAAGGGTCTTATTGTCACGTTGAGCTGCTCAGATGATTAGAATGCTTCCTCCACCTCAAAACACACAGGCACATGTGCACACACAGACACTGCCCGCCTTTCTAGCCTTCTTTCTCTTGTTTCCTGTCTGTCTCCCTGTACTAGTTGGTAAGCTTTTGGTGGTATGGATTTTTGTTTGTTGTCTCACACCTAGAAACACTGCCTGGCACATAGCGTTTTCTCTGATCAATAGTTACTAAATTGAAGAATGGAGCTAACCTATACCTCCACTGGGAGAAGCAGTGCTGGAATCACATGATCTCACGATTGCAACGGCGGTCCTATATTCTCGTTTGCCTTTCCACTTCGTCTCTGCAATGCACACTATCCTTTGTGTTGGACCATCTCCAGCATCTGCAAGTGCTCCTGCGTGTTGGTCAGAGCTCGTGACCGCATTTAGTATCAGAACATTTCCTATTTTGTCTAGCTCAGTTCCTTCCCTCTGCAGTAGAGCAGGGATATTTGGATGGCTTGGAGACAGAAGGCTGATCTGATGTGGCGCACTGGGGCTAGCACTCATCATGTGAAAGGTGGCTGTATGCCTTCAGTCCTGGGAAGCTGATCCACCTAATTCTGCCCTCATTAGAAAGTGACCACCTGCTGGATTTGTTATTGAGCCTTTTGTGATCTACCTTGATGCTGTGGGAGAAGCTGAGTTGCCTGGAGAGGAGCTAGGGAGTGGGCTTATGGGAGAGTACCTGAGCCTGCGGCTGAGTTCGGCTTTGACTCGCAATTCTTTCAGTAGGTCAGGGTTGCCAAAACTTCAGTGTGATCCAGTTCACCTGGAAGATCTTATGAAAGTTCAGCTTTGATTTTAATAGTGTTGGGTGGAGGTCTGGAATCTTGCCTTTCTGATAAGCTTCGAGGCATTGCCAAGGTAGCTGGTTGTTGGACCACACTCTAAGTAGCAGCATGGAATCAGGCAATGGGTCCTTCTTCAGTAGTTCTTCCAGTAGGTCTTCCATGCATAGATCTAAAAAAGTCAGGGTTTCCACTGTTTTATGTGGATCCCATCTGGGAAGGGAAGGAAAAGGAAGCCAAAAGATGCAGAATCCATCCAAGGAAGACAAGAAGGACCCTTGGATGAGGTATAATGAAAAGGAGACTTCAGGGTGTGGTCAATCCAGAAGGCCAGAGAGCAGGGTCTTCAGGTTGGCTGGAACAAGAGATTGGGGTCCAGGTAGCCAGGTAGCAAAGGGCTTTGAGTGCCAGGCCTTGGATTTGGTTCTGAGGTCTGGGGTTTCCAAATTCAAATGCCTATAGGGGTCAATATGGGGCAATAAGGAACAGTGGGGCCTGTGGCCAGCCAGAGAGAGCATGTGTGCTTAAAAGGTCAGTTCCTACTCAGCTCTAGCTGGTTGTTGGATTGTAGGCTATCTGTAACCAGATCTTCTGATTTCTGAAGCAAAGTCCCATATCTGGGATTTCATGTAAGATATTCCAATTTTTAGAAGCTATCAACCCAAACAAAACTTATGTGCAGCTATATCTGGCTTGAGAGTCCCCAGTTATGACTGTTCACTGAGGCAGAACGCAACTAGTAAAGGTTTGGGCCAGGAAGTTGTCTCCTGGAGGAAACCAGCTTGTGGACAATGTTCGTGGCTGTTGACAGGCTTGGTCAGGAGAAACTGTGTTTCTGGATGCCACACTTTTCTACCTGTGACCTCAAAGTCTTCTTAAGCAGCCACACATCTGGGGAAGAGGCGTTCTGAGGACCAAGGGAAGTTATTCACCCGAAGCCCAGAGAAGCTTGGAGACAAGCACCTGCTTTAAACACAAGAACTAAATGTGCTTCTGTCTCTTCTGTCATGCCCCTAAGAGTTGGCACCATGTCCTGGCCACCTCCAGCATCATTAGAGAGTATGATCCAATCTGAGGTTATGTAGCAAAGTGAGGTCAGAGGAACATTTGTTTAAATTTCAATGTCATCATTTTCTAGCTTGTTGACCATCGACAAGTCAGCTGGCCTCTTTTGCTTCAGTTTTCCTTGTTTATAAAATAGCTATTGATAATTCTACCTATCCAATAATTCTACCTATTGATATCTACCAATAATTCTACCTATTGATATCAACTGAGATATCAAAAGATACCTCATTTGATTATATTTGATTCCAAATCTCTTATCTCAGTTGATAATAGTATGGATAATATGCATACTGTATTATTCTTACACTTCCACTCCCTGACTCCAGTTACATTTATCTATAGTATCTATATTATCTTTTTTTTTTGAGACGGAGTTGTTTCGCTCTTGTTACCCAGGCTGGAGTGCAATGGCTCGATCTTGGCTCACCGCAACCTCGGCCTCCTGGGTTCAGGCAATTCTCCTGCCTCAGCCTCCTGAGTAGCTGGGATTACAGGCACGCGCCACCATGCCCAGCTTATTTTTTGTATTTTTAGTAGAGACGGGGTTTCACCATATTGACCAGGATGGTCTCGATCTCTTGACCTCGTGATCCACCCGCCTCGGCCTCCCAAAGTGCTGGGATTACAGGCTTGAGCCACCGCGCCCGACTAGTATCTATATTATCTTAATTGATTCTCAACTGAAGTAATATAGAGAAACATCACAGGGCCTTGTGCAGATTAAACGTTCAGTTAATAATGTTTATTATTATTATTATTCAGTTTGGAGGCAACAGAAGATTAGCTTTGGAATGGTTATCAGGGATCATTCAACCTCCTCACTTTACAGAGAAGGAAACAGGCTTAGAGCAGGTGGGTGACTTACCCAGGGTCACATGGTGAGGTCAAGTCAGCTGAAATCCACCAACTGCACATCTTCTAGGTCACATGCTTCTCCCTAGCAGCGACTACATGGCCTGGCACATGGAATATTTGTAGAATGAATGAGTGAACCAGTAATCATGGAAAAGCCAACTGTTCCTCTCATTTCTTCTTCATTGTTGTTAACATTGTACCTTTGATTCATTTAAAACACATGGGGACAAGGGGTGTCATGTATACAGGATTCAGGGATTTTTGGATTTAGAAATAGTGAAGAATTTATATACTGTTGAAGTTTATTATTATTGTCTCTCCAGGAAACTTTCCTCCCTTCCTCCCTTTTCTCCCTGCCTCTCCCTCTCTTCCTCCCCCCTTCCCCTTCTTCCCTCCTTCCTTTCCTTCCTCTCTCCCTTTCTCCTTTCCTCTGTTAGTCTTGCCTTTTCCCCAACCTTCATTTGGTTCTTTCTTCCTCTAGTTAATCTGCCAGTCATTCTTTGACTCAACCTATTTTTAGGTGTCTACTACATGTCAGGTTCTCAGGCACTGTGCTAGACACTGGGGATAAAAAGATTGAGCAAACCCATCTTTGACTAGTCCTTCCTGGAGCTTACAGCCTAGCAAAGGAAAGCCCTAATAATCAAATCAATGCTTTGATGGGCACCATAGGGCTGCTATAGAAATGTAGGTGTGTGGCAGGAGGTGAGGGATAGGCAGGGGCTGTCAAGAAGGTTCTTCCTGAGGACATGGCATTGGTGCTGAAAACTGAAGGGCAAACAGGAGCTCACAGGGTAAAGTCCAGGTGGAGGAGGGCATGCCTAAAACAAGGGAACAGGATGTGCAAAGCCCCTGAGCAAATGTGTGAAAGCAGCTGGGCTCAGAGACAGGGGTTGGTACGAGGCAAGCGTTCTATCATACAGGGCCTAGAAGGCTTTGGTAAGGGCTTTTGTTTTGCTTTGTTTTCTTTTCTTTTCTTTTTTTGAGGCAGAGTCTTGCTCTGTTGCCCATGCTGGAGTACAGTGATATGATCTCAGCTTACTACAACTTCCACCTCCAGGGTTCAAGCTATTCTTGTGCCTCAACCTCCCAAGTAGCTGGGGCTACAGGTGTAAACCACCATGCCCAGCTAATATTTTTGTATTTTAAATAGAGATAGGGTTGGCTGGGCTGGTTTTGAACTCCTGATCTGAAGTGATTCGCCCTCCTTGGACTCCCAAAATGCTGGAATTACAGACACGGGCCCATATGCTCTGTCACTGTGGCCTTTTCACTCTGCTTCTGTAAGGTTTTTGATTTTGATCCTAAATGCGTTGGGAACCACTGCAAGTTTTTAAGCAGATCAGCATTGTAAAGAAATGATTCTGGCTGTGTGTAGGGGAGGGATCTCCACAGGGCCATGGCGGAAGCAGAGAAGGGAGACTAATGCAGTGCATGGGTCAGGGGTGTGGGTGGCTTGGAGAGAAATTTGGGAGGTAAATGTCAGGATATAGGCAGTTTTTAAATGGTTGTAAATACTTAGAGGATTTCATCCTCCAAGTGAGAAATCCCCAGGCACAGGAGGCAACTGCTCAGCTCCCACCAAACAGGGCACATCAAGTCCTAAGCACGGGCTGTGGGAAGCCACTATCTATGTGCAAACACGGATTTTCCATAAGTACTCCATCACTAAGGATTTATTGAATGCCCATTGTGGACCCAGTGCTGGCTAGGCCCTACGGGGCCCTCTCTTTCTTGTATTGACATAGGTAGGGGATGAATTCTGGGTCTGCTTCTTTCCACAGGAGTAGCTGGACACTGCATCTATCGCACCAGATATCAGGAGAGGCAGAGCAGATGCTGCATGCTTTCAGAGGTTTCCAAAGACAGCCAGGTTGCTGCAGCCATAAAGATATCCAGGGTAACTGCAGACAAAGGGAGTTCATGTCTTTTTCACAAGTTTGTAATCTATCCAATCTTACTGTACTGTGAGGTACAGTAAAACTGGATTCATTTGAATGACATCAAAAATCTATATGCAAATGGTGGTATCCTTTGATATTTTCAAATAGAAAAATTATTTGGAAGTACTGGGAAATCATGTGGCTTACAAACTGAATTTTTCAGATTTTAGCCAGATGGCAGGGTTCTGAGACCTCTGATTTAGTTCTTGTCCGCAGAGGCACTCAGAAAACCTGGAGTAAGAGCTTCTTTCTAGGCAGCCAGTTGGGATTGCTGAAATGATACAAAACACATTTTTTTAGGCTTGCTTAACTGTAGGTGTTTTGGCTACGTTAGCTGCATCAAGCTGTCTGTCCCCACTATGTCCTGGGAGCCCAGCTCCCTGGAGAATGAGGAGTTTGACCAGCTCCTCCAGTTCTGGTTTCGCCCTGCCCTCATTATCCTCTATTGGAAAGAGGTGAAGAGAAGGCTCTGAAAAGGGAAAGAAATGACCATTTCTAAGTGTTTTAAGTAAAAGTGCCAGACACTGAGCACTCTTCTAACTAAGGTGGGCAGATAGAGGCAAAATTGCCAGTAATTTGTTGGTTTGGCATCGCTTATTTTGAAAAGTACATTCCCTGCTTCCAACAGAACTTTTGAGCATTTCCTATCCCCCCTATATATTCCAGCAAATTCACGAAGCTGCAAATATCATTGCCTCAGATAACTGGGAAGTAGTATATCTGTGGCAGCCCAAATAGAGGAAGAAAACAAATTGTATGGAAAAAAAAATGAAAGTGTTTGTATAAAGATACTTATGCACAGATTTATAAGTTCATAAAAATGCCACATTTAGAATATTCATCTTAATAAAGAGCTATTTCCTTCTATGGAAAATAATTCTTAATAAAAATTCCATCGCCTTCAGTAAACTTTTCGATTTAAGTATTTCTTTTGTTTCTTGCACGAGAGGAGATTTTTCTCTTAGTTAAGACTTGCTGATATATTTGTTTACCTGTTAGAGGAGAAAAATTTGCTGCTGACACCTTTAATATGGGAGAAAAATGGAAGGACTTCTTCCTCTCTTATTCGTTTTCTTGAGCTTGTAATTTTAAAATATCTTCTTACAGGAGCCCTTCTACATGAACTGTCAACGGAGGAGAAGTCAAGGAAAGGGGACTTGCTGCCTGCCATGTCTCCTCCCACTGTGAAATCACAACAATGCAACCAGGAATAGCTGGTAAAAGTCCCAGTCTTGAATGCAGGGGTGTAATTTCCTATGATAAATAGTTTGGACAAATGCTAATCAAAATTACTTTCTGGTTCTACCTTATTCAGCAAGACAAATGCATGACACGGCCCCAGAGGCAGGGATTTGCTTTAATTTGCAGATGTCTTTGCTCACATCTGTTTGACCACGTTGGCAGCCCCCCTCCCCTGTCTCTTTGCACCTGGGTGGGGCACAGGCCCATATGTCCTGGCACTATGGCCTTTTCACCTGCAGACCTGCCTCCATAGCCTGAGTACCATTCACCTCATCCACTGCAGGAAGTTACTCTCTCACATGCTTCAAATTTACATTCCAGAAAGCAAAAGGGTTTCCAATGATTTGAAGACAGTGACGCTGACAATGTGCAATTACCATTCTCATCTCTAGGACTTCCCATTTCTTTCAGCAGCCTGATGAGCATATGTAGTCTATGTGGTCAAATGGGCAAGAAGATGTAAGGAAATCTTTTTTTTTTTAACTTGGATAATTTTTTTTTTTTTAATTTGGATACTTGAATCACAAAAGGAAATCTCAAGACTTTGACTTGAGGCACCATTTCCACATGGGTTGAAGGATTTCAGGAAGAGTTCCAAGTAGGGCAACCAGATCTGCTAAGAGGATGTCACTACAGCTTTTGGACTTAGCTAATGACGTCAGGGAAAAGGGAAGGTCAGTTTCCTTTGTGTGAAATGGCAAACATGTGAGCAGGGATTTGTAATCTCAGACCACACCACATGCAGGCTTCAGTGTTCGACGCCTTCTGTTCTTATTGCTTTGTGAGATGGACCAATTAAAACAACCCAAAGGCCACGTTTATGAATATCTCTCTGATGAGACCAACTTCCCTTGGTGTGAGCCTCACACAGTGAATATATAGCGACAGCATCTGAGTAGGAAATGTAGACTGGAGTGAGAGGGATTCCACAGAGTGGGTGTCTTTCCCCCTCCTAGGTCTTAACCTTTCATAGCGAGACAGACAACCAGGAAAGTAGGAAATAGAAACAAGCTATGTTTAGCCGAATTTTACATACCATAATCTCTTTACCATGGTCAAGCAAGGCAGGAATGCTCAGGCTGATCGGTTCTGGCTCAAATCCATTCCAGAGGGGAGTGATTTACAACTTAGCACCATCCTTGTCTCTTCCCTGAGAGTGAAGTTAAATAACCCAAGAATAACATTAGTCTGCCCCAGGCCTCGCGAGAATGATCTTCTTAAGGGTGGTCTTGGGCATGGATTTTCGCCTGCAGAAACTCAAGCCCAGACACCCCTCCAAAGCCCTGGTAAGGGTCAGGTAGCATTCCTATTTTAAGGGGCCAACAGTGGGGTGAGTTACGAGGTCTGAGGGAAGAGTGGAATCTGGCCCAGACACCTTTTGCTTCCTCACCAGTGAATCTTGAGTTCCCCAAGCCAGGGTACACATGCATGTGTTTCAGCCTTCTCCCCACTTCATGCCCCAGGAAAAGGCCCTTCTGCTTGATATAAAAGGATTGCGAGTTGTTAGAAGGCAGGTTGAAGGGGTAACCCAGGGTAGAGAAAGAAATAGGGTAGAGGTTTGAGACTGCAATGGTTAAAATATCTTGATATAAAAATGAGCTCCCTAGAATAGTCCTGGAGGGCCCAAAAAACCACCCGACAGGGCTAATAAATAGACGAGGGAGATGTTGAAATTATCCTAAGACAGATGCCTTTTTAAACTGTATTCAGAACACCTTTTGGGGCTCCTTGTTGCACAGTTCCTCAAGCAGGAGGTATTTCATCTTTGCAACATCTGGAACTGTCAAAGAGGTAGCGCAGCAGACCTCAGCAGATGCAGGCACTTCTACATAAAAGTGCACCAACAAATCATGGCCATAATTGCAGAACAACACGTGTGTTTCACAGGGAGCTATGGAGAAAATGATGCTCTGTCAGGGAGGAAAACTTACTGCAACTCCCTACTCCCTCCACTTTTATTGCTGAATCACTCCTTTAAGCAACTTTTCCTCAGTTCTCCACCAAGAGTCTAACAATTCCAAGTTTATTTTCTTGGCTTGTAATCAGGGGATGATTGACAAGGTCTTTTTTTTTCCCGCTTTGGGGTAAAAAAAAAATTTTATCCCATAAACCTGTTGCCTTGATTTGGTTGGGTAAATTTGTGATGTTGCTCAAAGTAATCTCCATGCTTACTTGGTTTGGTTTTTCAAGTGAGAGGGAAAGGGAGCGTGACAGCCATTTGCTACTTGAAGGAGGCCAGTGTGTCCCCACATTGCCTTCCTGTGATGGGCAAAGTCGTGTGGCAAACTCAGACCTGGCTGGGGTTCCCTATACAACCAGGACCCTGAGTACTCAGCTTTCCATTAGAACGCAGAACAAAACTGATGATATTTTGATTTGTCATTTCAGAGGCAGAAGCTCAAATGTGCATTAGAAACCTGTAGCCTGACGCAGCACTTGAAATTTTCATGCAGCTGTGGGCTGGAGTTCTGTGGGAGAAATAAAAGCAGGAGGAATCCCACAAGGGACCACGTTTGAACTTAGCACAACTGTTCTATACATTATGGTGATAAAACAAATACTGCTGATACTGATGATAACGATAAATGCTTTTAATCGGTTTTACTAAAGCTTTTTAAATTTTGTGGGACAGATGGGAAAATAGAACTTGCTGTTGGAACCTTGTCATTTACAAGAAACTCCTTGTTCAACATTATAAGGAAGGCAGAATCTTCCAGGATAAAGAGGAGAAGCTGGTGAGATAATAAAATTTCAATCATCATCACTGTTTAGCTCTGCTTTAATGGCAAATCAACCCTCACCCTGATTGTTAAACACATCCTTTCAATTACTCTCCCAGCCGGTGGAGGGCTGCTCCCTGGATCCTGAGCAATGTGGGCTGCCTGACCCACTTCAGGGCCAAGAAACTGGCGAGCATGGTCAGGGGTGGAAGCGGGTGGCAGTTATTTCAGGGGTCAAGTGTTTAAACATCTGGTGCCTCCCTGAAGCCAGCTTTGGCTCAGACACCTCTGCTGAGGCAGGAGGGGCAGGGAGTCCGGGCTGCGGATCTTTGCATCTGAGCCTGTTTGTTTTCCCTCCGCTTCCTGGGGAAGAATGCCCGAATGAGAACACACAACTGCACAACTTCTACCACCCTGTGGTAACTTTGTGCCATGACATACACTCCCTCTACCGGGGCATTCTTTCTATCCTTGTGAGAAACATCCCCACGGCTCCTGGGTGCCCCCTTTAATCCCTCAGTTCCAGGGGCATCTTTGGAAGAGCTTTGGAGGTCAACTCAAATGTGTATTTTCAGGTTTTGAAAGATATCAGAATCACCGGTGCTGGGACTTTTATATTCACAGGGGGTGAACTATGATGAACATATTGAGTGGTAGAATAATGGCCACAAGACAAAACCAGCACAAGCTTCAGCCACAGCCACTGGTGACCGCCGAAGTCCAAATCTCACTGAGGAGCTCGGGGCTCAGCAAGGGAAGTGTCCCGTCCAACGAAGCTGACAAAAACATTAGCAGTGTTTGCATTTTCTCCCAGCCTCTATAGCTCCCAAATGGTTCCTTTTCCACAGTATGCCTCCACCCCCAATTTTATACGTAGCAGATGGCCTTTAAACAAATCAAGGAGCAGAAGCTGCAAAAGGCTTAAAAAAAAACGGTGAAACTCATAGGTATTTCTTCAAACGATAAGATGAACTACAGATGTTTGCTGAAGGGTGATGGTGCTGCCTACAACTTAAGACTCGACTTAAGAGTCCACTTATGTTTAGCGTTGGACAAGCCCAGTAGATGTCATGTGTGATTTATGAAGATTGTTTGTGAGATTTTATGTTACTCGGGACATGGCAATGAAAACACTCTGCCACTCTGCCTGTAAGCATCTTTCTCTGTGGACCCAGGTGGGGAACCCGTGATGAAAATCCTGTGCCAGCCAGCAGCCAGGCATGTATCCTTGCTATCCGCAGCTCAGCCCACGGGTCCTCGATCACCCCACATTCTGATCAACATGCCCTTTTACTCCTGGGCCTCTCTCCTTCCACTTTCATAGAGTTCTGGGTCCTTGCCAATGTCCTATTCTTACCTGACACCTGCAGTCAGATTAGTCTCAAATCAAGCCTGACAAAGTTGCTAAAAGAGAAACAGTTGCCTCTGGAAGGATCCAGCTGCATATAGAAAGCAGCTGCTTGCTAGGTATGTTTTTTGAGAAGAAAGAAAAGAATCATTGCAAAGGGTTTAAAAATGAACATAAAGAATATCTTGAATAAGTCAACAGAGGCCTGTAATTAACACAAGGGTAAGTATCAGTGTTTCTATTAAAAGCTACTTTTTCAGGACTTGTTGTAACTTGGTCATAAATATTTATTACAAACCGAAACCGAGGATATAAGACCTTAGCTGAATGCTGTTTCCCTCTTTTGCCTCTTTGGTTTCCAAAGCTGATTCTTAACAATGCAAAGAGAGTGATATATTTTGGACACACACACCTACTCCAAAAGGCAAGCCAATGTATGCATCTGTGCAGAGGCAGAGACCTACGCCCATCAGCACAGCACATGTGCACACCACCCTTCTCCAGGCACTCAAGGGGTGAGTTTAGGGCAGAGGCTGCTGAGTCCTGGGCAGAAGCGGCGGGAGGAGGCCCCAGCCATTCTCTGGCCTCTGGAGCAGAAGCGTGGGGAGCCTTTGAAGTTGCCACAACTCAGGTGGAAGCTGCTCAGAGCAGCCCTAAGAGGAAGTCATTCGTTTTCAAACAAAGGGGAAAATTCCTCAGGACCCCGGTGTTTCCACTAAACAAACCTCTGAAAAGTTATTCCCCAGAGGACCAGGGGCCAGCTGTTCTCCAACCCCACAAGGTTGTGAAGAGAGGAAATGGGCTGCCCGCACTACAGCATGAGAGCCATCAGTTAGGCAGGAAGAAGCAGGATGAGACACACAAGTCCCTCCAGAGAAAGCCAGGAAGGCAGTGACTGGCTTTCAAAACTGATGTGGTGGGTTCAGAGGTGGGAAGATGGACAATATGACTTTCCTAGAAAGTTTCCCAAAACTTTCTCTTTTGTTGGCATATTGAAAATAGCATACCATTGCCCTTTCCCCTGGTCACTGGGTCTGCTGGCAAACATGTTAATTTGCAGAAGTCACAGAATTAAAGCCAGACAGAACCCCTATAGCTCATTTTCTCTCCGTCCTCCCCAGCGTCACACAGAACTATACCCAAAAGCTTCCATGGACACAAGAATATTGTTTATTTTTAAATAATTTGAATTACCTGGTAGTGGATTTCTGTTTTTAACTTCTCTTCCCCTGCCCTCCTTTTTTAAATGTTTGTGAATACATACTAGGTATATATGTACTTATGGGGTGCATGAGATATTTTGATATAGGCATACAATGCATAATAATCACATCAGGGTAAGTGGGGTATCCATTACCTCAATCACTTGTCATTTCATTGTGTGACAAACATTCCAATTATATCTTTTAGTTATTTTAAAATGCACAATAAATTATTGTTGACTGTAATTACCTCGTTGTGCTATCAAATACTGGATCTTATTCATTCTATCTAATTATATTTTTGTTCACATTAACCCTCTCTACTTCTCCCTAATTTTCCACTCCCAGCTCCCCTCCCCAGCTTCCGGTAATTCTACTTCCATCATTCTACTCTCTATCTCCATGAGTTCCATTGTTTTAATTTTCAGCTTTCATGAGTGAATGAGAACATGTAAAGTTTATCTTTCTATCCCTGGCTTATTTCACTTAATGTAATGTCCTGTAGTTCCATCCGTGTTGTTACTATGATTTTTATGCCAGTATCATGCTACTTTGGTTACTATGTATGACTCTGTAGTATAACTTGAAGTCAGGTAGTTTGATTTCTTCAGTTTTGTCCTTTTTGCCCAGGATGGCTTTGGCTATTCTGAGACTTTTGTTGTTTTATGTAAATTTTAGGATTGCTCTATTTTTCTTTTTTTTTTAAGAATGTCATTGATATTTTGATCGGGATTGCATGGAATCTGTAGAATGCTTGGGGTAGCATGAACATTTTAACAATATTGATTCTTCCAATCCATGAACATCTTTCCATCTTTTTGGTGTCCTCTTCAATTTCATCAATTTTTTATTGTAGGGATCTTTCACTTATTTGGTTAATTCCTAGGTGTTTTATTTTATTTGTAGCTATTGTAAGTTATATTACTTTCTTGATTTCTTTTTCAGGTTGTTCACTGTTGGTGTACAGTAATGCTGTTGATTTTTGTATGTTCACTTTGTATCCTGCAACTTTACTGAATTTATCAGTTCTAATATATTTTTGGTGGAGTTTTTAGTTTTTTCCAAATATAAGATAGTATCATCTATAAACAAGGATAATTTGACTTCTTTCTTTCTAATGTGGATGCCCTTTTTTCTTTCTCTTGTCCTATTGCTCTGACAATCAGACTGTTCTCCCAGCATTATGTTGAACAACAGTGGTGAAAGTGAGCATCCTTGTCTTATTCCAGATCTTAGAGGAAAGGCATTAAATTTTCCCCATTCAGTATGATATTAGTTGTGGGTCTGTCATATATGACTTTTATTGTGTTAAGGCATATTTCTTCTATACCACATTTTTTGAGGGTTTTTATCATGAAGGGATGTTGAACTTTATCAAATGCTTTTCCAGCATCAATTGAAATGATTATATGATTTTTGTCCATTCTGTTGATATGATGGAGCACATTACTTAGTTTGTGTATGTTGAACTATTCTTGCTTCTCTGGAATAAATCGTATTTAGTCATGATGAATAATCTTTTTAATGTGTTGTTGAATTCAGTTTGCTAGTATTTTGTTTAGAAGTTTTGCAGGTGTCAATATTTAATTTTTAGATGTGTGTTTCTCTGGTTTTGATAGCAGGATAATACTGGCCTCATAGAATGAGTTTGGAAGTATTTCCTCCTCCTCTATTTTTTAGAATAGTTTGAGTAGAATTGGTATTAGTTCTTCTTTAAACATTTGGTAAAATTCAGCAGTGAGGCTATTGAGTACCAGGCTTTGCTTTGCTGCAAGATTTTCTTTTGTTATGGCTTCAGTCTCATTACATGTTATTGGTCTCTTCAGGTTTTGGATTTCTTCATTGTTCAATCTTGGTAGGCTGTATGTATTTGACTTCTCTATCTCTTAATCTCTTCCTTTGTGCAAGAGCTCCCCATCCTATAAATCAGAGTTGGGGGTAGAAAATTGCTTTTGTGACTGAGGCTGAAAAGTCCGGTTTTTGCCTTTCCACCATCCATCCTCCCTGTACAAGCTGGACCACTGAGCCCTCATGCTGTAGCTGAAGCTTGTCTCAACTTTATTCTGGTGTCAGGCCTGTGGAAGGTGAGTTCAGGTGAAGAATGTGTATTGTGCAGCTTTGTCCAACCACATGATTTGGGGAGGTGATGATAGGACAGATAATACCACAGAGTATCAATCTGTTCCGTTGCATTAATACTGGGTTCAGGTTTGTCAGTGGGTGGATGCGTGGTAGCTTTCTCAATAATGAACTTGTAGACAGACCAGTTAATACAGACTGGAGCAAAGCCAGCAATGCTTTGTCTTGTGACACCAAATTGCTGGCTTCATAGTCAGAGGTTGAATCGGATCCTGGCTGAGTAATTTTGGGCAAGATTTTTATCTTCTCTGAGCCTCAGTTTCCCTATCTTCAAACAAAGACCATGAGACCTCACAGGATCATTGTGGGGATCAAATGAGGAGGGAGAGAGAATGTACAGGCACAGTGCATGGCACATAATTGGTCCTCAATAAATTGTATTATAAATTTCCTGCAATCTAGAAGGAAATCCGGAGGAAGGAAAAGACGTGGATTAAGGTTTGTGAGGAACATGTGAGTATATTGGTGTGCTGCACCATAGCAACCACAACAGATCCTCAAATCTCAAATATATGTATCTCAAAGAGCATATTTCTCCCCAGTTATCCCATTCACAGAGCCTAATGTTGGATCTTGGGTAACAGGGTTGTGTTTGTTACTCTTCATTCATGTTTCCACCTCTAGATCCATTCCTTGCCCTTTTCTGCCCTTCATCCCAGGGACATGGGCTAACATGCATACATTGCCTCTCCCTGCTTTCTTGCTTTCTTGCTTCTGTCTGGGTTTGGCCAATTTCAGCCTTGATTCAGCTCTCATCAGGTTCTGAAAACATCATGCCCTTCAGGCCAAGAATGGCTATAGCTTCCTGCCATTACTAATCCCTAGGGCCTTAATTTCCTGTGGTGGTTCCTTTAGCCCTAGCCACACTTCAGTGCACTGTCTCTTTATTAAAGCCTCTTTGGAATCCCATCTGACTGTGCTTTCTTTTTTCTGCTAGGAGACCGTTTAGAGTATGAGTCAAAACAGGTAGAGTCAATCGAAGGAGACTTCCTGGAGGACAATGTCTCTTGCCCAAGGATTTGGAGGAGGACTGCAATAGTTTGGTGGAGACATAAGATAGAAGGCTGTGTTCTTGTCTGGGAGACTGGAGTTCACAGTGGAAGCTAGCATCTGCATGAACTCTTCATGGGGTATGGTGAAGGTTTTTACCAGCAAGACATCACTGCAGTCAGAAAGGGAGAGAAAAATGATGCTAAACACACAAAAAAAAACAGCTGTCATTTATTTATGGAGTGCCTACTATGTGACAAGTGTTCACAACAGTGTGATAGGTATTATTATCATGATTTTACAGCTAAGAAATGGGGGCTGTGAAAGTGTAAGCAACTTGTCCAAGGTCACAGTATGTTGGAGAGTTGGGATTCATCAGTCCAGCTTGGGACCAAAGCAAGGGCACCCAACCATTTGGGTTTGCCAGAGACTTAGAGGTTTTCTAGGATACAGACCTTCCACTGCTGAGTTTGAGTTCACGGCAGTGTCAATTGAGTGACAGTAGAGAATTAATGAAAGTGGGCATTAACAGTCATCCTTGCAGTAAAGGAAGTTCATTTTCTTACCTCAAAAGACCCACTGAAAGAGACTGGGAAGAGTGGAAGTCCATGATAGAAACAGAGAGAAGGAGAACAGGAACTATAGTCTCTCAATCATTCTGTACAACGGCAAAAGGGTGGTATAGTCAATCCAAAAAGCAAACAATTCAATAATATTCCCATTTGTCTTTGGAATGTGACATCACTCTTCCCTCTGAGAGACTTACCTCTATAATTCTTTTTTGGCTCCAACCAGTAATAAATGGAAAGTGCATTCTTCAAGCACAGGGAACCACACAGACAAGAGACCAGAGAAGAGAAAAGATGTGGACAGTGAAAGAGTGATGTCTCAGGATGGGCAGAGCCCAGCCTCAGCAGTCTTTGAAGTTTAAAAATTATCTTTTTTATTTATGACTATTAACTCCCAGTTTCATTAACTGCACTGCCACCAAACAGACCCTGCCATGCACTCAAAGTCGGCAGGCAAGGATGCAGTGGATGGTGTGGTCTGTGCAGCTCCAGGGCATTCGAGGTCCAGCAAATCCCCAGTAATAACAACGGCAATGAAGCTGTCACTTATGGAGTTCCTGCTGCCTTTGCTTCAGATATTTCACAGACATTTTAAATGCTTAGAACTGAACAACCTTTCAGAGCAGGTGATATTAACCTCATTTATCAAGATGAGGAAACTGGGGAGGAAAGAAGTTAAAAAAGTTCTCCAGGGACCTCTGGTGTAAAATGGCAGATCCGGGTTTCCAATGACCTTCCTCTGGTGTCTAAGCCTGGACCAGGCTACAGCTGCACAGGCATCGAGTGCTCACCACTCTAATGATGGTTGATTGCATTCAGTAAACATGCATGGGGCCCTGGCATAGTCAACCACCAGGCAGCGGGCTCTTGGAGTTGTTCCTGAAGAATGCAGGGGGGTTTTGAAATGCTCCCCTCCACTCCCCTGATAACTGCAGAATGTTCCTCTAACATCTGTGTATTTGCACATGCTGTGCCTGCTGCTGGAATGCCTTTCCGTCGTTTGACCATCTGGATAGCCTCTCCGCATCATTCAAGACTCGGCTTCAGCTGAGTGTGACAGGCCACCTCAGCTTACTCAGGTGTGCTCTGTGCTGGATCTTCCTGCACACACTCCTGTGAACCACACCTGTGGACTCTCGGTGTGAATGCCTTCTCTATTTTGGTGCAGTTTTTTTTCTTTCTTTCTTTTTTTTTTTTTTGAGACAGAGTCTCATTCTGTCGCCAGGAGATAGGCTGGTGTTCAGTGGCTCAATCTCAGCTCACCACAATCTCCACCTCCTGAGTTCAAGCAATTCTCCTGCCTCAGCCTCCCGAGGAGCTGGGACCACAGGTGCATGCCACCACGCCCAGCTAATTTTTTGTATTTTTTAGTAGACATGGGGTTTCACCATGATGGCCAAGATGGTCTCGATCTCTTGACCTCATGATCCGCATGCCTAGGCCTCCCAAAGTGCTGGGATTACAGTCATGAGCCACTGCACCTGGCCTTGGTGCAGTTTTTTTACCTGTCAGTGCTAAGACTAGGTTCTGCTGTCGGCGTGCTCCTCATTAATGGTGGTGATGTAGGAGAAAAGAGAGACAGAGGAACCACCGTAGTTTGCACAGGCGTAGCTGCATCTCATTTTATGTCTCCTGAGGTTTCATTAAAGAGACCTTAGGAGAGTTTAGATTCAAGCTTAGCTAGGGAAATCTTTATATAAGATTCTTCTCTGAAGGAGGATTCGAACTCTGTGAATAAGGACAGTCAATTCTGCAGTGAACAGTCAATTCACAAATCATTTCTATTCGTCTCAAAGTGGGTCATTTGCTGGTTTAGGGCAGGGCTTGTCCCTCAGTGGGTGCAGTTGGCACTCTGGAGCAGGGTGGGAGGAGTTAAAGGCGGGACACCTGCCACGTGCTGTCACTTACTAGCTGAACTAGTTCTTGGGCTTCAGCATCTCTAGGATGGTAAGTCCCTGCCAGCTTTCCTATAGAGCTGCCACACAGATTGAATGAGGCTCACACATACTTTTCAAGTGTAAATGAACACATTCTCACTTCAGTGGTTAAAAGCAAAGCCGAAGAATGAACTCAGGCAAATCATTTTGCTTCAAATTCTTCTGGTTTGCAATATAAGTAAGGGCCAGGAGAAACACAATTCACAAAGCTGCTCATTGTTTTTTCTGGATCACAGACACCCCCTGGTGCTGAGTTCATACCTTTTGACTTACGTCTCTGGTAAGGACCAAGCCCCAGCCAGGGATAGTGTGAACCATAGAACCACTGGCAAGCTGTGGAATGAATCCTGTACGTTTTGACTTCAATTACATAAGTTACGTTAGGTGTTTGTTGGCCTTGGTATCTTGATCAGGACTATTCCCTTGTGAAAGCGCTACTTGGGTTTGGCTTGCTGATGTTGGCAATGTAAATATGACTTAATTGATTAATAGGCATTAATGACTAGCAATTACGGCACAACCTGTTAGCTGGAAATAACTCACAAAACAAGCACCACATTGTTATTTAGCCCGTATGTGGAGGGACAGCCTTGCTTCTGCTGATTGCTCACCTGGCCTATGGGCACAGTCCCATTGGAGAGTCAGTTGCCTTTTGCAGTGTGGGTTATAAATAAAATAAAATACGAATATTAATATATTACTTAGGATCCATTTATCGCCCTTTCCTCCACTGAGAAAACTGAAATTAGCCCTTAATCTCTGATCTGAAGGTCATCTACTGAGGAGAAAGCCCTCTCCTGAGGTTGGTGTAGGTAGTCTACTTCAGGAGGCTTCACTGTCTAAAATTCTGGGCTTCTGCTGCATTCATCCTTCTTTGATTATCGAAAACTTTTCTCTGCAGCTAACACTCAGGAACAATGCAATAAGTAACTTCCAATTAAAGTTTTCTATATGTGGCAAAAATTGTAATGAATGAATAAGTAAAGACCGCATAATGAAAGCCTATTAGCCAAGTGAATATACTCTTTTAAGTCAAATTTCTATACCACTTTTGTATTATCTCCCATCAGAAGAGAACGTGCAATTACCAATTTTATCTTATCTCAGCTTATTATTAAAGAGTAGTAAAGGAAACTTAATTCCAGGAGCCATAATGTGATTTTTGATTAATAGGGGGTTTTTATGTGACAAGAATATTTCTCCTAGGTAAAATATGCGCATGGATTCCCGCCTGAGCTGGCTTGGAAGCTACATCTCCAGTGGAACGACTGTTCAACAATAGAACATATGTTTCTACATGGGAGGTCAGATTCTTAACGTACTCCAAAGCACCAGAAGGGTAGGAAGAAGTTGACTTGGGCCTTGCAGACACAAATTTTTATTTAGTTGGTTCCAATTATATCAAATGTGACGTTGATTTGCGTGTAATAGGTGAGATGAGAAGCCCAAAGCTTTAGGTCTTCCAGCCTCTGCCGGAAGGAAGCCTTAGACTTTAAGTTCCTCTACCTGTCTGCTCCAGTCTCTGGTGGGAGTCTCAGCATGTTCTGGACACACAGCGAGTACCTGTGATTCAGGAGACCCAAACATTAGCATTCTCTCCCATCCCAACTGCACATGGGAATGGTTTGAATTTGCATTCCAGTCCCTCAAGCCAACTTTTCCTGGAGAGCTGTTCTGAGGAAGGTTACCTGTGATCTTGTCCCTTGGCTGTGGGTGATCTCTGTTAATGCCTGCAACCTGGGGAAGCGTTAGGTAGGGAACAAGGAGGGAGCTGCTAAAGTTGACTTGTAGTCAGTGCTGTCTTCTCAGTGTCTTCTGAGAAGACAGCATTTTGATGAGCTGCTGGGGTGGAATTTAATTCCGTAAAGAAAATCCATGTTCTACCATTTAGATCATTCAAATGCCTACGATAGCACATACCCCTTGATCAGAAGTTTTCCTTTTAGAAGTTTATCATACAGGAAGTAACTGGGCAACATGAAAGGTATCTGTGTAAGGATGTTCCCTGAAGCACCCTTGACAACAGCAAAAAATTGGAATGAAGTAAGAATAGCGGGGAGAGGAGGCTGCTGGTTAGATACACCACGCTATATCTCAACTGGGCATTGACAGTTGTCCAGCCCAGCAAAGACAATGCCACGGAAAATTATCTCATCTCATAGAAAAATGGTTATGATAGGGTGTATGGAAAATCAGGTTACAAAACAAAATTTGCTGTATGATTCTATTTTAGAAAAGAAAAGACTTAGGGGTATGTACCAAAATAATAAATGTCAATGATTATAGCATAGTCAGATTTTGGGTTGTTTTAGGTTCTCTGTTTCTTTTTTGCTTATTTCTATATTGTGATTTTTTTAAATAGTCAATATGGGCTACATATGTAATTTTAACAAAGCAATACAATGTTAGTGTGTGAAGTCCTTTTAGATTGAACCTTTAGAAAAATCAAAGCCTCCAGAGCCAGAGCTGGCTTGTGCGGTGGGATTTTGGGGGTCCCAGTCCCTTCCTGAATCACGGCTCACTGCTTCCCGATGCTCTGCTCAGCACGCTTTTCCCGGTTGACAGGCAGGTGACTTGTGGGGGAGAGAATCACCTCTCACTGCTGTTTTTAGTCACTAGCCCTGGTGGGACACAGGACCTATGGGTCGTCTGGCTGCCCGAGTCACCCCTGTGGTCAGGGTAATTCATGTCTGGGACAGGATATGACGGGAAGTGCAGGCAGACAATGTGAGAAGAGGGGTCTGCGGGGAGGCAGAGGTGGGCAAAGAGAGCCTCGGAGCCTGAGGGGCGGGTCTCAGGATGGCTGGGCTTCTTCCTAGCTTTGCCATGCAATTTAGTGTCTTCCAGAAACAGAAGATGCCATGGCCACAAAGGGGAAACAGCCTGGCTCCTGCCCTGGATGGCACCATCCACCGCCCACTGCAGACCAGGGCTTGGAGGAGGAGGATAAATGCCACCGGTCTGAGGGGGCAGGGTAATTGACTTCTTCCTCAGAAGCTTTCCTTTTTAAGGCATCAGGCTATAACTGGAAGGCCACAAATGCTGGCCGGAGAAGATAAAGCCACCAAAGAGAGAGTGGTTTTTGTCCCTGGTGTTGGCCTTTGTCATTAGCCCTCCAGGCTATGGTTTGGCCAGATCTGGCTTCCTTAAACCCTGCTGGGCACAGCACAGGACACTGCCCAGTGCAGAACTACCTGTAGCTCTTCTTAGCCTGACCTCTGCAGCCTGAGATACCTTCTGGCAACTGGCTGTGGCTGGCTTCCCCAGTTGGCCCACTCTCCCTGTCTCTCCCTGTCCCCACTCCCAGTTACTTGGAATTTAGCCTCATTCTCCGATATATTTTCTGCTAATGCTGAGGCTTTAGGCACATGCTGTTCCCTTTGGCTGGAAGCTCCTCCTCCTCCTCCACATGCTGAGCCCTTATTCATCCTTTAAGAACCAGCCAGAATTTCCTATCAGAAAGGCATACCTGTTTCACTTCGTCCTGTGGAAATCATTCCTCTGTGTTTCTTCCTTTTTTTGTTTTGAAACAGAATTTCATTCTGTCGCCCAGGTCGGAGTGCAGTGGTACCATCTCGGCTCACTGCAACCTCCGCCTCCCAGGATCAAGCGATTCTCCTGCCTCAGCCTCCTGAGTAGCTGGCACTACAGGCACCTGCCACCACGCCTGGCTAATTTTTGTATTTTTTAGTAGAGGCAAGGTTTTATCATGTTGGCCAGGCTGGTCTTGAACTCCTAACCTCAGGTGATCCACCCCCCTCAGCCTCCCAAAGCGCTGGGATTACAGGCGTGATCCACCATGCCCAGCCTCCTCTGTGTTTCTTAAAGGACCAGATAATTAGCCACAAGAAGGAGAAATTGAAGAGGTCAGTGTTTTGAGATATTTTTCTTTTGACATTTCAGGCTGTGTATGAATCCCAAATAAAAATCTCAGCCTACTAATTGTTATTTTATCTTTTTCGTGTAATAAAGTTTTTATTTAATTTTTAAGTGGGTACTATATTCACACAGTCCCCAAACATAATGTAAATATAAACTAATCAAAGGTAGTATTCAGTGGAAAGTCCACCTTCCACCATATTCTCCGGAGCTGTCCTTCCCATTCTCTTTCCCACAGACAACCAAGGTCACTAGTTTCTTGTGAATCCTTCTGGGCACACGAAAGCCAGCAGCACCCCACATACAGATTTCTCCAGCTTTTAGACAAGCTGGGCCATGCTGTTTGCCCTATACTGCACTTCACTTCTTATACTTAACAAAATATTTTGCAGATTGCTCCACATCGGTCCACGAATTTTTTTGTTTTAATTTTATTTTTCTTGTCACTTCTATGCTTCGTTTGAATTGAGGCATCATTGTTTCTTTAACCTATCCTCTATGGGTGGGTAATTAGGTAGTTTCCAGTCTTTTGCTCCCGCAAACTGTACTGCAATAAATAACAATCAATGCAGTTGTTTCCCAGAACTACGTGCGTGTGAGTGGGTTTTAGGATAGATTCCTAGAAGTGGAATTCCTGGGTCAAAAGTACATGCGTTTTAAATTTGGACAGCTATTGCCACACTGCCCTTCATGAGAGCTGTGATCATTTCTAGCCCCCGCAGCACTATTGGGCATGGTCACTTCGTATCCATTTTTGACCACTGTGTGTAAGCCACACAGAGTGTATTTGAAGGTCAAAGGTTGCCCAAAGGGTGCCAGTTAGTAAATTCGATTCCAGTTTCTGTTGAAACTTGTAGCAAACAAATGGTTTTGTTCTCGGCATCCCTACCTTCAGGAAACTGCCTCAGACTCCTTGTTGGTGTAACTCCCTTCTCACCAGAGGTGGGCACAAGGCCAGTCCTGACCATATAGATGATTGATTTAGGGCTGGACATGTGAGCTAAGCTGGATCAGTCAGAGACCTTCCTAGGATTTTTAGCGGAATGCTTTCGAGATTAATCACCCTTGCTCTACCATCACAAGCCCAAGTCACAGGGAAAATGTGGGTTTGGGGTTTCCAGGGGTGGATTGGCCCTTATAGGCAGAAAAGTTCTCTGAAAGGGCTGCAAGCCAAGTGCAACAGGCCAAGTCTTGGTCCCATCCTTAGAGCCCCTGGATCCTTCATAGCCTGCAGCTAATTTACTCTGGGCTTCCAGATGATGTGATTTAATCAATTTCCCTTGGGGATTAATTTGGGTCGTATGCAACTGAAAAAATCCTGATAAAAATTCTTATAAGACAGGATTTTGTTTCCATTTCGTAGATGAGAGAACTGACGCTCAATGAGTCTAAGAAATTTTCCAAAGCTCACAAAATCAGGAGAAGAACTGGATTAGATGCAGGTTACATAGCTCTAACACCTGTGCTTTCCTCATGTTTCTGCACTGCCTCGGATAGCACCAACTTGTTTGGTTGAATGCATTCTTTTTGCTCTCTTTGCATTCTGACTTCTGCTCAGAAGCCCACGTATTCAAGCCATACTTCCCTTGCTTCAACAAGGTGTGGGTTCAAGAAGCCTGCCTGTTGGAGGGGGTTGTGGGAGAAGTCCATGCTGTTTATGGGAGGCCAGCTGGCAAGATGTGGCAGGAGAGGTTGTCCCACAGCCTTCACTTGAGGGGGGACAGATGGAGATGCAACCTGAGAAGGTGGTGGGCACAGAGCTATTGATGAGCCTGTCCCATTACTGCCAATTCCAGCTCAGGCCCTCCTCTTGTTACCTCAGCAAACTCACCTGCAAACACGCTGCACAGCAACAGACTTTCTGTCTGCAGGCTCCGATCCAGTCACAAAAGAAGTGGAGCTGGTCAGACCTGTTCTGACACCATCTGTGTTTTAAAATATAGTGTGGGCCGGGTGTGGTGGCTCACGCCTGTACTCCCAACGCTTTAGGAGGTTGAGGCAGGCAGATCATGAGGTCAGGAGTTTGAGACCAGCCTGACCAACATGGTGAAACCCCATCTCTATTTAAAATACAAAAATTACCTGGGTGTGGTGGTGCTGTATGTCTGTAATTCCAGCTGCTTGGGAGGCTGAGGCGGGAGAATTGCTGGAACCCAGGAGGCAGAGGTTGCAGTGAGCCGAGATCATATCATGCCTTTGCCCTCCAGCCTGGGTGACAGAGTGAGACTCCATCTCACAAAGAAGGAAAGAGAAAGACAGAGAGAGAGAAAAGGAAGGAGGGAAGGAAGGAAGGTAGGAAGGAAGGAAAGAAAAAAAAAGAGAGAGAAAATATAATGTGTTAGTAGAAGATTTTAGATACAATAAAGCCAACAGATTAGAAGAGCTTGTTACAGTTCCCAAGAGGAGGGGGCAAGAGACATAGGGCCACATGGGTGTCTTTCAGAAGGCCAAGGGGGAGGGGAGAGCCATGGGTAAGAGCCTTTACTGTGGTTCCTGCAAAAAGGAATGGGTAAGGCAGGGTAAGCAGGATTGGCATGGGCTAGCTTGAATAATTCAACCAGCTGTGGAGCACAGGAGCCATCCCTGGATGCATGGTACTGGGCCCTGGGGTGATGGGGCAGAGGGACGGTCACCCAGGGTGTGAGGGCTGATAGAGGGGGCTGCTGGGGTGTGGCTTTGGATTGGTTAGTGAGTATCTGAAAAGCATGCTTGAAGGAGAGCTGATTACGCTTTCTAGGAATCGGCTAACCCTGGGAGGGATGGACCCTCCAGGATCAGCAAGTACACAGATGTCAAAGCATAAGAATACAGAAAATAACAGACGAGATTATCACACCATGTCACCTGGAATAGGGGCTGTGGATGGTGGCTTGGTCAGCTAAACAACAGTGTCCATCCCGGTATGTGTCGTTTGGTCCAACAATTCTAATGTTATGAGGAAATAATTCAGCAAATGGTCAGTGATGTATGTACAAGGATTTTTATCAACATGGTATTTATAATAAAAAGGGAAATAAAACCCCTACATGTGGCTAAATAACTGACCATTTATTCCACATGATGAAATCATTTCATAGTAATTGAGAGAATCATATTGATTGATATGAATACATGGTGAGAATATGTTATTGAATGAAAAAATGTTACAGTGAATAAATATGTATAAACTTGATTTTGTTTAAATATATAGGCATGGATGGATCTAAATGCTTACATTTTTTATAGGAAGTATTTTTTTCTTTTTAGTCTATATTTTCTACTCTATTATATAATGAATTTTTATTACTTGCACAATATATAAGACATATTTAATAATAAAGAAAACCTAAAATATACTCACTCTGTCTGCCTGGGGTTGGTGTTCCCGGTTTTCTTCCAGTGAGCCCCAGGGGCCACACCAGGGCCGGAGGGATGTCTGGGCTTACAGCAATGGGCAGGGCCTCCTCCTACCCTCCCTATTCCACTTCTGTTGTCTTTTCTTCTTTCCATCATCCATTTTTCATCTCCCTGTATGGAGGGACACTCCCAGATTATGAAGCATTCACTTACACAAATTCCAACTTATGAAAATAGTTCCATGCAAGAAAGAAATAACACCTACTCGAACTCACATTTTTCCCCTGTTGATCTCTGGGACAGTGTGAATTCTCAGAACGTGTGTTCATGCTTCTTCCATCTAGCCTGTGTTTCCTCCTTTTATCATGTTCTGGTCGTGACCAGAAAGCCACTATCTAAGCCAGCTCTGGAAGCTTGTTTGATGTTCATGGAAGGAAAAGGACAGTGAAACTCAGTGTGAACTCTGTGGTTCCTTGGATTTAAGAGGTAAAAGTGGTGGTGAGGCTGCTACTGCTGATATGAAATTGATAGAAATGTATTCCGAAGCACTTCTATTATGTCCAACAGAATAAAATTACCACCCTTCTAACATTTTTGACCTACAAAATGATGATTTATATAAGCTAGGGAAGACCTGTATGAACTGAAGGATGAAATAAGTCAGAGAAATCTGTTTGGGACTTCTGCAAGGTATCTTGTTTGAAGAAGGCTCTGAGGCTCAAAAATATATGAAACACACTGGAATAGGAGAACTTTGTGGTTCTTTTTATATTGAAAATATTGCCCCATCCTTCCCCCCTGCACCTGACTCACACTCCCTAGTGGCTCATCAGTCCAGGGGAGGGTCCTCAAGACCCATTTGGCCTTCTGGAAATGGCTGAGGGTCCTTCCCACCTGCCAGATCCTAGAGCTCAACAACCTGCTCCCTGACTTCAACCTTGACCCTTGTTTCAGGCTCCCCAAATTAATTGTTCATCTACTTTCTCTTGGACATCTGGGCCAAACCCTGCCCCTTTTTATAAACTGTGGTCAGGTTACTCCTTTGGCCCAGTGTATATGAAATGAACCTGCCCTACAGGGTTCAGTTCAAATATGACCTCATGGAAAGTCAACCCACTTTTGGTCACACAGCTCTTTCCCACATGCTTCCAGGGAGAAGGAGGCAGATACAAATGGATTCACAATTCTGGGGCTCTGAGAACTGCTGCACAGTCATGGGCCAGCCAGGGCTCAATGTGACTGTGCTTAGGAGGTTTCCAGAGGCTGCGGGTTGGGGGATGTTCTGTGCAAGGTGGGACGGCTTAACAATCTTTATCATCCTCACCATCAGCATCATCATGGTCTTTCTTGAAGGAAGCAGAAGAGAAAGTGTGGGTATGAAGACAGTGTAAGGAAGAACTAGAAAAAAGGCCCCTAGGTAGAAGCCAAAGGATTATCCAAGGATGAAATCACCCACCAAGCAATATGTCGGCTTGTAAGGGAGCCTCCATAAAAACCAACTCCAGAGCCTGTGGAAGCAGCACCTGCCACCAGCCTGGACACCTACAACCACTGGAAGAAGAAGAGGTGGAAGGAAACAGAGGTTGGGATGTTCTAGTGTTAGAATGAAAGAGGCTAAGCCAGAGGTGCCAGAAGGGTGATGAAGAAAGAGTGTGAGTCACAAAGAGAATAAAGATTGTAAGAAAGAGAAGGGGAGTGGTGATACAGCAAGGAAGCAGGAAACGGATTTGGGGAAGAGGGAGCCTTGTGCTCTGGGTTTTCCGAGGTGCCTGCAGAGCCAGGTGACTCCCTCACTTGCATGCTTCACGAGACCTGCCCAGGCAGATCCTGCCTCCTCCTGGAAGGCTCTGCGGGAAAAGCTGTGCTGTGATTAAGATCTTTTAATTAAGGAAGCCGTTTGCACAGGATGCAACAAGAGGCTGATGGAGAGTTTGCTCAAATTGGATTTTTTTTTGGGTTAACTAGAAAAATAATAAGAGGAACTCTGCTTTGTGTAAGTAATAGGGATATGTCATTTTGAAGGGTGCCGCGTGAGCTACCTGTGAATGAATTCGTCTGCTCATTCATTCATTCATTCACTCCCGGTTCATATTTAGTATCACTACTACTCTAACCCCTGAAAAATAAACATTTATTAAATGCTTACTACATGGCAGGCATTGTGCTCATTGCTTTACATGAATTATCTCCTTCATTCCATACAGTAATCCCATGAGGCACACGCTGGTACTCTTTCCTTTCTATAGATGAGAAAACTGCAGGCCTATTTGTATGGAAGGCATTACTTACTCCCTTATGAAGAAAGCTAATCAGGATAGGAGAAACAAGAAAATAAACCCCAATTACCTTCCTTTTTTACTATTTCTCTCTCTGTTTCTCCTTTGTTTTCTAAAGCCTCCAGCATGTCCTTTCTGACTGTGCACATCTGTCTCAAACTCCTTCTGCCTTGGTTGTCTCCAGGGACAAATTGCAGAATGTACAGAGGCCCCACAATGGCTGAATTCCAGATCCTGAAACTGGACAGGTAAAAGGTGCTCATAGCAGCACCCCATCTGTTCTTTCCTTTAGTGTCCATGCAGCCTGGGATCTGCAGACACAAAAGACAGTCCCTGAGCACTGGGACTGACCCTGAGTCAAAGCTCTGACCTCTCGCACAAGTGCCCTTGGCACTGACTTTGTTCCTATAACTGAATTTTTGCTTTGTTCTCTCCACTGTGGTTCTGAGTGGCAAAGTGGCCTTGTTTCTTGTCCCAACTCACCTAATACTATCCAGGATTGACCCAAGGACAGATTCTGAGCTGAATATTCTTTAGCTGGGAAACCATCTACCTGGCTGTACCCCAGAACAAGTTCCCTGACTTTGTCTTCCTCTGGTCTAAAGTCAGAAGTCTGGACCTGGCAGTGAGACCCATTCCCTGTGTCCTGTGTGCAATCCAGCATCTCTTGCTTTGGGGAAACACCTTGATATGGCTTGGCCGTGTCCCCACCCAAATCTCATCTCGAATTGTAGCTCCCATCATTTCCACGTGTCACAAGAAGGACCCAGTGGGAGGTAATTGACTCATGGGGTGGGCCTTTTCCATGTTATTCTCATGATAGTGAATAAGTCTCATGAGATCTGATGGTTTTATAAAGGGGAGTTCCCCTGCACACACTCTCTTGCCCTCCGCTATGTAAGATGTGACTTTCCTCCTCATTCACCTTCCTCCATGATTGTGAGGCCTCCCTAGCCATGTGGAACTCTGAATCAATTAAATATCTTTCCTTTATAAATTACCCAGTCAAAGGTATGTCTTTATTAGCAGCAGGATGAGAACAGACTAATACAGTAAATTGGTAGTGGCAGAGTGGGGTGCTGCTGTAAAGATACCAAAAAATGTGGCAGTGACTTTGGAACTGGGCTACAGGCGGAGGTTGGAGCAGTTTGGAGGGCTCAGAAGACAGGAAAATGTAGGAAAGTTTGGAACTTCCTAGAGACTTGCTTAATGGCTTTGACCAAAATGCTGATAGTGATATGGACAATAAAGTCCAGGCCGATGTGGTGTCAGACGTAGATGAGGAACTTGGGAACTGGAGCAAAGTGACCCTTGCTGTGCTTTAGCAAAGATACTGGTGTTTTTTTTCCCCTGCCCTAGAGATCTGTGGAACTTTGAACTTGAGAAAGATGATTCGGGATATCTGGAGGAAGAAACTTCTAAGCAGCAATGCATTCAGGAGGAAGCAGAGCATAAATGTTTGGAAAATTTGCAGTCTGACCATGAGGTAGAAAAGAAAAACCCATTTTCTGTGGAGAAATTCAAGCTGACTGTAGAAATTTGCATAAGTAACCAGGAAGAGAAAGTTAATCACCAAGAAAATGGAAACAACGTCTCCAGGGCATGTCAGAGACCTTTATGGCAGGCCCTCCCATCACAAGCCTGGGGCCTAGGAGGAAAAAACAGTTCCATGGGCCTGGCCCCCCTGCTGTGCGCAGCTTAGGGACTTGGTAGCCTGTGCATCCCAGCTGTTCCAGCCATGGCTAAAAGGGGCCGAGGTACAGCTCAGACCACGGCTTCAGAAGTTGCAAGCCCAAAACCTTGGCAGTTTCCACATGGTGTTGACCCTGTAGGTGCACGGAAGTCAAGAATTGAGGTTTGGAAACCTCTAGATTTCAGAGGACGTATGGAAATGCCTGGATGTCCAGGCAGAAGTTGGCTGCAAGGGCAGGGCCTTCATGGAGAACCTCTACTAGGATAGTGCAGAAGGGAAATGTGGGGTGAAAGATCCCACAGAGTCCCTGCTGGGGCACTGCCTAATGGAGCTGTGAGAAGAGAGCCACAGTCCTTTAGATCCCAGAATGGTAGATCCACTGACAGCTGGCACCATTTACCTGAAAAAGCTGAAGACACTCAATGCCAGCTTGTGAAAGCAGCTGGGAGGTGGGCTATACCCTGCAAGCCACAGGGGAAGAGCTTCCCAAGGCTGCGGGAACCCACCTTTTACATCAGAGTGCCCTGGATATGAGAGATGGAGTCAAAGAAAACCATTTTGGAGCTTTAAGATTTGCCTGCCCCACTGGATTTCAGACTTGCATGGGGCCTGTAGCCTCTTCATTTTGGCCAGTTTCTCCCACTTGGAATGAATATATTTACCCAATGCCTCTACCCACGTAGTATCTAGGAAGTAACTAACTTGAAGGGACTTGGCTTATCTCAGATGAGACTTTGGACTGTGGACTTTTGAATTAATGTTGAAATGAGTTAAGACTTTGGAGGATTGTTGGGAAGGCATGATTTGCTTTGAAGTGTGATGACATGTGATTTGGGAGGGGCCCAGGGCAGCATGATATGGTTTGGCTGTGTCTCCACCAAAATTTCATCTTGCATTGTAGTTCCCATAATTTCCATGTGTCATGGGAGGAACTTGGTGGGAGGTAATTGAATCATGGGGTGGTCCTTCCCATGTTGCTCTTACGGTAGTGATTAAGTCTCATGAGATCTGATTGTTTTATAAGTGTGGAGTTCCCCTGCACAGACTCTCCTGCCTTCTGTCATGTAAGATATTACTTTTCTTTTCATTCACCTTCCAACCAGATTGTTAGGCCTCCTCAGCCATGTGGAACTGTGAGTCAACTAAACTTCTTTCCTTTATAAATTACGCAGCCTCAGGTATGTCTCTATTAGCAGGTGCATTAGAACAGACTAATTCACCTTTCTTCCACTGTTACACAGTATTCCTGTTCAGTTGGTGGGTTTTGGGTTGGGTAGGCTCTGGCCACCACTCCCTTACTTCCTACTCCCTGACAATGGCCCAGGATGACCCAAGGACTACATCTATTTGGCCCACTGATGGGCCTGGAAAGAGCACATGCCCCAGGCTAGGCCAGAGCTCTCCTGGGGCTTTATGACAGTCCTGGCAGGCATGGGAGTGGTTCTCTCTAGCACCATGAGAGGCTTAGCAGCACAGAGAGCCATTCTGAGAGTAAAGCCAGGCCAGCCAAGTTGCTCTGAGAGAGGCCAAGTCCTGAAAACAGCATTTTGACCACTAGATACCACGGTACCTGAAGGGGGTATCCCCTTGGACTTTTCAGTTTTGTTTTGCTTTGTTTAAATGAGTCTGAATTTAGTCTTTGACACTTGCAGTTGAAAGAGTTTTTTTGCCTGTTCCACTGTTTTTTTTTTTTTGTTGTTGTTGTTGTTTTCTTTTTGTGAGACACTCTTCATTTCTTATACCCAGCTTTTACAACCAAATGGTAGTTTACACCTGATTGTGTGCAGATATTTTTAATGAAAAATTTTGGACATGTATAAAAATAGAATCACATAGTAAGCTCTCATATTTTTAAAGATTTCTATTAGCGTAGAATTTTTCAATACATTTGAAAAACATTTGTTGGGCTTTTGCTGTGTGGTAGGCACTGCTCCAGGTGCTGGAGAAACGGCAGTGATGGGAGCAAGTGTTTCATCTGCTGAGTGCAAATTCTAGTGGGGGAAGACAGATCTGAGCAAGTTTACAAATGCACAGACAAGATGATTTCAGATAATGATAAATAGTGGGAAGAAAATAAATTACAGCGCCGAGAGAATGGTGAGAAAAAGCTTCTTTTAGGAGAGGGCATCTGAGCTGTGAGCTGAAGGATGAATAGTCCCTGCTGTGTGATGACCTGGGAGGAGGGTTCCTTGCAGCCTGAGAAGTGTGTGCAAAGTCCCCAATGAAAAAGAAGGCATATTGTGTAAGCCCAGGTAAGATGTGCACAATGTGGAAACCAAACAGGAGCCAGGACCAAGGTCTTGGGCGAGGGCTGCCATGTTTGGTGGCATAGATTGTGCACTGTATAATTCTAGGGAAAGCCGTTTCCACAGATCAGAGGGCAGTAAACTTTTTTTTTTTTTTTTTTTATAAAGGGCCAGATTGTAAATATTTTTGGCTTTGTGGGCCAGATGATCGGTCACAACTACTCAATTCTGCTGTTGTAGCACCAAAGCAACTGCAGATGATATGTAAACGAATAGGTGTGGTTATAGTCCAATAAAACTTTATTTATGTGGCTGATGTAATTGCTAAAGCCTGTAATCCCAGTACTTCGGGAGGTAAAGGTGGAAAGGTTGCTTGAGCCCAGTTCAAGATTGCACCTAGCTATGATTATGCCATTGTACAGGAGCCTGGGCAAAAGAGTAAGACCCTGTCTCAAAACAACTACAGCAGTAAAACAAACTATGGACATCAAACTTGAATTTCATAAATTAAAATTAAAAGTTGAGATAAATTTTCTTTTGTTTTTAAAAAATTATTTAAAAATCCAAGCCCCTTTCTTAGCTTGTGGGCTGTACAACAGGTAGTACGCTGAATTTGAGCCATGTGGGTCACAGCCATGCTCATTCATTTATGTATCACCTTCAGGTGCTCCATGCATTGGACTGTAGGTGCCAGCGAGGCAGTGAGCCACAAAGATGAGCATGATGCCCCCCTTGCTTAAAGAAAGTTTCCAGATGGTTCATTCCTCAAGGATAAGGCAAAGCCTGGTCTGGTAGTGAGGTTTCCCAGATCCCATTGCCTAACTGTGTTTACCCCCATAATATGTCTTTTTTTGAACTATGTAGCCAGTCGTGAGTGTATGCCTCAGGGAACCCATCTTTGATTCTCCAGCTGTACCTCTCTTACCTGTTGAATTGTTTTTGAAGTAGTTTAATCTTGAAAAAGGCAGATCTCATTTGCTAGGTGGGGTTTAGGGAGGAAGGGGAAAGAATTGGGGAGTTGAGAGAGGGGTGTACCCAGATGCTCAGAATTAACTTAATTGGGACTAATTGCTGCTAATTCCACTGTCTTGTTTGTCTGCATTGGGCCACCCCATAAATGGCGAATTACATGTTTTTACCCTGAAAGGATTGCCACTTACAGAAAGAAGTAGCCAGCTACTTAAACTACAATCAGTGCCTCCTTCCCTGGCTACACTCCCCAGTTGCCTGTCAATTATCTCTGCAGGTATTAATCCCTTGGTGATTTTTCATCCTTGATGTTGTTCTCTCATTCTGTAGTTTATGTTTGATTTGGGAAAAATAAAAACACCACCCTAGTCACAGCCACTGCCATCTCTTGCTTGGATTATTTCAGTAACTTGCTAAGTGGTCTCCTTGCCCTTGATCAAAATCTATTTCTCAACCCAGGAGTTGCTATGATCCTATCAGCAGGCCTGAGTCAGCTTGAAAGATGCCTCTGCTCACGTCTCCAACAATTCCTTTCCCAATTGGAATAAAAGTCTATGCTCTTGGAATGACTCAAAAGATTCTGTAAGGAGGGATTCTTAAACTTGATGTGCCCCGGAGCACTCTGGAATTCTGATAAAGCCCATGAAATCCCTTCTCAGGATGTTTTAAAATGCACAGAATAAAACACATAGAACTTCAAAGGAAACCAATCATCTTAGTCTGCCTGGACCACTTCAACAAAGTATCACAGACTGGGTGACAAACAAAGAAACTTATTTCTCACAGTTCTGGAGGCTGGAAGTCTGAGATCAGGCTGCCAGTATGGTCAAGTTCTGGTCTGGGCTCTCTTCCTGGCTTGCAGACAGTCACCTTGCTGTATTCTTTCATGGCCTCTGCTCTCTAATCCTAGCAAGAGGGCCCCACCTTCATGTCTTAGTCACCTCCCAAAAGCCCCATCTCCAAATACCACCATATTGTGGGTTAGGGTTGCAATATATAAATTTTGGGAGACACAAACATTCCATGCATAACACCAGTTATACTGGGACATAGTTACCAAGCTGTTAAAAAACAAAATTTGGTTATAGTAATGTATGCATTTTGTTATTAATGTAGTATGCAATTAAAATACTTAAAAATCAGTGTGTTAAGGTATATTTTAAAAGACTGATTAGGGTGAAAGTTATAGTTGCTTGTTTGAATAAAAACATTCAACCAGGGGGTGGTTTGGGGCAAGGCAACATGCATGTCATCTGGGATAGGAAAATACAGTTGTGATTCTTTTCCCAGTGCAGTCCATGCGCCCCCTGCTTGCTCTCCAGGGACCCTTCCCAGCATGGTGTAACCCTCCCTGTTACCTCTTACACCTCATCCCTAGTCTCCTCCAGACACTGCCCTTGTACTGTGTCTCCACCACTCCATGTACATTTCTGCCCCAGGACCTTTGAGCCTGTGCTTGTCTCTACCTAAATTACTCTTCCTGCCTGCGACTGTGTGGCTCCCTCCCTCACTTCTTTCAGATCTTTCCTCAAATCCCACCTTCTCAGTAAGGCCATCTTTGAATATCTCCCACTAACGCAGGGCTCCCATCCTCCTTCCCTGCTTTATTTTTTTGCATTGCCAACGAACCTTTTCTATATCTCCCTTAACTATTGCTTCTACTTTTGTGTCCCTCCACTAGGACACATGATACATTTCGGTGGAGATTTATCAGTTTTGTCCACTGCTGTATTCCCAGTGCCTAAAACAGGGGAGGCACTCAATAAATATTTATTCACTGGATGCACAAATTTACATGAATGTTGTTCTGAGCAAAACTTAATCAGGGGTAAGTCTGTTAACTTCTTCCCAAATTCTCATATACTGAATCCTGTTCAGTGCTACATTGAAGATATCCTCCTAAGTGCTAATAAAACCTCCAGTAAGAATCCAGTGAACTTGAGCAAAACACTCACCTAAAGGGTAATATTTGCTTTTTGAGGGAATAAATGAGGGGCAAGAATGGTGAAGTGGGTCAGTCCAGGACCACTGTTTTGCAATCCTGGCAAAAACCTTATGTCTCTGAACCTTATTTCTGCATCTGTAGGAGGAGAATAACTTACTGACCTCATAGGGTCACACTGAGCCTTAAATGAGATAATTCATGAACAGTGCAAAATCAGGCACAAGATATAAATGATGGCTGCTGGCAGCACTGTAATAAGTCACAGGAGAAGAAAGCAAAGAGTTCCAGGAAGTTTTCTGCTCTGCAGGAGACTTGGAGGTCCTGGGGAAAAGCCACATTTGAGCTGAAGAGAACATACTGTGCTGGAGTCAACTTCCAGGTCTCCCACCATCTGGTGCTCCAGCCTTTTCCACCAGAGGACTTGGTGCTTGGAGCCTGCCCCTGGCCCTGGCTGCCTGTGGATGCCTCTGGCTCTCAGAAAAGGCTGTGTAAATCAGAGCTGAAGGGAAGGGATGAAGAAACTCAGGCCAGGCCATGATTCAAAAGGCAGCAGGAAATGAATATATTTGTTGGAACACATGGCCAAAAGGACTTGAAGTGTCTGGAGTGAGTCATCAGGTATGCTGAATGCGTACACAGCTCCTGGCTTGCATACAGGGCTGATGGCTACTGGGAGATCAAGTCATGAATAATATGGTGTATGTTCCCACCAACAGAAATTATTTTTAGATTTGCTTCTGTTTCACATTATTCATTTCCCACTTTCCATTTATTAATAAAGATGATTGGAAGTTGACCGACTATAAATACATTATGTATTATTTTATGCACCCATTCACCAAATTTGCTAATCGCTAACTATATGCAAGGTACTGAGTTAGACACTGGAGGTACTAAAATGAATACCTGAAAAGTTCACAAAAATAATCTCATGTTATTCTCAGACCAACTCATGAGGGAGGTAGAAGCAACCTTAAATTAATAATGGATTTGTTGATTGATTGATTCATTTATTACATCATGCAAAATACTTACTGAGCACAAGGTGCCAGGTGCTGTGCTAGATGATGAAATGACTTTCCCAGGATCACATTGGCCTCAAGATACTAACCTGTACCATCCAGTTTTTAAAATACTTCTCCCTGCCTTCAATGAAGCCCGCAGCTGGGTCATCAAATACGACCTAGAGCCAACTGAGGACTCCAGAAAGAGCATGTGATGGATCCCACAGCAAGGTGCGCATGAACGCGCACCTCAGATACGTAGTTACGTGCATGCTGGCTGGGGCACAGAGCAGACTAAACAGTGGTAATGAAACCATGAATTAAGACCCTGTTTGTTTACAGTTCTTTTAGTAAGAGGAGTCATTTATCTCTGCTCTTTCATTCTGGAAATTAGCATATGAAAGTGTTTGCTGAGTTTCCTACCTGGAGTGAGAGAATGCAAAGCTTAATAAAAGAAAATGTTTATCATCTGCAAATTCTCTTTTAAATAAAAGCAGTAGCAGTTTCCAATCAAAATTATCTTCAGAAATAGAACTACAAATTTTTATCCCTTGTGAAAATTTGCTCTTTGTTCTGCCTTACTTGATGCATAAGCTGCAAAAGTGTATTGAGGAGGTGGCCTCGGAAAAGATGAGTGTTGACAAGGTCCCCACGCCCCACTCCTTCTGCCTGAGTGGGGGCTGTTCCCAAAAAGTAGGGGCAGTGAGACCCTTAAGACAGGGGAAGAGGCCCAAACACATCTTTGTGTGCTTAAAGCTTTATTTGATGCTTGAGAGCACAGACAGATACCCATGATATTTTCTTTTACTCCTTTAAATACTTGTTTTTCCTCTTCTACATTTAAAATCAATGCAAATTTATTATAGGAAGTCAGAAAACACAGAAAAGTGGAAAGAGTAAAAATTTCACATATAATCTCACCCCTCAGAGAAAAAAACAAAATTGTTTTTCTTTCTGATATTTTTTCATCGTTCGTATCTGATTGCATTTATAACTAAATTTCCCATGTTTTAATTAACAATACTATATTACATATGTATATCTTCATATCATAAAAACATCTCCATAAGCATCATAGAACTTAAAAAATATTTCCCTCTATTTTGAAAATACTACAGGTTTATTGTGGAAACTTTGAAATACACAAAATGAAATTATTTTATGGACCAAAGGATACTTTAAACAGTGTGAACAGACAGCTCACAGAATGGAATAAAATATTTGGAAATTATATATCTAATATGCTATTAAAATCCAGGATATATGAAAGAACTCCTACAATTCAACAACCACAAAAATCAACTTAGTTAGAAAAATGGGCAGAGGGCCTGAATAGGCATTTCTTCGAAGAAGATATACAGATAAATGGCCAGTAAGTACATGAAAAGATGCTCAGTAACACTAATCATTAGGGAAATGCAAATAAAATCACAGTGAAATACTGCTTCATATCCATTAGGATGGCTATAATGAAAAAAGCAAAAATTACAAGTGTAGGTAAGGATAGAAGAAATTGGAACCCTTGTGCACAGCTAGTGGTAGCGTAAAATGGTATAGCTGCTGTGGAAAACTGTATGGCAGTTCCTTAAAACATTTAAAGATATAATTACCATATAATCCAGGAATTCCATTTCTGGGTCCATATCTAAAAGAACTGAAAGCAGAGTGTTCAAAAGATATTTGCATATTTGAGTTTATGGTAGCATTATTTACAATAGCCTAAAGGTGGAGGCAGTCCATGTTGGTCAACAGATGAATGGACAAAGAAAACATATATATATTTATGTTTGAATCCATATATATATAATGAATCCTTTTTTTTTTTTTTGTTTTGAGATAGGGTCTCACTTTGTTCCCAGGCTAGAGTGCGGTGGTGTGATCACGGCTTGCTGCAGCCTTGATTTCCCCCAAGGCTCAAGCAATCCTCCCATCTCAGCACACCGCCACACCTGGCTTATTTTTTCTGTTTTTGTTGTAGTGACGTGGTCTCACTATGTTGTCTAGGCTGGTCTTGAACTCCTGGGTTCAAGTGATACACCTGCCTTGGCCTCCCAAAGTGCTGGGGTTAGAGGCATGATGGAATATTATTCTGACACAGGTTACAACATGGAATAACTTTGAGAACATTATGGTAAGTGAAGTAAAGCCAGTCACAAAAGGACATAAACTGTATGATTTCACTTATATGAAGTAGGGGGAGTAGTTAAATTTATAGAAAGAAAGTAGAATGGTGGTTGTCAGGGTTTGGAAAAGGGAGTCGTGGAGAGTCAGTTTGGGAAGATGAAAACGTTCTGGAGATGGATGGTGGTGATGATTGCACAAAGTGAATGTACTTAATGCCACAGAACTGTACATTTAAAAATAGTCCAAGTGGTACGATACGGTTTGGCTCTGTGTCCCCACCCAGATCTCACCTTGAATGGTAATCCCCAGAATCCCCACATAACAAGGGTGGGGCCAGGTGCAGGTAATTGAATCATGGGGGTGGTTTCCCCTCTGCTGTTCTTGTCATAATGAGTGAGTCTCACATGATCTGATGGTTTTATAAGCATCTGGCATTTCCCCTGCATGCATTCATTCTCTCTCCTGCTGCCCTGTGAAGATGTAAAAGATGGCTACAAATTAAGATGGCCTTTCTCCATGATTGTGTTTCCTGAGGTCTCCCCAGATGGGCAGAACTATGAGTCAATTAAACCTCTTTTCTTTATAAATAACCCAGTCTTGGGTATTTCTTCATAGCAGCATGAGAATGGACAAATACATGGTACATTTTATGTTTTGCATATGTTACCACAATTCAAAAAAATTAAAGCCAATAAAAATCACCTGGCTAGACATAGTGGCTCATGCCTGTAATCCCAGTACTTTGGGAGGCCAAGGTAGGAGGATCCCTTGAGGCCAGGAGTTCAAGACCGGTGGCCTGGGCAACATAGCAAACCCCATCTCTATGATCAATAAAAAAAAAATTAGCCAGGGATGGTGGTGCAAGTCTGTAGTCCTAGCTACTCAGGAGACTGAGGCAGGAAGATCACTTGAGCCCAGGAGTTTGAGGTTACAGTGAGATATGATTACAATACTGTACTGCAGCTTGGGTAACAGAGTGGGAGAGTGAGACCTTGTCTCTAAAAAAAAACAAAACAAGCAAAAAAAAAAACCCAAAAAACCACCACCACCACCAACAACAAAAACCTCTTTCTTTCTACTACTTAGAGATAACCTCTGTTAACATTGTGGTATTTTCCCTTCTCATCTCTTCTGCATCTATCTATATGCATATCTAACTAGCTAATTATATAGATAAATGTTATGTATATCTCTATGCATATATTTTAATATTATATAGTTGAACTCATACTAAATATATGACAATATATTTAGAAAGCACTGTTATGCTTAGTATTTACTAGTGTCAATAAAAACACCTTTGTAAACATAATTTAAAGTGATTCTCTTTCATTCCACCGTGACTTGTTTATAAATGTTTTCACCTATATTCTGTTGTTCAACGTTTGTTATTTCTATTTTTTTAACTACTATAAATGACTCTACAATGAACAGCTTTGTTTATAAGGCATTTTCCTCTGCATTTCATATTAATTCCTTAGTTTAGCTTCTTCTGTATGGAATTACTGGGTCAGAGGATGTGAATATTTTTAAAGCTTTTAAGTGAAATTTGCAAGATGCTCTTCTCCTACCCTCCTTTCCTCCCTCCCTTCCTTTATTCTTCTCTTTTTTCTTCTTTCTAAGGAGTCTGGCAGATAGAATTCTAACCGAGTACTCGAAATTCCTGACTTTTGGGTACAAACCTTTTTTCAGTTATTCAACCAAATACTAATCTAGGTCTTACTGAGGAGATATTTTTGCAAATATAATTAAGATCCCAAATCATTTACCTGACAGGGAGATCGTCTGGGTGGGCCTGACCTAGTCATATGATCCTTTAAATCTGGGTCTTGAAGTTTGAGACAGGGGCAGTCAGAGATTTGAAGCACAGAAGGGATTTAACTCAAGAGAGGTACTTCATTGCTGGTTTAGAGACAGAGGAGGGGCCATGCGGCGAAGGAGAGTCTACATGATAAAGAATGTGGGCACCTTTGAGGAGCTGAGAGCAGCCCCCAGCTGACAGCCAGTAAGGACATTCAGACTGCAGTCCTACAACCACAATGACTTGAACTTGAATAACTTGAATAAGCTTGGAAATGAGCCCCAGAAACTCCAGAGAGAACTCATTTAGCTGACACCTTGATTTCAGTTTTGGCAATGGCCTGAGAAGAAAGTTCAACCATGTTGTGCTGAATTTCTGGCCCACAGAACTCTGAGCTAGGCAATGGGGAATGTTTTAAGTCACCAAGTTTCTGGCAATCTGTTATTCACAATAGGAAACAAATACAGGAATATATAGGATTTGTGTTTATAAAGTGTGTGTGTGTGTGTGTGTGTGTGTGTGTGTGTGTGTGTGTGTGTGATGCATAGCTAGTTCTTTAATCTTAGATTTCACATTGGGCTATTCTGATTTTATAGGTCAGTTATTTAATTTCTCTGCCAAGTTCTTTGCAGAAGCACTTTACATATATCCCTTTGTGTAATAGCTTCATTTAGTATATTATTAGCCCCATTTTCCAGATGAGGAAACTGAGGCACAGAGTTCCTTTCCCCATGATAACACAGCTACTGTGTGTCACGGTGAGTGAGAGATGGTGTTGGAACCCAAACCTGTGTGTGCCAATACCCTCCCCTTTCTTTTAGACCTCACAGCACTTCCCAATAACTTCATGGCTAGATGATGATTTGGGTAATGGACTTTATTTACAAATCCAATGAGACCACAGGATATGGCTGCAAATTATGAAAGGAAGAAAAAGTGAAGAGTCTAAAAGTAGTCTCTTTCAAGGCCAAAATTGTGCACCTCCTCCATTGGGGAGCAGCAGCACTCTGATCTCAGCCTTTTGTGACTTCCCTCTTTATTTTTTTGCTGTTGGTCCTACCCATGGCTCTGGAGGTGACCTGTTTCTGCACATGCCTGGTCATAAATAAGGTCCAGCAGGGCAGGGGGTGCATCTTATTCTTTTCTTAAATCTATAGCATCCCAGTTCCTCACCAGCAGGGCCTAGCAGGGTATCCTATAGTGACTGATGGCCAGCAAAATTGTGTTGAAGAAAATAGGGCAGTGACCGCTTCTAGAATCTTTAAAAAACTGTTGCTTTTTTCCTACTTGTGAAGAAGTACCACCTTCCTTAAGAAAATGATGCCTCACCACCTTCGAGGTGACCTCTCTAACTTTAACCTGCAGCTCTAGTTTTGTTTCAGAATCAACATCTTGAAGACCTCAGGGAGCACTGTTATTCCATTGTCATACTGGCCAAAGAAAGAGCATAGCCTAGATGAGATGTGATGGAACATTCAAACAAATCTGTTCTAAGTATTAGGGGATGGGAACAAGGAAATAATCACAGACAGAACCATGCATATAGTTCCTCTGAGTTAAAGGCATGTCACTCTTCTGCAGTTTGTGCTCAATCCTAGAATTTCTGCCCACTCTCCATGAGCACACATAAGGCCCTAGATACCTAGGCATCCAGGCCAAGACAGGCTAATTTGCACATCCGGAATCTTGCTGATGTAGGGCCCACTTTTATTAGCTGGTTTTCTACCCAAGAACCACTGCCTTTTCCTGTGGTTCCATGAATGCCCCCCACCAGCCCTACCCAGAGGATAGATACCACTTGCCATACATTGATGTGCAGCTGTCTTTCCAGCCTGCATGGCATAACCATTTCCCCACAGAATCCACCAACCCCATAAGGAGTAGCCTCATCCAGTAGAAAAAAAGGTGTTGTAACTTTGCAGTCAACCTCAAGTCCATTGGCAGGCTTCCGTAGGGATGGGTTCTGGGAAAGCTGTTCAGGTGGTATGGGGCAGCTGACTGGGAATGTTTTTATGATTTCTGAGATTGGAGTGAAGTCCTGGGCGAGGAATTCTTCAGACACTAGAGGATGAGACTGAAGAGAAGGACCACACTGCTGGGCCCACAGCTGAGCTCCAATGCCTGTGTTGTCTCAGCAATCAAGCACAAGGCTCAGAGGAGGGTGGGAGGAAACTAAAGCCTCAGCATTTCTGAGTGAGGGAGGAAAAAGAGGCAGAAGGGAAGACTTGGCAACACACAGGCAGAAAGCAGAGTGGATAAGAGAAATTTGCCCAGTGAAGCTGATTTGGAACCTTCCCGTTGTTTATGGAGCATGAGTTCTGAAGATACACAGTCTGAGCTGGGGAACCCTGGTGTGTGTAGGGGTTTGTCTAACATCTTGATCTACTTTCTGAAACTTTATGGAAGGAGAAAACCCCCAAGTCCCAGGGCCAAGCCATTTCCCTCCTTTATTTGCTAAACGCATCTGCAGTTCAGGGGAAATCAGATTCATGTGTTTTTAATTCATTTACACTTAACTTATTAAAATATTGCTTTGTAAGAGCTATTTGATGTCTGGGAAGTCATTTGCATCTCTTAAATAAATCTTTAAAGTCCCTTTTTCTTAGAAACAGGAAATTACATTTTGCCAAGTGCAAATTAACTTACACCTTATGAAGTACAAGTTGAGCTCAAAACATACACTGCATGAGGGTTGGGTGGGTTTTACACTTGGCAAGCTAACTCAAGGTTTAATCTAAACCAAAGACAGCAATTGGAAGCTCCAAGGGCATTCCAAAGGATGGTATTATTGCAATCTGCCAGTGGAAAGTCAAATTCATATTCAGCTGCACTGTGATTTGGAGGCTGATTAGCAGCACTCCCTCTGTCTGCCTAGCTTTCTCAGCCTTCTTTGCCCCAGGCTAGGTCAAGAAGACAAAACAAGGTCCCTGTATTGTCCCCCATCACCTTAGCCAAGATAACTGGGGGAAGTTAGGGTGGGGTCCAAAGAGCTGAACCTTTTGGTTTCAGATTTTATTGACTTCCTTTGTTCCCTAAGGACACCAGAACCGGGAGACATCCCCCAGTGCCTAGCTTTGGACTCACTCCTCTCCCCTCACATCCCACCTATGCATAGTGTCCCTGTCCCCAAGTTTTTCAGATCCACTGCCCTGTCTTTCTGCACTGTCAGGGTGAGGTAGGGCAGGCTGGGACTATTAGCTTCCTTTTACACAGGAGAAAATAATGGTCAGGAAGAGGTGAGGTGATTAGGTTAGTACTGGGACCAGGCTATCTCCCTCAGAGGCCCAGAGAAAACCAACCCTGGGTCCTTTATTCATGCCAGGTAAAGGGAAGAGCCTCCCAGAATGGCTGGCCCAAGCAAATAAAATGCTCGAGAATGAAACAACAGTACTAGAGGTTTGCCTGGTGGTTCTGCTGAGTCTTATAAATGGATCTTGAGAGCTCATCCTATGCTTGCCTTGTATGAAGTCCAGGAAGTGCAGCCTTGAACAGCATGTGGCCTCAGTACTCAAGAGATGCATGCCCAATGGGGAGATAGGTGCATGGATGAATAACTAGAACAGATGTGGTTGACATCACTAAGGCATGCATTGAGTATTAGAGAGGCGCATAATAGAGGCACTTAGCTCAGCCTGGGGGTTCTGGGAACTTTCTAGGGGAAAAATTACCTGCTCAGAATCTTAAGGATGAATAAGATCACCAGGAAAAGAAACGACAGCAGTGAATTCCAGACAGAAAGAACAAGAAGAGTGGGGTATGGAGACTTAGAAACAGCATGGTGGAAGTGGGGGATTGTAAGTACTTTGGAATTATTAGAGCAAAAAATTACGAGGAAATAAGTGGTGAGCTTGGACTTAATTCAGAGGCCAGAAGTTCTCAGCCTTTACCCAAAGGACTCTTCAAATCTGATGAAATTTATGGACCTACTCTTAAGAAAACTGTGTATTTCCTTATGCACACAAAATTATGAACTGTAACCTGATGGGACTCTCCTGTCTTCAGGAGCCCAGGCTAAGAACACTTGCTTAGGCAATAGGGAGTCACTGACAAGTGTTAAGCAGGAAGGTGGTATGATTAGACTTGCATTTCAGAGCAGTGTCCTACCTGTGAAGTAGAGAACAGATTGGAAGAAAAGTAAGACTGGAACTAGGAAGACTAGTTAGAAAGTTGATGCAACCAACACTCAAGGTAAGAGAGGATGAAGCCCTCAGACAGTACAGATGCCTCCGTGTAAAGAAGCCGGAGCAATGGACATGGTCTTGGTTGCAGAGCGAATCTCTTTCAAGATGAGGAACCTGCTTCTGAGGACAAGTCCGGAAGGACATCTGATGTTATCAGCAGAACCAGTGAGAGCTAGAGGTGACATCACACTTCCCAAATATGCAATCGGGAAAGGCAAAAGACTTGAAGACAGAGTAAAGTTAATTTTTTGAAGTTAAAATTTAAACTGGTTTTTTTCAAATTTTCCAGTGAATGGTGGTATGCTTGGGCTTACTCATGGCTCCAACTTTTGGAAGAAATGCTTAGCATTGTTGTACTAATTAGATGATATCTGTACAACTTTTGTGTGTGTGTGTGTGTGTATATACAGACACATGCATATAATGACAGATACAGCTCTCATTACTTAGAAAGTAGTTTTGACTTGAGATTTTAAAATACATTTTATAATGTTAAAATAATCATTTAAACTTCCAGTCATTTTGGGGGAGGGAGGGGAAAGTTTTTTCATGTTTGTGCGTGAAGGCCTTGAAAATGTACCCTTGGGTCCTCTGCTACTGAGAACATAATTGAGGACAGGCCCTAAGTGCTACCCTTTGGAATCTCCCGTCTTGTTTTTGTAGAGGCCAGGCTGATCCCAGCCAGTAACTGTGCATGGTGGAGTATTAAGGCAGCCCCATTCCAGTGGGACTACCATCCAAATGAAAGAATTCATATTATTGCATCATTGCTATTGAATCCTCAGACCCCATTTAATTTTGAAAGTGTCTTATGGCAAAAGGACTCAGCCCAGAAGCACAATTTAGTCCCCTTTTGTTTGGAACAGTTCTTCAGTCTTCCCTTGACTTTCCTGATCTTGATCCTTTTGAAGTGTGCAGTCCATTATTTTGTGGAATGACCTGCAATTGGGTTTGCTGGATGCTTTTTTGGTTATACTACTTTGGCAGGAATATCACAGAGGTAATGCTGCTTGCATAATTTTCATAACATTCCATCAGAGAGGCACAATATTAAATAATCCTATCATTGGTGATGTTAAATTTCACTTGATTGCAACAGTATATACCAAATTTCTCCACTTTACATTTTTCCCTTTTGTGATTAAGTGTATTTTGTGGAGATGTTCTTTAAGTGTATATAATTATTCCATTCCTCATCAAAAATTTAATGTATTTATTCATTTATTTATAAACTCATATATTTTTATTTTATTGAATAGTTTCCTTTCATTTTTTCCCCCGATGCTTAAATTATCCTAAATTTGGCTATTGGGGACACCTGCAACCTGACTTCTGTGTCTTTTGATATGATCTGTCTTGGTCTGTTAGGATTGCTATAACCAAATGCTTTATACTGCATATTTTATAAACAATAGATATTTATTGCTCACAGTATTGAAGGCTGGGAAATTCAAGATCAAGATGCCAGCAGATTTGGTGTCTGATGAGAGCTTGCTGTTGGCTTCTCAGATGGCACCCTTTTTCTGTACCCTCACATGGTGGAAGGGGAAAACAAGCTCCATCAGGCCCCTTTTATAAGGCTACTGATCCCAAAGGCCCTTAAATCACCTCCTAGATGCCCTACCTCTTAATATCACCACAGTGAGGATTAAGTTTCAATATACAAATTTTGGGGGGATGCATTCAGATTATAGCAGACAACATTAATGTCTGAGCAATTTTTTGGTCTCTGGCAGAAAGCGATGTTTCAGGCTGATTTTTTTTTTCCTGCCCCAGTACTGAAATCAGTCATTTCTCTAAAGAACACTGCTTGTTTTCAATAGAGAATGGTATTTAGAAGCCAAGATTGAGGTCTTATGTGTGCTCATCATTATTGTGCTCTTCTGGTCTCTAAGTAGACAGAACTTTGAGAATATATATATATATATATATATATATATATATATATATATTTATTTTTGCAGACCATGAGTTCACCTCCAATTTCAATTTAACAGCTTCTTGGACAGTGAGAAATTTCTCTCCAGTTACTCTTAAAGTATTGAATAAACCCTTCTCTATGCAACCAATCACCTGTCATTGCTGTTTTCATATTTCCACCCCATAGTATGGGCACTCTTATCTATGCTTGAGCTCTGGCTTCTGCACTGTGCACGTCCCCTGCACAGATGTCATCCTCAGTCCTCTCAGACTCCAACATTTCACATGAGGCCACTGAAGCCACCTCCCCTTCATGAGAATGTCTTCTTCACACAGCTCAGGCCTCTCCTTCAAGGACAATAAATTAGTTTCTTGTGGTTGTTGTAATAAAGTACCACAAGCTTAGTAGACTAAAATAACACACGTTTATGATCCTACAGCCTGGGAAGTCAAAAGTCTAAAATGGGCCTGCAGGGTTGCAGTCCTTCTGTAAGTCCTAGGTGAGATCCCATTTATTTGTTTTTCTAGCTTCTGGAGGCTGTACCCATTCCTTGGTTCATGGTCCCTTTCTCCATTTTCAGAGCTAGTAGGGTAGGACTTTCCCTCTTTTCTGACCTCACTTCTGTCCTCATATCTTCAAGATATCAAGTGTATATAATTATTCCTTTCCTCATCAAGAATTTAATGTATTCATTTATTTATAGAGTATAAACTCATACATTTTTATTTTGCTGAATAGTTTCCTCTCATTTTTTCCCCCAATGCTTAAATTATCCTAAATTTGGCTATTGGGAATACCTGCAACCTGAATTCTGTGTCCTTTGATATGACCTGTCTTGGTCTGTTAGGATTGCTATAACCGAATACTTTATATTGAGTAGATCTCTTGAAGATATGAGGACAGAAGTAGAGGTCAGAAAAAAGGGAAAGTATCTGATTCTCCTGCCTCCCTTTTACAAAGACCTTTGTGATTACATTGGGCCCACCCAAATAATCCACAATAATCTCTCCATTTCATGGCCTTAACTTAATCACGTCTGCACAGTCTGTTATACATGTAGCAAGGTAACATATTCACTGATATGAGGATTAGGGTGTGAACATCTTTGCAGAAGTTATTACTCAGCCTACCATAGACTTTGTTCAGTTCTATTTAGGGGTTTTAGAGTGAATTATTAAGGAAAAGATAACAAGGGGAAGAATAGAAAGAAAAGTGATCTGCCTCAACTGTATTTCATAGACAACATTGAGGCTTTGAGAGATTTCATAATTACCCAAGACTTCATAGTTTGCATGTGTCAGGACCAGGACTCAAATCCGGATGGCTCGATTTCTAAGACATGAGAACTCATTTTTTCACTCATTGTGTTATAGATTGTCATTTTTTCAAATTGCATTCCCTTCATTTGACCACAGACTATCTGAAAGCTGGGTTTTCTCTATCATGCTCAAAGATCCTTCCTGCATTCCAGAAGGTTTATCTGGAGCTTAAGCATAGTGATCCCCCATCATTCGGGTTTCTGTTGTTGTATTGCATCAACTGACAACATCATTTTCTCTATGGTTTCTGGGGAAGGAGAAAAGTTTATCTCTAATTATCAACACTCTACTTTCTCCTGTTGACCTTACCAACAGCGCTACAGTAGATGGAAGTGACACCCATCATTATCTTATTAATCAGACTGTGATTTCCTTCCTTCTTTCCTTCCTCTCTCTCTCCCTCTTTTCCTTTTTTTTTTTTTTTTGCTTTAATTTTCTTTAATGTTCTTATCTTATATATATTTTTTACTCTTGGCCGGCCTGCTTTTTTGCCACTGGGATATCGCATTTTTTTTTTTTAACCTCTGTGGGGGTAGAAGTGAGGCTGAACTATTGAAATAACACTTGGTACAGGTTATACATCTACTTCCTTGTAGACATACCAGCAAAATCTTTAGGGCACACATGAGTCAAAGTAAGCAAAGCACAAGCTGCCTCAGTGCCTCCTTGGAGTCAGTTTGAACCCAGCTTACCAGCCACAGCAAGGAAATCAATGCCATCAGAGCATTATCAGCATTATTCTGTGGATACAGGTCCCATCTGCTGCCCTGGAATTCCAAAGTCTTTTCAGAATTCGAGATATCTCTGTGGCTGGGACAAGCTCTTCTGTTACTTGGTTTCTCCAGGAGGTGAATGACTAAGATAAGAAAAGAGAAGAATGAAATGTAAAATCCTTTCCATATACTGTCTAGGAAAAAAAAAAAGATGCCCCCTTCACAATAAATATTAAGTTCCTGATTTTTCCCCACTATATAAGTGCCCTTGATATTGTGGGGGATTCTAGTGTATTTGTAATTCATTTGTTTATCCACTCACTCACCCATTCATTCGGTGAAATTTATGGATGGTGCCGTGTGTGGTACCTGGGGCTCAGAGAAGTATGAGACACAAGCCCTGCCATCCAGGAACTTACAGGACTTGGCCACAGGGGAACCATGGCGGGCTACTGGAATGTCCAGTGCTCTTTCATATTTTGAGCTGAACTCAGAATTCCTGGTATATGTTTGGTGCTCACTAAATGTTTGTTGACTGAAAAGACATAGTTACTGCCTTTGAGGACCTATAGCCTGAAGAAATAGTCAAGTGAGAGAGGTGAACCAGAGGATGCAGACCTCTCAACAGAATCTTAAGGATAGATTTAATTTTTTTTTCAACTCTCCTTGCCACCCCTGCCACCAATCTCAGAAAAGCACTCACTTATTAACAACAACAACAACTCGCAAAATACAGACATATATAAAGAAGAAAACAAAAACTTGCTCATAATCCCAACACCTAGAGAAGATCGCAGATGGCGCTTCCAACGTGAAAATCTTATTTATTACCTTGGAAAGATGGTGAATTTGATTAGATGATCACGGAACACCTGAGCTGCTTTGGAACCAGCCACTGGAAGCTGTTTGGAGTCTTTTATGAGGACAAATGGGAGGCATGGCACTGAAGAGCAAGGAGATTTCAGATGGGGCTGAGCTGCCTGGTTGCATATGGCTGTCCCTGAGGTTCAGGGGTTAAGTCCAGATCCCAGCTCTGGGTTTCCTGCTATCGAGAGGCAGGTCTCTCTGAAAAGGCTGCTGGAGAGGCTGGGCCAGGGTGGCTCTTCCTAGCCTGACCCCTGCTTCCTGGAGCCCCTGGTATCCTGGGTTCTGGCCCACAGTCCAATCTTTGAGATCTGTTCTGATAAAATCTGATATAATGCCAGGACACATCTCAGTTTTTCAAAATGAGATTTTGAACAGAAGAACTCAATGATTGCTGAAGCCAGAGATGGCCCAGTGGACTGGTCTCTTATCCACATCGTAAAAACGGGAGGGGAAGAAAAGAGGAACTAACGTTTATTGACTGAGCACTCCTCTAGGCAGTCCCTTGTATGCTGTTAAGTTTTGTCTTCATAGTAGCCCTGCATTTGGTCTTATTATGTCTATTTTCACATATGGTAATAGAGATTCAAAGAGGTTGTGACTTATCTAAGGTAGCACAGCCAGTACATGACAGAATCAGGATTTGAACGTAGGTCCCCTGACTTGCATCTCACAAAAAGCTCATTGCAGGTTCAACCACACACATAACAGCATGCAAAAAGGAGCCAGGGCCAGGTTCCCAGGCTTAATTGCTGATCATCTGGCCTTCAATTTCATGGCACGGGCTCCTCATATTGGGCTCTGCTCACTTTCTTCTGAGCCTCCCCAAATTTCTGAAGGTTCCTGCTCCCTCTTCTAGCTCAAGCATGCTGCTATCAGCTTAACATGCCTTCCTGACAGCTTGCTTTCCTCCTTCTGGCTTCTTCACCCCCACTTCCATATTAGGGTAAAGCATAGATCTGATGTCCCTTCTCAGCTGAGCCCCAGAGAGCCAGACTGTCCAGATTATAGCTGAAGAGCAGAGGTTTTCAAATGTATTTTATCCAGAGACCTTTATCCAAATGGAAGCTGACATGAAGCTCAGCATGCGAAAGGGGAAAATATGAAACTTTACTCTGATGGGAATGAGCTGAGGACCTGCAGTGTGGCCTGTTTCTACTTCCTTCCACTCTCTCTTCTTCCAAATGGCAGGCCCCGGCCAGGCTAACGGACCTTTAGACCTCAACAGAGCCCTTTGCAGTCACTGCAACAGTGAATGCAGGACTCTGCGTTCTCCAGACAGGACTCTGCTCTCAGCATGATGCTAGGCCATCCAAGGGATCCACATCCAGGGGAGTGTGAGCAGGAGGGCATGGCTGAGGGACACCCAGGCTGGATGTATGTGAGGCCCCTGCACTGGTCTGCAAGGGAAATAAATCACTTCCTCTTCTCTGGCATATTTCCCCACTTTATTTCTTTAAGGTTCTCATACTCCTGAGAAGCCACAAGTCTGGTGGCCACTAGGGGTAACACACCAAACATTCCCCCTGCTCCATCCCTTTCCATCTGGATGGACCTGCCTCTGTGTGATGCCAACTGTGCCTGGCCCCTGGCCCTCTCACCTTGAACACTGAACTTGCTTTTCCTGGCTTGGTTTGAGATGCTTTGTTCTTTCTCACCCCTGCCAGTCTCCAAATCTGGCCGTCTCAAATAAGACACCTTGTTCTATCTCCGGCTACTTGGCTTTGCATGAATAAAAATCATTTGCTTCTCAGCTCAGCTCTGAGGAAGGCTAGAATTGTCCAAAAGAAGCTTTACTAAGATGCAATAGCAAAACAAAAAGGAAACAAACAAAGAAATCACAGCAGCACAAAATGACTAACTTCGGCAAACTCGAATTTGTTATTCTAATTCCTTCCACAGACTGGCTTGGCTGGCAAGAATTCCAGGCATGCTGCCCGAAGCGCCTCCCTCCCTCCATCCTTAGTTGGCTGGGCCACTGAGGAGGCTTGGTGGCATTCTTTCTCCTGGATGATTTCTTCATCTTTTTGCTCTGGTCCCCGGTCGTCATCCCTAGCTTCATGCCTAGGTGTCTATAAGCAGGCAGCTGCCCTGGTCCTCATGGGCCACTGTCCCTGGAAGACATCTCCTTTCTGGAGCCCCAAGTAGTCCTCCCTTAGCTGTTTCCAACCTGCAGTTGTCTCCTCTGCCCCCATCTGACACCACCCAAGTGCACGGGCAATCTCTCTGGCTCCCTGGGGTTCTCCTTTTCTCCTTCTTGATGCTATTGCGTATTACAAATAAAAGTTTGCTTGTTGAAGGAACATTGACTCACAAGCTTGATGGGTTGTTTTAACCTGAGGATCTACTTTGTTTTTGTACTTTTCTGTTTTATTGCTCTCCTAAACACATTATTGTGGAATGAGGTCACACAAAAGAAACTTGAATAAATATAAAAGAAACAGTAAGTAAAAATAAAATTTGATGACTACTTTGAAGCAGGCAACGTTACCTTTTGGCATATATCCTTTTGTGTCTTTCTCAAAGCTCAGACACATAGGCAAACACATATAGATTTTTTTTCCCTATAGATCTAGGATTGTGCCCTGCCTCACTCAGCAACTTGCTTTTTTTACTTCATTTTTCACCTTGCGTAAAATTGTATTTTGGCGAACCTCAGCTCCCCTGCTCTATTCTAGGCCAAAATTTCCCAAACATACTTCTTCAGAGCATTGAGTTTCCTTAAGTTGACCCAAGATGCTGAATTGTTCACATTCAAGTTGACCCAAGATGCTGAATTGTTCACATCCAGTAATAATCATCATTGGTTCAGTCTACAGAAAATTAAATAAATAAGTACAATTTTTAGCACTTTGACTTTCTGCCACAGCTTTTTATTAAAACATTGGCTGTATCACCATTTGGGATAACTGTGCTCTAACCCCAAATGATTTCAAAATTACTACAAAATTATACTTAGTTATCTTCCATTTAATCTGCCAGTATTTCCCAAGATCTTGCCAACAGCCCTGCAACCTCGAGGGTTCCTGGTACTTTCCTTTGTTTGGGACACACTTTGGGTCTGGGAAGTGGTTTTAGCCTGAACCCACAGTTGGAACCTTATCTATCAGTCAGGGAGTGTGCTGAGCCAGAGAGGAACAAGCTGACAAATATAACTGAGAAGAAGCATCAGGGGCTCATGGAACTCTGTTGAGGGACTTTTCCAGAAAAGCAGAAGGCAGAGAGGGGGAGGGATTTCTCCACTTGCAGGACAGAGGTGAGTGCAGTGGAAGGGGTGGCAGAGCATCAGGACACCAGCTCAGGGAGCCTCTGTTGGGCAGCAGAGGTCCCGCGCTCGGAGGGAGCTTTCAAGTTGGTATCCCGGAGGGATTGGTGCTGGAGGTCCAGGAAGTATGCTGGACTAAAGTAGAAATCCCAGAACATTGGTGATTTCCTTGGGTGCCTCACAGAAAGATACTGGAGGGGGTGGAACTTTGGGAGGAGGCTGGGGTTCTGTGAGGGTGACTCACTTTTACCTATGTGCTATGGGTGGGTTGAGAGGTTTGTGTCAGGAACAGAAGATCTGACTCAGAGGTGCGTAAGGCAAAAGGGAATTTACTGGCACATATCCTTGAAGTATAAAGAACACTTACAGTTGCTGCTTATGGGAGCTTGAATAATGTCTTCGGAACCTGGCTTTCTTGTGCCCATCTCTCAGTTACCCTCTCATCCCTGTTGGCTTCATTCTCACTCAGGCTGGGCTCTCCCTATGCTTCAGAGGTGGGTGCCTGGGCTCCAGACATCACATCGCCTCAGCTTCGGGACCAGTAGGAGGGGTGGTGGTCCCATCCCTGCCTCAGTTACCACCTCCAGGGAACAGAATCCATTGACTGGCTCCTGCCTGGGTCATGGGCTCCTTTCCTGGAAACTGGGGTGGGTATTCCATTCCAAACTGCTAGCTTGGGCAGGGTGACTCCTTGAGAAAAACAGAGGAAACCTAAGAAGTGTGCAGGGATAGAGAGGTGCTGGCAGGCCAAACCCAATACCTGAAAGTTTTAGATTAATATTGGATAAGTTGAATTGTTAAATATCTTTGAGAAGCTCTTGAAGAAGAGAAAACTGAGGGAAGATAAGGTGACCATTTTTGTAGACATAGAGGTTTTCACAAAGAAGCTGGAGAAGGTTGATTCTAGTGGCTCAAGAGGGCAGAGTGGCCCAAGCATGACCCGAACCCCTATCTCTGGGAGTGGGAATCAGTATTTCCTATGCCAAGATCCCATATCCCAGCAACACTCACCAATGAGCTAAAAGATTTTTGCATAGTGCATGATCATGATTTTCTTGCTAGAGACAAAATAAAGGGGAATGGTATAATGTCTAGCGAGGAGTTGGACAACAGCAATAGTTTTCAGATGGGAAGACTTAAAAGAAACAGAAAAAAGGTTGCTGACCCCTGTGTGTGAGTGCGTGCATGTGTGCCAATGTGTCTTGATGTGTGTCTGCCCATGTGTTTAACCCTCAGAACAATGAAGGTTGAGGCATTTTTAGAATGGCTTGAATGCCTTCTGACGTAGAGGTAGATGAAGGAGCCACTGATCAGTCCTTTTTTTCTTTGACTTCCAACTGAAAAGGGTGCATGCCTTCTCTCATGGCCCAGAGTGTAATCTTTACTGGGGCTGGACTTCTTGCTGCCCAACAGCCTGGCCACTTACTCCTTCCCTCAGTTTCCTCTTCCCGAAACAAAACCCACAAAACTGCATGGACCTCTCAGAGCTCTGACAGGAGCTGTTTTGGGTGGAGGAAAGGAACTGGAATGGCCTATCACCCTACAAAACTTCCCATCTATCCTCAGTTTGGGTCTAGGGTAGGAGAAAGAAAAGAAGAGCTGGGAAGAAGGAAGTAGAAGGGATGGTGGGACAAGAAAGGGTAGAGTAGGACAGGAAGGTGTGTGTGTGTGTGTGTGTGTGTGTGTGTGTGTGTGTGTGCGCGCGCATGCGCGCGCGCGCGAATGCCTGTATCCTGGAGGAAAGGAGGGTAGAGGAGACGGCTAGAATTAAAGTTGGCACGGAGACCTGAAGTCACTACCTCCCCTCCTGATCTTAAACCAGGAGCTGGTACTTGAATGAATGATGAATTTTCCTTGAGCCTCTCAGGGGAGAGGAGCCTCTTGATGGCCCATCTGTGCAGCCTGCCTGTGGGAAGGGGGAGCAGAACAGCTGGAGCAGGGAGGGGCTCAGGCTCCTCCTTCCAGGTCTGGCCTCCTATTGCAGGTTTTTCTTGTGAGGCTGTGGAAGTTGTCAAACACAGCTCCTCTCCCCCGTAGAAATGGGCTGCTAGGCAGTAACAGGTTTGCTATTCATCTTATCTCCTATTAAGTAATCCTTCCCGTCATCCCAGGGCTCATTCTCTCTCTCTCTCTCTTTCTCTCTCTCTCTGTCTCTCATACGCACTCCTTAAATCCCCTATATTAAATTACTGTTGAAATGTTTCTAACTCTCAGCACCAAGATCATATGACAGAACGCATGGGGGTTTGCTTTTTAATCTTGCCCAAGAGAGAGAAATGAAAATGACTTGCAGGATTTTGACACAATGATCAGACAAAAAAAATTTTAGCCCCCACCCCTCGAATAAATGGGAACTTGTCAAATGCCATTATCAAATCATATAGATCAGAATTCGTCTCAGCTTTTTTGTTGTTGTTGTTGGCCTAAAAGCAATAAAGAGTTGCAACCTCATTCCAAGTTGTGTTTGGATTATTGACGACTCCATGCCTGAAGATTTGTCTGTCCTAAAGGCAGATGGAGTTTGAACCAATTTATCTCCTGGAGCTGGAGGCCCCATGGACGCCTCATTGAGTCGTAAAATGCCACAGTTAGCTCTGCCCCGACCACTTTGTTTGAACGATGGGGCTTAGATTTTCTGATGTGACCAGCTCTGAGGCTAAACCTTCAAGATTCAGAGAGATGGGGGAGGAGAGGGGACTGACTCCTTTTCCATTCCTGGTTTCCATTTGCTTGGGAAACAAAAAAAAAATCTATTCTAATAAAGACCTCCTCCTGTGCTGAGTGAGGCTCAGGGATTATTTCCTGCCATTGTTTCTCCATTAAATAAATAAATTGCTGCAGTCTTTGATTTTTCATCAGAGGATTTTGACAGATTTCGAATGGGTGACTTCAGGTTTAAAGTCTTATTTGGGTTAGCTTAACATTGAGTGATTTGGGCATGATGATAATATTAAGTAAAAAGTTGAGTTTTTTCACCGTGGGGGAAAAAAAGGAATCAGGTTTATAAGTGCCTTCCTTTTCTGCTTCATTTCATTGGTTCTTCTCTAATGAAGACAGATGCCAGGTAACTCTGGTTTATCCAGCTACTCAAAGGTGTAACTGACTTCCCAATTTATTAACATTGGTGATTCATTACCATGAAAATTGGGAAAAAACTGATTACCTTTGAATTTCTGATGAGGTAATCCTGCCTCTCTCAAGCTCTGGTAATGAATCACCATTTTCCCTCCCTCTTCTGACCTAATTTTCCAAATCATGTACCTGTATGAAATATTGTGTGGAGGCGTGCATCTATTTATCTACAGGAGCCCTCTCCTTCTGAATTCAGGGGAGAAGACAACACCTCCAACTGGGAGGGAAGATTCATGAATGTTCTGGGTCTGGAATTCACCAAAGCCCAGTCTCCCAAATAATCAATCTGTACTGTGAGAAGTCTAGGAACAGCCATTCTCCTCTTTTTACTCTGACGGAAATGGAGAAATCTGTAAGCACAATATGATTCCACTTCTCTCTTAAACCATAGTCTTAAAAGGCTGGGACTTCTTATGATAATCCTTTAAGCTTCATAATGTCTCAACCAAGAGAACTCAATGGTCTCACAATTGTTAGCTTAAATAAATGGTGCCATGGACCACCCATGGGCCTCAGAATCAATGTGAAAGTTATTTGCAAATTGGCGCTCACTTAATTATTTAGGCTCCCCCCCACAGGAACCTGGCCCATGGTGCGGTAAGGGTACCACACTACTTTGTTCAGGAGAACGCAGAATCCACCACTCACGTTTTCTGAATCACCATTAAATGCTCCCTTATCTTTCTTCTTGCTGTGAGAAGCATTCCTAACTTGGTCTCTATTTTAAGATCCCTGGTTAAAAACACTCTAATATTTTCCCTGTTGACAGGAGCAATTACCTCCCATCTAGAGCACAGCCACACAAACACATCTCCCAGACACACATACACTGGGCAAATTGATTCTCTTTAGTGCATATTTGTTAAATGTCTATTTTTCTGGGCACTGGGAACAGCTAAAGAGAAATGGGACATATACCTGATGCTTCAAGAAACCCTCTTTCACTTAGGGGATCTGCATCAATGTGGTCTGGACCGGAACATTCCTATTGCAGTTTAATATTTGTCCAGATTCTTAGTCCCACCAGTTTTCCTGAACATCAGGCCCAGGGACAATGTTTTGGTTGTATGTGGTTATTTAGGAAGCTTAAGCAAGGAAGTGGGAGAAGTGAGTAGGGAAGGGATAAAACCAATGCTTTAGTGAGGGGGGCTCAAGTCCATGGGATAACCCCTCAGCACCATGGAGAACATGCCTGGGAATCCACCCAGAGGGCTTTGGGAGCCTGGGGCATTTATCCTCCCAACTCCATCCCTTCATGGTGAAGTGTAGCCCCTGTTTTTTTGAGTTGTGCCTAAGGCAACTAAGCAAACTCCATGGTGCCAGAGAAAGCCCTGGGCGGGGAGGGGGAAGAAGAAGAGTAGTAGAGGCAAGAGAAGAGGGCAACTGAGTACCACAGCAGCTGGTAGGCTGGGGAGTGGTTGAGGGTTTAGGGGCAGGGTATCAATAGTGACTACAATGGCTCAAATAAAATGACAGGAGCTGTAGGCTCTGTGAGACGCTTTGAAAACCAGACAGGCGACTGGGCTGCAGGGGTCCAGAGCAGGACTGGCGGGCATCTGTAGTTTTGGCTTGCTCCCCTTGTGTGCTCCTCTCATAGCAGAATTCTTCTTTCTGCTTGAGACTGTCCTCTCTGGCCTGGTAGAATCCTTTCTTTTGTATGGCCTTCCTTAATAACTGAGGTTAACCAACCAGAATCCTTTTTTGGGAATTTGAATGAATATATGAAGAGAGACTGTTTTCTAGAATTTGAGGCATTAGGGATCACTTAAGTCTGATCTGATGGTGATATTTTTCTACCATGTTTGAGTTAAAGCCAATATACTGTAAACTGGAGAGCAGAGCATTAGGAGGAGAGAAAGAGAGAGAGAGAGACAGACAGAGAGAGAGAGAGAGAGAGAGAGAGAGAGAGAGAGACAAAGATGATAAGAACTGGAATACATCATTTGCATGACAGGATCCATGTCTACAGTACAATCCCTCAGAAAGTCTTCTGTCACCCTTTGCTCCCACCTAGAGCTGAGGGATGTTGCCTTACTCAGTTATCCAACAATGCCATGTTAATATGTCTACGTTTGTACTTACACTACAATTGTCCGAGTGCCTAGAACGATCTGGCACTTGGATGCGGATATTTGTTGAATGGATGAGGAGCCATGCTGTTACTTTTCTGGTCATCCTTGCACTGGTTGTCAGAAGAGCACTTTTCTGTAGGCTTCTGGGTGCTGCAGGGCTCCCCACTGATAATTAGCACCCCTCTTCATGCTTATATTTAATATCCCCTTGGGGCCAGAGAACCATGCTGGGGCCTAGGGATAGCTGGATTGAGCTATCAGATGGAAACTCTTCTGAATGGCCCTTTGTAGAGCGACTTTATCCAATAGGCCTTTCTGAAGAAACAGATGGAAGGGAGAGAGGATGAGGGGACCCTAAAGCTTTCTGCGTCAGCTACAGGTAATGTCACCACTGAGAGTGGAGAGGCATGAGGTTCAGGCTTTTCTGCTACAAGAAATGACTTTCAGTTAAGTTAAAGACTTTAACTCACTCAAGAATTATGACTCATACACTGAGGTGTTTAAATATGAATAAGTGATGTAGGGCATTCAAGAAATATTGGAGCAGAGTTCTGGAGAAAATGAAAAGCAATGGACTACATATCAAGAAACTAGATGCTAAGCTAACCTTGTACTAAAGGGGTCACATTGAAGAAGTTACTCAATATCTCTATCCTTTTATTTACTCATCTAAATCCCTTACATGGTTTCTTTCTTCATTCGGCCTCCCTCTCTCCCTCCCTTACAACCCTCCTTCCCTTTTTTTCTCCCTTCATACCTCTTTCATTTCCTTCCTTCTTTCCTTTAATAATAATGTTCTGAGCACCCAAGACCCTGGAACTTTTTCCTCCTGTGTTAGTATTCTATTGCTGTATATCATAAGCTCAGTGGATCTATTATCCCACAGTTTCTTTAGGTTAATATAGTAGTCTGGGTTCAACAAAGTTGGGTTTTCTACTTAGGATCTTGCCAGCCTGAAATCAAGGTGTCATCTGGGTCTGTGGTCTCATCTGAAGCTGGTGGGTTTCTTCCAAGCCCACTGGTAGTTGGCAGAATTTAGTTTCTTGCAGTTGCAGGACTAAGACCCCTGCTTTCTTGCTGGTTGTCAATTAGGGGCTACTTACCTTTCAGAGGCTGCCTGCCACCCATTATGCCATGACTCTCTCCACCATGAGGCAGTTTATTTCTTTAAGGTCAACAGGAGCATCCCTCCCACTTGGAATTACTCTGATTCTCTTTTAAAGGCTCAGCTGATGAGGTCAGGCCCACGCAGGATAATTTCCCTTTTGATTAACTCAAAGTCAGCTGATTAGGGGGTCTTACTGGCAACACAAAACCTTGTCTGGCATGTAGTAGAATGTAATCATGGGAGGGATATCCATCGTATTCACAAGTCCCACTCACACCCAAGGGGAGGGGAGTATGCAGGGTGTATATGCTGAGGACAGGGCGAGAATGTTGGAGACCATCCTGGAATTCTGTCCACCACATTTCCTTCCCCAGCCTCTTTTAGCATCAAAGAGGACCTTGTTATAAAATGGTGCTGTCTTTCTCTTGGGAGAGTACTTGCATTAATCATGAGAAGAGCAGTGTGGCGTAGGGCAGAGGTTCTCAGCTAGGCTGGTCCCCAAGGACATTAGGCAATGTCTGGAGACATTTTGGGGTATCACAGCTCGGGGATGGGTACTACTAGCTTCTAGTGGGTAGAGGCAAGGGATGCTGCCAAACATGCTATAATACACAGGATAGCTCCCTCTCATCCCCTCACCTCCACCTTCCCAGGTTACCTGACCCATAACGTTACTAGGGTTGAGGCTGAGGAACCCTGGCCTAGGGTATAAAGAAATGGAGCTGCAATGTTAGAAAAGGAGATGGAGTGGGCATAGAGCAGCTAGTGCATCTGCAGGAAATGGAAACCATGTGTTTTGGAAATGGTTAAGGTGAATGAACACGAATATCTCCACGCATGGCCTGAGAAGCAGGATCTTTATTCCATCGGACATGGAATAGGTACAGGAAGGACCAGGATAAATGCAGAGAAATCAGAAATTCCAAAACCTAGAGTCCTTTAGCATATCTGGGATTTGAGACTGGAGGGCTTGCTGCAGGGGAAAGAGGGAAAATTAGCTCTCTGAATAAGGTTACTGTGAGGTAAGAAACAAATAAAAACAACTTATTGCAATACAATGGAAACACACCCTATGCCAGCTATCTTGCAATTTGCTCTAAACTCTTCTCCAGACTTTCCTATGTAGACTTTTGGAGTCAGAATGGATAGCAAAGCTTATTTAGGCCGGCATCACAAACTCAAATGCCCCCAGGGATTGGGCAGGTGTCATTAAGGAGTGTGAGGGTGCTGCTCCAGACTTCAGCGCCTGGAGAGCACCCACCTTGTCTGGGGAGGGTGCCTCCTCTCAAGGCCCTTAGACTGCATGAATGGGGGCCCACGTGGGCACTTCTGATTTTCCAAATGAAGCCAGAGAGTCAGACTTTTGTTTCCGGTCTCTTGGTTTTCAAATATTGGTGACAGCTTGAATAATAATAATTAATTACAATGCAGGCCTGTGCTCCAGGTCCATCCCCAGCATAGCAGGCTGTACCTGACCCTCAGACCACCACTTTGCAGCACTGTTTGGAGTACTTGGTGCTAGTGACAAGAGAGACTCATTTGAAGATTAATTTCTCACATAAAAGTCTCTTGAATTGTTTCACCAGACATCCAAGCTCCTTTGTTTTTTGCAAGAGCCACAGTTATTGCTCAAGGACTCATGACTTCACTGATGCCTAAATTTTAACTCAGGCTCTGTTTCCATGTGTTTCTGTGTGACTGTGAAGTTTTTGCTTCAATGTTGATTCACAGTGTAATTTTAGGAGGATATTATAAACAGCAATGAAACTCCACGTGCAGGGAACCCAGGGTGCACACGACCACAGGGGAAGTGACAGCAACTTGAACTTCTGGGCCCTTTGAGTGTATGCTCAGATTGCGCCTGGACTGCCTCCTGGTTGAGCTGCTCTGAGATGAGTGTCAGGTAAGATGCACCTGATTTTAGATGGATCACATCATGGGGGAGAAAAGCATGTCTTAAAGCCAGTAAAAGGCATTTTCTGTTTGGTGCATGCTAAATACTGGCATAGAGAAAGGAAGCAGTGTCCATTTGGGGTGGATTCTGGGGATGAAACCTACTCAGAGACTCTGGGTGCTGCAGTCCATTCAGCCACCTTGCCATCTTTACTTGCCTCCGTTTATTGTCTCCGGCTATCTCTCAATCCTATTCCAAGTGGCCTTATCCCAGTTCTGGGTTTCAGCGGGCTTCTTTGGATCTTCAGTGAGAAGTCAAGGAGAAAAATAGCATTTTCCCCAGAGACTCATGTCCCAGCTCTGTCACCCATAACTGTGTGACCCAGGACCAGCTGCCTGAGCTTGAGGAGGCTCATTTTCCTCACTTGCAAAATGGTAATAACCCTGCCTTCTTCCTAGGGTTAGGCTGAGATTAATTACCTGTAAGCATCCTTCCTAGCACTGTGCTCGACAGAACAGCAGCTTAGTAAATGTTAGCTTCATTTTCCCTTTCCCTTTGCAGGACTCACTCAGCTAACCCACTTGCCACCTCCTTTATCCATGGGGAAAAACCCAGCAACTCATAACACAGAGGCTGTAACCTCGTGAATTCAGGTTCTTGGTCTTTTTCCAGAATCTCTTCTGCCTGCTGGGTGGAGCCTGACATTTTAGCACAAGAAGTTTAACTTTTCGTCTTAATACATCTCTCTAGTTTGTCTCCCATCTCAATGTCCTTTCTTTTGCGTAACATTGTAGAATGCCACTAGTCACTTGTTCCTTGTCATGAGTGTTATTAAGTCCTTTCTGAGGACCTAATACAGAAGACCTAGAAGATACTGGGAAACTGTTGATGGCAGGAAGATGTGAGGAGGGGTAGGCCTCTGGAGGCTGAAAGTGCCTCCACCTCCCTGAGGGTATTGCACCATTGGCAAGTCCATGGAAGAGACACAGTTTGTTTCACGGCCAGATCTTCATTTTTAAATTCATTAAATTCTCCCTTCCCCTCTTACAGTAGTTTTCTCCTTCCACTATCCTTAGGGTTGCGTTTTGTTGTTTTCCTACCTTCCCAAAGTGATCTCTCTGTTCTTTTCATTTCAAATGCAATGCATTAGCCTTTGAGGACAACTTTGTTTAAATCCCCTCCCCCTCCTCCCCTCCCCTCCTCCCCTTCCCTCCCATCCCCTCCCCTCCCCTTCCCTCTTCTCTCCTCTTGTCTCTTCCTCCTTTTTTCCTCCTCTCCTCTCCTCTCCGCTCCTCTCCTCTTCGTTTCTTATCACTATAGTATTTTTCCCCCACACCAAAGTTCTAGGAATATCACAGAAAACAAAAAATTCCAGCACACTGATCCTACCAAATGCACAAGACCCATATTTATGTCCTCCAACAGTAAAATCACCAGAGGCTGCATATTGATAAAATGAACATCCTGTGACCGCCCACATCCATCACTGAGCCAATATGGGGACCCAGAGGATGCCAGTGCATATGTACAGTTCACCCTGTGGACACCTGTAAGGAATTCTCATTTATTCATTGTTCATTTTCATTGTTTTTTTATTCAATGAGTTGAAAGCCTGGCATGTCCCAGTACTATGTTAGGCAGTGAGAATAGCAGCCACACTCTTTGCTCTTTTGGAGCTTTCCATCTGGTAGGAAGACAAATATTAGACACATAATCACCTCCAAAAAGTGTGGGGGATATTTGCTACCAGGGAAGGCCCACAGGTCTATCAGAGCCTGGGACAAAGGAATCCGTTTTGTGGGTCAGTGGGTGAGCTAGACTATGGAGGAAGCTGTGGGGACTTAGCTAAGGCTGAAGGATGGGTAACACTGAGCAAGGTGAAGGCGCCTCATGAAGGCCAGCAGAGAGCTGGCCACTGTGGGCTGGAGCCCAGAGCCCAGAGGGGACATTGTGTGTCATGAAGCTGGAGCAGAAGATGGAGACCAGACATGTGGGTCCTGTAGGCTCCATTAATGATGTTGGTTGACGATTGGATGGTGTTGATCAGATCTGTGCTTTGAAAAGTTCTCCCTAGCTGCTTGGGAATGTAGTAGAAGGGGCAAGTGTGGATGCAGTCAGGAAGACTCTGCTGTGGTTCAGAGGGAGACAGCAGCAGCTTGGGCTAGGCTGGGGGTGGTAGATTGGCAAGAATAAAGGGATGCCAGAGGGGCACGTATGTAGAAGAACCAAGACTTGATGATTGTTGGCAGGGAGAAGAGGATGGTGGAGAGGGAGGGCCTGGGGCTTGACTGACTCCAGGGTTCCTGGTCTGAGCACCTCCTGGTACAGTGGGTGGGTCGGTCTGGCTGAGAGGAGAGCCAAGCGCCCACCACTGCTAGGCCTGGGGGCAAGGCCAGGCTCTATGGAGGTGGGGTCTGCCTTGGTGTTTATCTCTCTCTGTTTTCATTGTCTGGCCTTCCCTTACCACTTTGAAACGCGGTTCTGTGGGGTCTGAGTTGATGCGTGCTTCTAAATGGAAGGGTTTGGTTTGAGTTGAGGTAGCTGCATTCCCACCCTTAGCAACCCCCCTGCAAAGCCAAGTGGAACCAGATGTCTAACAAGCTCCTGGCACCAAAAGGATCATTTAAAACTGGATCAAGGGCCAGAGTGATTTGGGGGAGGGCTCGGGGTTTTGAAGTGTTGGCCACATGAGATGATGTTTAGAAAGCTTCTTGTCACGTGGCATTGAGTTGCTTAAGAGACGGGCTTCCCTTCCATTCTTATCTTTGTTATGACTGCAGCAGCAGCAGGGGGGCAGCAGGACTGCATTCATGGAAACGTAATGTCCTCAGGGTGGGTAGGAACAGCCCTTCTCTGAGCAGGGCTGGACAGGGAAACAGAGTAGGGAGCAGTCCTTCCCTGGAGGAGTTGGAGAAGGGAGTGTGTGGCTGCCTATTGGGGTTGTGGCAGAGGTCATTCCTGAACTGGGCATTCCTGAACAGACCACACGAGGGCCGACCACACAGGGACCCACCACATAGTGGCAGGTTTAGCCTTCATGCATGTATTCACCGTGGACTCTGTACTATGGTGTTCTCACATTTTGAGGTCTTGCTGACTTTGGAGGCATTGCCCTTCTCAGGGTGAGCCAATTTCTAGAGATAATAAACAACTTATACCAGGGGCATGCTTTTCAAATACACACCAGCCAATCCAGACTCCACACTCCCAGCCACCTCCTTGAATAACTCGCAATCCACACCACTATCCACCTCCCCTAGTCACTCCAGGGTCAGATACCAGACAACTGGGGACAGTCCCTAGACCCCAGAATCTGGTGAAATTAGGCAAACCGGCCAACTCTAAGCCTGCAGACACTGCCTTGCCTGTTCCTTCTCAAAGGCACCACAATAAAGGCTCTTACCCCCAGTTTCTCTTCTCCTGCCTCCTGACTATCCCAGTGTTTCCTGGATGGCCTTGCCGCATCCTCCCTCCTCCTAGGAATTGTGAGTAACAAACTATCTTATCAATGGCAGTGGTCTCGTGATCTGTTGGCCTTAATGCAGTTCACATTTTCTATTAATACATTATATTTCAGAACAGTGAGAAACAAGGGTTTCCTAATAAGTCATGATTCACACTCTTCTTGAGCCCCGTGTCTATTTAAAGGGGTAACATATGGGATGAATGGTATATTTAGTGGATCTATCAGATAAAAATAGTTATTGTGGCTGTTTTCAACATGGTGCCCACATTCTTTGACACTCTCCTCATTGAGAAGTGAGGTCTGTGTCCTCTCTTCTTAAGTCTAGGTTGGCTTGTGATAGCTTTGATCCATTGACTTTGCCAGAAATGATGCTATTGACTTTCAAAGAAGGTCAAGAAGAAGGCTTGCAACTTCCTCCTGGTCCTCTTGTGACATTTGCTCTGGGGAAAGTCAGAGTCATGTAGGAATTTCGGCTAACCTGGGAACCCTGTACCGCAGAGGCCATGTGTAGGTAAAGCCTTTTTCAAGTTTCCAATTCATAAAATCATGAGCAAATTAAAATGGTTATTGTTTTAGGCTATTAATTTTGGGGGACATTTTTTACTTAGCAATAGTAACTGAAACTATAGTGTACATTTATTTATTTTGCACTTACTATGTGTCAGGTATTGTGTTAAACACTTGACATACATTATTTCATTTGATCCCATCAACAATACTACAAAATAAGAATTATGCTTCCTATTTTCCACATGAGAAAGCTGAAACTCAAAGAGGCTAAGTGGCTAAACAAGGTCACACAGCTAATATGTAACAGGACTGGGATCCAAACTCAGGGCTACCGAACTCCAAAATTATTTTGTCATTTTTAGTACACAGTACCGAGGACCCAGTTCTTTCTAAGGCAAGCCCCCTGGAAGACTGCTGCAAAAATGCTGCTTACCTGCCAAAGACTACCTAAAAATACTTAGTATTATCTCTGCATTATTTCTTTTTTACTTACCATTTTGTTCTTTCTGACATGCATATTGTAGGCACCGTTTTAGTCCTTTGGCTTTAGGCTATAGGCATGATTTTAAGTTTTAGGTCATTAGAATCTCAGTTTAATTGAATGAACCTTGTGTTCTGCCTAGGTGAATCTCTTAGGACACGTTTCTGGAAAGTGGAGATTTCACTGGATCATTTTTTATTTTGCTTCAAATACAAGGCCCTTTACTAATGAGAGGGTAATTTGCCTATATCACGGTGTTAAGGATGAACAGTGTTTGCACATAGTGAGTGCTCAATAAATATTTGTGAATGAATGGGTCAGTGAGTGGGAGGAGCTTTTACATTTGGAAGCATTTTCTAGGAGCTGTCTTTTTAAAAAAAGACTTATTTTAGGTTCAGGGGTACGTGTGCAGGTTAGTTATGTAAGTAAACTGCGTGTCATGGGGGTTTGGTGTATAGATTATTTTGTCACCCAGGTAAGAAGCATAGCATTTGATAGGTAGTTTTTCAATCCTTACCCTTCTCTACCCTCCACCCTCAAGTAGGCCTCTGTGACTGTTGTTTCTGTCTATGTGTCCATGTGTACTGTATGTTTAGCTCCCACTTATATGTGAGAGCTTGTGGTATTTGGTTTTCTATTCTAGTTAGTTTGCTTAGGATGATGGCCTCCAGCTCCATCCATATAACTGCAAAGGACATGATCTCATTCTTTTTTATGGCTACATAGTATTTCATTGTTATATATCACATTTAAAAAATCCAGTCTGCTGTTGATGAGCATTTAGGTAGATTCCATGCCTTTGCTATTGTGAATAGTGCTGTGATAAACATACACACAATGTGTCTTTATGGTAGAATGATTTATTTTCCTTTGTATGTATACCCAAGAATGGGATTGCTGGGTTGAAGGGTAATTCTGTTTTAAGTTCTCTGAGAAATCACCAAATTGCTTTTCACAATGGCTGAGCTAATGTACATTCCCAACAGCAGTGCATAGGCATTCCCTTTTCTCCACAGCATTGCCAGCATCTGTTATGTTTTGACTTTCTAATAATCACCATTCTGACTGGTGTGAGATGTATCTCACTGTGGTTTTGACTTGCATTTCTCTAATGATTAGTGATGTTGGGCATTTTTTCATTTGCTTGTCGGCCATGTGTATGTCTTCTTTTGCAGAGTGTCTGTTCATGTTCTCTGCCCACTTTTTAATGGGGTTGTTTTTTGCTCTTAAATTTCTTTAAGTTTCTTGTAGATTCTGGGTATTAGACATTTGTTGGATGCACAGCTTAGAAATATTTTCTCCTGTTCTATAGGGTGGAACTATCTTAAGTTAATATTATTTGAATGTTGAGAATTCCTAATACAAGAGCCTTCCTTTTGGGTCATGTCTCAGAATAGAAGGACTCTCTCAGGCCATTTAAATCACGCTGTAGAGACAGTGCCCTTCTCTTTATCATCTCTGTTTGCAGAACTGCTGGTTCTGGAAGAGAGGCCCCTGCTACTCTGGGTCCTTGCCAGGTGGCTTCTTCCCACGGTCTCCCTCCCGGGCTACCCCGAGGGGAGTCATTTACACAGCCTCTCATGATCACCTCCCTCAGGGAGTGGGAAGCTGAGGCTCAGACTGTCCTAAAACTCTAAAGTAAAACTTCCCTGGCCTGGGAGGGGGAGCAGGGACAGGTAGAGCAGACTGCATTTGAGGCAGGGGCAGTAGCCCGTGACCAGGGCAAGGGATGGCAATGCATGATATTACACTAGTCAAGAGGACAGAAAGGATGGTTTTAGAGTGGCTCATAAGGTGGGCTCCTGGTGGTGTGTGAATGGAAGTTTAACATCCCAGTTCACTGATATCTTTCTAGTTACTGACAATACAGGACGTTTGTTTTTAAGGCCAGGTTGGGCAACTGTGCAGATGGTGGCAGTGGCAACCAGCTACCATGTATTGTGCTTATGCATGTGATGTGCCAGACAAACCGTTCCAATAGTAATAAATTCTCATGACTTAACCTGAAAACAGTTCTTACCATCCCTCTTTTACAGTTAAGAAAACTGAGGCTCAGAGAGATTAAGTCACATGGCTAAAGTCACACAGCTAATACGTGATGAAGCTAACATTCAGAACTGGGTTTTCATTCATTTGTTCACTCAGTCAGCATCTATTGAGTTCTTAGTGTGCATATTCCAGACACTGTTCTAGCACAGTGAAGGCATGTAAAATCTCTGCTGTCTCAAAAAAATAAAATAAAATCTCTGACCTTGTATTCTAGTTGGGGAGAGAGAAAGACAACAAGCCTGGAGACGTGCCAGCAAACCAACAGATGCAGATAAGCCCTGTTGATATAGTTTGCATATGTGTCCCTGCCCAAAGCTACTGTTGAATGTAATCCCCAACGTTGAAGGTGGGTCCTGGTGGGAGGTGATTGGTTCAGAGGGGTAGATTTCTCATGAATAGTTTAGCATCATTCGCTTGGTGCTGTCCTTGCATTAGTGAGTCAGTTGTCACAAGAGCTGGTTGTTTAAAAGGCTGTGGCTCCTCTTCTCTTTCTCTCTTGCTCCTACTCTAGCCATGTGACGTGCCTGATCCCTGTTCACCTTCTATCATGATTGGAAGCTTCCTGAGGCCTCCCCAGAAGCAGATGCTGCTATGCGTCCTACGCAGCCAGCAGAACTGTGAACCAATTAAACCTTTTAAGTATAAATTACCCAGTCTGAGATATTTTTTTATAGCAATGCAGGAACAGCCTAATACACCTGTAAAGGAGATAAATGGGAGTGAGGTAGAAGGGACTGACTGGAAAAAGAGAGGTAGGCAAAGGTGAGCCCACCATTAAAACCTATGCCCTGTCTGCTCTGAAGGCTGTGCTCTGCTGGGTGTAAAATGGAATTAGGGTCTGGGTATGGGATTTGACCAGGACCCCATGATATCATGGGAACTGTAAGATCTACTGAAGTGCTAAGGAAAATACTGGGAGAATAAAGGCTGGACTGAGTCAAGAGACCTGGATTCTGATCCTAACTTTGCCTCCTATTTGCTGTGCAACTTTCTTCAAGGTGCTTAGCCTCTCTGGACCTCCTCTCTTCAATGGTGCATACCATCTCCTGACAAGGTGAGTAAAGCGAGAAAAGATGCTCTGGGCCTCTAATGTCCCCTACGATTCTAAGACTTCCTTTCTCCTCCTCAGTTTCTTTTTTGGATTGACCAAAGAATCTCTCTTCATAGTAGACTGGGAAATAGGTCATGGAGTGTGCATAATGCTTGCTTTTCCCATGACTGCCCTAAGCCTCACTCCTCCCGTCCTTTTGCCCTGGTGGCACTGGGGACGCCCTCTCTGCTGTCACTGATAGCAGCTTGATATTAAACCAGCCCTTTGTCACAGCAGGCTTTAGTGCACTCTCCGTTCTTGGCACTCGGCGGCCTGGGAGTCCCTGGCTGCCTGGTCCTCTATCAGAAGTCTCCACACTGTCCTCTCTTTGTCACTTTAATTCCTGCTCAAAAGCCCCGAGTTATCCCTTTCTAGCACATGTGCCCCTTCAGATCTATTTTCCCACTGGCACCTTTTGCTTTGTTGGGAGCAACCTGTTGGTTTTTCCAAGAAGGCAGTACATTGTCCCCGTTGCCCCACAACCTTCCCCGCTCTTGGTTCCCCCTTCCTTCTTTAGCTTGTGTGTTGTAAGAATTCCCCAGGTGGGATTTTTCATTTTCTGCTGTTGAGGTTGGTGCCTGGCTGATGTGTGCTCAAAAAAAAAAAAAAAATCCCATCCTTCTTGGCATTCTCTTTCCTTCTACTGACTTGTCCTTCGTTGTGAACTCCGTACAGACAGTGGGTTTTGTCACATTGTAATTTGCAGTCTTCTCTACTGCAAATTCACATGACTCAGAATTTCTGGGCAGAGCTTTGTGAAGTAATGTGTGTGTGTGTCTCTGTGCGTATGTTTGTGTATGTGTGTGTGTGTCTATAAGAAGGAGAGATGTATATAGAGAGACATAGGTAGCTAGAAGTTAAGCATAAGTGTGTGGGTATATGTAAAAGCATTATCTCAGAACTTTATAGGAATAAAGGGCACTCCTCTGTCACATACCTCCCTAATTCACCATGCATAGGGTAAATCATTCCCTCTAACATGCTTTTGAAATGTACACTTCTGTAGTTACAGAGTCAATGTTTTGTGGAGATTTCATTTAGACCTAGGTCGTTTACTTGCTTAATAAATATTTATTGAGCACAACTAGGATCCACGTGGCTTATCCTGCTCCTGTGGGAAGCTCTCTGTTGATGTTGGTATAAACGTGCAAGTTTTGATGTGTGAGCAGGTAGCAGTGTGGCCCCAGATCTCAGAGCATCGTGGAAAGAAGGGGCTTACCTGTGCCACCAGCACCCTCCCACTACACAGACTTGTCCGTTCTCCGCCATCACCACATATTCACATTCCTGCACACATTGATGCTCACCCTGGAGCTTTGACATGCCAGCCTCCCCAACACAACTGTCAGTTTGCTGAGAGCAAACATGTCTGTATCCCAGTCTCCAACTCTGTAGCTGGTATGTAACCCTTGATTAATAATTGATGACTTAAAGTTCATACTAAAGAGACCAGAATTTCTTCATTTCTGTATTATTCTTTAAATTTCGCAGCAAGAAAAATATTCTAGAGTGGGTGCAGTGGTTCACACCTGTAATCACAGCACTTTAGGAAGTCAAGGTGGGAGGATTGCTTGAGTTTAGGAGTTCAAGACTAGCCTGGACAATGAAGTAAGACCCTGTCTCTACTTATGAAAAACAAAAACACTCTCTAAAAAAATAGAAAAATAATCCGGGTGGCTTCTCTGGCCACTTTACTATGACTAATGACCTGAAACATAGGGATTTAAAGACTTAAGTACTTAGTGGTAAACAAGGTAGATTAAACATACCCTCATTTAAATATTTTCCCTTCTAAAACTCTACACTAAAGGAATTAAACTGAACTGAACTCTAAACTAAAGTAAATACTTCTAAGGACAAAAAAGAAAAAGAGAGTAGATCATAGCAGTTGGGAGATAGCAACAAATTTTTTGAAGATGGGGAGTGAACAGGTAAATAGGAATTGACTTAGCAGAGAAGAGAAAGCTGAAACCTGACCTGTCAGGGTGTGGATAGAGTTTGGGGGCGCTATCATGAAGCAACTTTATTCCCACAGCAGAACCTCAGAAATTCTTAGAAATTGTAGGCAGTGTGTTCCTCTGAAGGTAAAAGTGAGGAGCGTTAAGCAGTAAAACAGTTCAAAAGTCTTTATAAAGATCAGGCAGACCTTGCAATTTCTTCTCCCATTCCATGCAGCAGGCAACCAGCTCTGCCCTCCTCCAGCAGCGCAATGGAGGCCAACTCTGAAACAAAGAGTAGAAGGACCTCTAACCTGAGGACACCAGCAGTGTGGAGGGGTTGCCATGTTAAAAATATGGGATGAGGATAAGTCTAGGTTTTGAACAATGAGACTCCATTCTTACCTGTCCCTCTTGTGCCACTGAGCTTCCTGAAAACTGGCCTCCAGAATTTGTGCCACCCAGCAGGAGTTTTGCTTTGCTAACTAAGAAAACCTGACCAATTATTGAGGCATCCTAATAAAGGCATCCACTATAGGTTCAGCACATTTTCACCTATCGTGACGTTTCCTCCAATAGACCTCATTCGTACACACAGAGCTTCCAATTGGCTTCCAACAGCAGTCACATAAATATGATTAGCAAGGCAAAGATCACCAGACATGTAAACCCCTAATATGAATGCTGGACCAAAGAAAATGTGGAAACAGCAAAATCATAAATAGTGATACAATCAGTGCAATAATGTAGATTGTATCTATAAAACAAGAACAGGAGACTACAAAAAAGAACATCCAGAAAACAGTAAGGAGCTGCTAAGAATTAAAAATGAAATAATAATGTCAAAAATCTAATTGAAAGTTTGGAATATATATTGATGGAACTTCCATGATAGGAGAAGAAATATACAAAGAGATGAAAAATAGGAGAAAGATAATCAGCCAGGATGTCCAACTTGTTATCAATAGGCTTCCAAAACTTTTTTTAAAAAAGGAAAATATAGGAAAGGGAAGGGACTCTTCAAACAATCAACACTGGAAGCTTTTCTAGAACTAAAAGACATAAGTTTCCTGACTGAGAGGGTCCATAGAATGCCCAGTACACATACACACACACCATGCCACACCACACCGCATAGACTACATACATACCACACAAACAATACAAATAGCACACATCATGCACCACACACACACACACACACACACACACACACACACACACACACACGGACACTTACATATATCAAGAAAGGTGAAATTTTAGAACATTGTGCATCAAGATGGAATCCTAGAATTTTCCAGAGCAGAAGAAAAAAATCAAAAATAGAATGCAGATTGCAAGTTACAGGTCAGAAAAGCCCTTTGATTATTCACCTGAATGTGGCCTCCTGGAGATGCTGGGAGCCATGAACGAGAAAGATGTAATCTGTGGATTTTTCAATGAAAGGAAAACTGGTCAATTATAATTACTTTTTAATGGACTCAGCCAAAAACCCTGCTCAGAGCAAAGGTGCTAAGAGCCCCAAAAGGTCATGCAGAGTCTTCAGTGTTTCCCCAAATAGGGTAAATTCACAGTGTGGCCTTCACAGCTTCCATGACCTCAATCCTTACTTAGTCAACTCCCTTGTCATTAACTAAGTTTGGAGGTAAAACATCTCTTTACTCTGAGGAGGACTTTAAAGTGAGCCCATAAAATAGTATTATAATTAGCTCTTTTCCCCTGTAACTTGTGCCCCTATCAAGTTTCAGTGTGAAAAGTTGTGGCTTGGCCTTGCCTTTGAAGGGGCGGAGTGTTTCCCCGGTGACGGCAGAATCCTTATCAACAGCTGCTTGGGTGCTCTTTACAGAAAAGGGATGGACGCTGACGCTGCTGTTGTGCAAGCTCTCTTCAACCAACCAGCCCAGGGAGCCTTGGGGAGGGAGGGATGGCACGGAAAGAGTCTGGAGGTGTCAGACCTCACCAATGAACGATCTATGTTTACCCAAGTTTGCCAACTCCCCTGCCTTTGTGGCTGTTCCTTCTCAAGAGTGGAACCTTGTTCCCTTCCCCTCCCTACTGAAAATAAACAGGGGCTCCCCAGGTGGTGAACCTACAGACACGGATCTGAAACCAGGTCCTGCCTTTTGCTGTGAGCACACTAGATCACTTCTCGGAACCTCAATTTCTTTAGTAACAAACAGATGGGATTGAATGACAAGATTTCTAAGGCTTTTTTCCAAGTCCAGACCTCTGTCAGCCCTGGGTATTTATGATGAACATGACACAAACTTTCTCCTCAAGGGAGTCCCAGGCTTAAGGCTGAATCAATCAAATAAACAGAAAATTACAACACTTACATGTGATGGACTGGAAGGGGGAATTCTGGGGGATTGTGTGTCCCCAGGCGAAGGGCACCTGACCAGTGGTGGGGTACAAGGCAGGCATGCCAAAGGATGGGGGTGCCCTGTGATGGATCTCAAAGAGTGAGGAGAACTTGGATGGCTTTAGCAGGATGCTTCTTTCTCTGGATTTCATATTCATTCATCTAGATATGATGTGAATGCCTCATTTAAAGAGGTGCAGTTCCCCATGCTTGTCAAAGTCAACCCTCAGCTGCATTCAAGAGATTTATTGTGTTGATACAATGCAACTTATAGTTCTTTCTTGTTCTCTGGGCTTTGGAAGTGCCATTCCCTTTCTCTGGAATAACCTTCCTATTGAGTTCCTAATTATCCTTTCTGACTAAGCTCCAGCTAAATGTTGTTTGGAAAGGCTTCTCTTAACCTTTCATACATGTCCTATAAGCATGTTTTGAATGAGTGAATAAATAGATCAATCTGTGACATATGGACCCCTGGAACATTTGTGTCTGTAGGCAGTCATGCCACCTGCCATAACCAAGCTTAACATCATCTTTACTTTATTGGTTAAAGCTCTCTGAAGTTACCTGTCTGGCCCTTGTCTCCACCGTCAGGCTTCAGAAAAAAGAAAAGGCTGCTTCTCCAGCTCTTTTCCTCTCAGCTCTGAAACCAGGGGGTCCAAGAGAACTGTACCAGCTGTAAGATGACTTGTTAGATCAGCAACCGTAAGGCACACAAACATCTGTTGGGACTCTCTGTCACTAATCATTCTCACAGTTTCCATCCTGGCTGCTGACACCTGCAGCTGAGCCCAGAGTTCTGTGATCTGAGGCTGGCAATTGGTAAAATGCCACTTCAAGTCTATGCCTGTCAGAGCACTCAATGTCTGCTGCATGGCCTGGCCCCAGGGCACGTGAGCAGGCAGGCAGCTGATATAGTCCACGGTGATCAAATCTAGGTCCAGTGTGATGAGCTGAGCTCCTCACTCTTTTAAGTGAGGCTATCTCCTGACACATGAGGCTACCTCCTGACACCATGTGTCTTTGTTGCCGACTTATACTCTGACAGTTTGTGTAAAGTGACAAGGTTTTAAGGATGTCACCAGAAGCGTAGTCATACCTGAACAGCCAGAGAAAAGGGTTAAGACATAAACATTGGAGATTCTGTAATCAAAAGCAAGTTTCAGTGAAACAAATCTGACAAAGGATTACAGCCTTCATAAACAAAAAGTTCCTACAAACCAATAAGAAAGCAATATTGGATCCAAGATGGCTGATCACTAGCAGCTCGGGATTGCAGCTCCCACTGAAAGAGCAGAGAACAAGAGGACGCCACACTTTCAGATCAATTTTTGTTGCTCACACACCAGGAGATTCCCAGCGGAGGAGCCCCACGTGTCGCCAGCGTGACTCTTGAGGCCGGTGAGGCGGTTTTGCCACTGCCTTGGTGTGGCGGTTCTTGGTGCAGAGTCAGAAAAGCACCGTCAATCTTAAAGCCGCTGTTTTGGCCGGAGCAGTGGGTTGCTCAGATTCTAGCACTGAGAATCAACAAGTTGGACGTCCATTCAGAAACCCAACTATAAAGACGGTAATTATAAAGACCACAGATGGATAAATCTATAACGAAGGGAAGAAAACAGCCTAAAAAGGCTGAGAATAACCAAACTCAGAACGCCTCTCCCTCTACAGGGGATCACAGTTCCTCATCAGAAACAGAACAAGGCCTGATGGAGAAAGACTGTGTTCCATTAGCAGAA